>NC_054606.1:26451257-26765518 GCF_004785595.1 Juglans microcarpa x Juglans regia | reverse complement strand
CATGTCTATAGGTAGGGCACTGACTGTGTGGCTGGTGGTGCACATCACATGGCCCATGCAACGTGCCTACTGTTTTACTCCATGCAATGTGTTGTGGTCCTCACAACCTTATATCTCGTAAAATTTGCATGTTTCAATTGAATTTGCACATTGTGGTAAATGAAAGCCTCTCTTCCAAGTAACATCCCACAGCAAGGAGATTGCTTGTCATGTGGGGTGGCGAGGTTGCTGCCCACCCATGTGCATGGCGGGATGGCTGTCTATCATGGAGTTGCTAGATGCACAATGATGTGCACCCTTGAGTTGCGTGTTGTAGTCAGTGGGGATGGTTGTATGGGCCACACAAAGTGCCCATGACTTTTCCCTCTGTGAGCCACCAGTTGTGCCGAGGAGATTTATTATCGTGGGATGCAGTGCACTAGGTAGGCAAGATGATGCCCGCCAAAGGTGGCTGAGGAGCAGATCATGGTCAAGCAAGGTGGGGGCACACTACACGCCTCATCCAATGTGCTTGTGGCTGAGGAAGAGCTCTCCACCTAATGCAAAGCAAAGAGCCACTACTTTAAGTTGATGCAAAGCGAAGTACCTTGCAACAGAGTTCACCAGAGGTCGATGCGAAGAACGTTGGCCTCTCGCCAAGTTCATAGCTGATCGTAGTGCACTTCCAGGGTTCACAGCAACATGCACTCATTGCAACACTATGCATGCAATGCACAGTTGGGGCCTTTTACATGCACTCTACACTTACGTGCACAGTGCATCCACATTCAGGATGCCCTTTTATGCACTGTGTCTTTTAAGTGCACAGTGTATGCTCGGCCTCTAAGCGGATAATGCACTTGCTCAAAGTGCACAATGCATGTCCAAGTATTGTGTTCTTGCTTCTTCATTTTCCCAACAGTGCTATCAACAAAAATAAGAGATGGAAAGTCGAGAATACTTATATGAGAGGAAGTTTATTTGCCCATTCGGAGATGTTTTTAGTGAGCCACAACATCCACCTTGCGTGCCTGATCGCCTTGTCCCTCGTTTTCCCTCATTTTTTGTCAATTCCCTTTAAAGCCTTTATTTTCACTTTTCAGCCTTTGTCCCTTCATCTCCGTTTTACCACTTGCTCCATGATGCCTCTTGTCTTGGACTAGGCTTGGGATGCCATAATAGGCCTGGGTTATTTTTACCCCTTTCAGCTACTACGCAATTCTTAAGGTCATCTTGCTCAACAATAGGGCCTTGAGAATCTTCAAATAAAGCAACCTATAGAAAATAAAATAAAATTTGAAGATTGGTCATTGGTCTTCCACGTGCCGAAACATTAGGCTTTGGTGCAAACGTTTGGCTAAAAGTAAAAAGTGTTTATTTTTGCACTTTGGCATGAGTTGTTGATCGCTGGGTTTGATGGGATATAGAGCTCCGCCACACTACTCCAATGGGACACCTAGCTTGTCTGATCTAGTGGGGCAAGAGATGGGGCTCGTCCCCATTGCTCCATTGGGAGGCGAACCTCGATCAATATGGTGGGATGGGAGATGACTAGACCGTTTAATGTTTCCTGAAAGTAAAAAGTGTGTATTTTTTCACCTTGGCATGAGTTGTTGTTTAATGTTTCCATTTGGGCGTTAATGTTAGACTTTGTTTGTCGGGTCTATCTTTGGCGATTGCTAATCTTGTCAACTCATTCCCGAAGTAAACTCACACAAGGCGGTTGTGAAGCCGGGAGGCCTATTCTAGGAAGTAATCTGCTGGCGCCGATTGTGGCTCGAGTGCAAACACTAAGTGTTTTCTAGAGAACATGTTGTGCATGCATTTCTATTCAGGTGCAAGAGCGGAGCTCAGCTTCTATTTAGGCAGGTGGCTGATTCAACAAAGTTGGGTGGTAGGAGGGACTAGGACACTTAGGAGAAGTGTTCCATCGTGTTGATCGTTGGGTTCGATGAGATACAAAGCTCCACCATGCTACTCTACCGAGAGACTGAGCTCGTCCGATCTGGTGGGGAGGGAAAGGGAGCTCAACCAATCGGGTGAGGAGAGAGACAAAGCCCGACCGCACTGCTATGATGGGAGACAGAGCTCAAGCATGCTTCTGCGACAGGAGACAGAGCTCCACCACACTGCTACCACGAGAGACAAAGCTCAACCGTGCAAGGGAGTTTCCATAAAAATCCAAACAAGTTAGATTAGATAATCCAGATTATAATTTTGAAACTTTCAAACCTGAGAAAAATGGCATGATTATCTGGTTAGCGTTCAATCAATGTAGTGAAAATGCATCTTATGCGTGACCAGTGGATTAGTCCTTGTGGGTGAAGGGCTCCCAAGACTAGAGGTAAATTTATCGGTGACATAAGAAGTTGAAGGATCAAATAGTGGCTAGCAGTGACCTACTAGTTCTTCGAAGAATTGCTTGTGTTCTTCCATGACCGGCGGCAATATGCATCATCTGCATGCGCTGTGTAAGGCAGCAAGTGACCGAGCTTGGCCCATGCAATGTGCTGCTGTTCTTTCGACCTTGCTCCTTGTGAAGGGGAGATCTGGATGGTGCATGTCTGTAGGCGAGGCGCTGACTACGTGGCTAGTGGTGCATGTCTATAGGTGAGGCGCTGACTGTGTGGCTGGTGGTGCATGTCTGTAGGTGGGGCGCTAACTGTGTGGCCAGTGGGCTTTTCCCCATGCAATGTGTTATGGTCCTCACGCTCTTATATCTTGTAAAATTTGCATGTTTTAGTTGAATTAAAATTTGCACGTTGCAGTTAAATGAAAGCCTCCCTTCCAAGCAGCATCCACAACGACATGGCGGGATGGTTGCCCGCCATGGTGTTGCTGAGTGCACAACGATGTGCACCCTTGAGATGCACGTTGGAGGCTGATGGTAGAGGTTGCATGGGCCCATGGCTTTTCCCGAGTGCATGGCAGTGTGCACTGGTTGCGGTACTATGCATGGCATTATGCATGTCATGCACAGTCAAGGCCTCTTGCACGCCCTTTGTAATTACGTGCACAGTGCATACCAAGTCAAGATGCCCTTTTGTGCAATGTAGCTTTTAAGTGCACAATGTATGTCTGGCCTTTAAGCAGACAATGCACTTGCTCTAAGTGTACAGTCCACATCCTAATATTGTGTTCTTGCCTCTTCATTTTCCCAATAGTGCTATTAATAAAAATGAAGGTGGAAAGTTGATAATACTTATAAGAGAGGAAGTTTATCTACCCATTCACAAATGTTTTGGTCAGCCAGAACATCCTCTTTCCCCGACTTCTGGTGTAGAAAATAAATCAATCACACAGATGGCGCCAAGTGTCAAGACCTGCTTTTTAGGACCAAAATGGCCTCTGGGTATGGTTCGGGACTTGTTCGATGTCATCTGTAGCCCACGATAGTGGTCCAGAACGGCAGTACGGTGTTTGTACATACATTCATTTCAATAAATAGAACAAAATACAACAAATGTATTTGGAGAATGAGACACACAGACTTAAGTAGTTTGGCACAGGGCCTATGTCCACAAGTCATTTGGAGGGCAAGTCTGCTATAAATGGTGTATTTTACAGTCTCTCATAGCTCACCCTAGAAATGGCTCTATGACCCCTATTGCCTGGAGAAAAAAAATAAAACTAAAGTTTTCATCTGGAGGTTGAAGAAGTTCCCTCCTACAATCGCCTAGATCTCTCCTCTATTTGATCTCAGAACCCATTTTTATGCCCCTGTCAATGGTTGTTTTATGTTACTTCGTTGCCCACCTTGTGTGCTTGACCCCCTTCCTCCTTTTTTTCCTTCATTTTCGTCAATTCCCCTTGACACCTTTCTTTTCTCTTTGTAGCATTTGTCCCCTCATTTCCTTTTTATCACTTGCTCCCTAATGCCTCTTGTGGTGGACTAGGCCTAGGATGTCATGTTGGCCTTGGTTATTTTTACCCCTTTCAACTACGGCGTAATTCTTAAGGCCATCTTACTCAACAATAGAGCTTTCAGAATCTTCAAATAAAGTTAACTGTAGAAAAATAAAATAAAATTCAAAAATTAGTTCTTGGTCTTCCACTTGTCAAAATGATGGTGATTCCTGCATGCAGGGCTTGGGTGAGAATGTTTACCTGAAAGTAAAAAGTGTGTATTTTTTGCCCCTTGGCATGAGTTGTTGTTTGATGTTTGTATTTTGGATTTAATGCTAGAGTTTATTTGTCTTAATCCATGCTTAAGTGGTCAAGTAGTCCGTCAGCCCTTCAACTTCATCTAATGTGGTTCCCAAACCAGTCGATTTGTTCTCGAAGGAAACCCATGCAAGGCTGTTGTGGAGCCCAAAGGCCCGTTCTTGGAGGTTACCCACTAGGGTAGGTTGTGGCTCGAGTGCAAACACTCAGCATTTGCTAGAAAATATGTTGTGTCTGCGCGGAACTCGGCTTTAAACTAGGCGAATGGCTTACTCAACCGTACTGGATGGCAAGGAGGGACTAGGACACTTGGGAGAGGTGTTCCCTCCTATGATCACCGGGGTGCTAGTACGGAGCATGAGCTTATGGCAAGGAGGGAGTGGGACAATTAGGAGAGGTGTTCCCTCCATTGATTGCCAGTTGCTAGTGTAGAGCTTTGGCTTTGGCCGAAGATGGACTCAACCGCATTGACGTGATGAGAGACTGGGACACTTGGGAAAGGTGGTCCTTCCAATTGATTACTGGGTTCAATGGGATAAAGAGCTCCGCCATGCTACTGCAACGAGAGACCGAGCTCCACCACGCTGTTGTAGCCGAAGACCAAGCTGGCCGATCTAGTTGGAAGATGAAGCTTAACCACGCTACTGAGGTGGGAGATAGAGTTCAACTGAGTTACTCCATCGGGAGGCAAAGCTCGACCAATCTGGTAGGAAGGGAAATGGAGCTCTACCACGCTGCTACAACGGGAGCAGAGCTCAACCATTCTGTTGTAACATGAGACAGAGCTCCACCACACTGCTACAATGGGAGATCAAGCTCGACCGGTCTTGTCGGGCAGGAGATAGAGCTCGACTGCACTGCAAAGATGGAGACCAAGCTCAACCAATCTGGTGGGGTGGGAGATGGAGCTCAATCGCGTTGCTACGATGGGAGACTGAGCTCAACCATGCAAGGAAGTTTCCACAAAAAGCCAAACACGTCAACGTAGATAATCCAAATTATAATTTTGAGACTTGTAAACCTTAGCAAAATGGTATGATTGTCTAGTTAGCATTGAGTCCGCATAACAAAAATGCATCTTGTGCTTGACTTGCGGATTGTCCTTATGGGGTGAGGGGCTCCCAGAAGGTGAATCACTTTGTCGATGACATAAGATGTCGACGGATCAAGCGATGACTGGAAGTGGTTCTACCAGTTCATTTAAGATTCGCTTGTGGCCCAAGCAACGTGTTGTGGTTCTTGCTACCTTGATCCTTATGAGGAGGAGTTCTAGTTGGCTTATTCGACCATGGGTGGCAAGGAGAGACTGGGATACTTGGGAGAGGTGTTGCTTCCTATGATCGTCGGGGTGCGAGCGTAGAGCATCGGCTTATGGCAAGAAAGGATTTTATCTACCCATTCGGAGATGTTTTGGTGAGCCGGAATATCCATATTCTCTTACTTCCGGTGTAGAAAATAAATTGATCTCATAGACGGCACCAACTATTAAAACATTATTTGTAGTAAAAAACTGGAATGGGAGAAAAAGTCATTACCGACCCACGATGACTGTTCAAGCCTTCGTCTGTGTCGTCTGGAGCCCACGATAGTGGTCTGGAGCTGCAGTACAGTGTTCGTACGTACATCAATTTCAATAAATAGAATATAAATATAGATAATATAAATGCAAAATGAGACACGAGTTTACGTGGCTCAGCACAGGGAGTACGTCCACAGATCGTTTGGTGGGAGAATCCATTATAAATAATATATTTTACAATCTCTCTTGGTCTCTCATAGCTAACTGTACAAATGGATCCATGACCCCAACTGCCTGGAGAAAATAAATAAAACTAAAGCTTTCATCTTAAGGTTGAAGGAGCTCCCACCTGTAGTCGCCCAGATCTTGGGGTGGGAGACAAGGCTCGTCCGTGCTGCTCTGTTGGGAGGCAGAGCTCGACCAATATGGTGGGGCGAGAGATGGAACTCTACCGCACTACTACAACGGGAGCAAAGCTCAACCATTCTACTACAACAGGAGACAAAGCTACACCACACTGCTACGACAAGAGATGGAGCTCGACCGATCTGGTGGGGAAAGAGATGGAGCTCAATCGCATTGCTACGACAGGAGACAGAGCTCAACTGCGCAAGGGAGTTTCCACAAAAAGCCAAATAGGTCAACTTATATAATCCAAACTATAATTTTGAGACTTGCAAACCTGAGCAAAATGACGTGATTGTCTCATTAGCGTTCAATCCGTGTAGCGGAAATGCATTGTGTGCATGACCTACAGATTAGTCCCTGTGGGTGAAGGGCTCCCATGACGGTGGATCACTTTATCGGTGACATAAGATGTCGAAGGATCAAGCAGTGGCTGTTCTTTGAAGATTTGCTTGTGTTCTTCGATGACTGACGGCAGCACGCATCCTCTACATGCACTGCATAGGACGGGGAGTGACCGAGCTTGGCCCATGCAACGTGTTGTGGTTCTTGCGGCCTTGGTGCTTATGAGGGGGAGTTCTGGTTAGATAATTCAACCATGCTGGGTGGCGAGGATGGACTGGGACACTTGGGAGAGGTGTTCCTTCCTATAATCGTCGGGGTGCGAGCGCGGAGCATCATCTTTGAAATAAGTGGAACGCAAACCCGACTACATTGGGTTGCAAGGAGGGACTGGATACTTGGGAGAGGTGTTGCTTCCTATGATTGCCGGGGTGCGAGTGCAAAGCATTGACTTATGGTAGACAGGGAGTTTATCTGTCCATTTGGAGATGTTTTGATGAGCCAGAACATCCTCCTTCCCCCACTTCCAGTGTAGAAAATAAATTAAATCCTACAAACGGTACTAACTGTCAAGACCTGTTTTGTAAGAACAGATCGAAAGGAGAGAAAAAAATCATTCTCAGCCCCTGGGGATGGTTCGAGCCTTGGTCGGCGTCATCTAGAGGTTGAAGAAGCTACCTCCTACAGTCGCCCGAATCTCTCCTCTATTTGATCTTAGAACCCCTTTTTTTGCTCCTGTCAATGGTTGCTTTATGTCATTTCGTTGCCCACCTTTCGTGCCTCACCCCACTTTCTCCCTCAGTTTTCCTCCTTTCCGTCAATTCCCTCTGACACCTTTCTTTTCTCTTTTTAGCCTTCGTCCCCTAATCTATTTTTTACCACTTGCTCTCTAATGCCTCTTGTGGCGGATCAGGCCTAGGATGCTATATTGGGCCTAGGTTACTTTTACCCCTATCAGTTACTGCACGATTCTTAAGGTCATCTTTCTCAACAATTAGGCCTTGAGAATCTTCAAATCAAGCTACCTATAGAAAAAAATTAAATTCAAAAATTGATCCTTGGTCTTCCACATGCCAAAATGATGATGATCCCCAAATGCAGGGCCCAACTTGTAGAATTAGGTAGGAGATGACTCAATCACGCTAGGTGTGAGCGCGAACCTTAGCTTGGGGGCGAACGTTTGCCTAATAGTAATGACCCATGCTATTAGAGTTTGTTTGTCATTTTGGCATTGATGTTAGAGTTGATGTTAGTGTTTCCATTTTGGCGTTGATGTTAGAGTTTGTTTGCCATGATCCGTGTTTAAATGGTCATGAAGCTCGACCAGTCCCGGGTCTATATTAGGTAGTTGTCAAGCCTGTCGACTCGCTTAGAAGGAAACTCATGCAAGAATGTTGTAGAGCATGGAGGCTCGTTCACGAGTAACCCCCTCGCGGCGATTCTAGCTTGAGTACTCAGTGTTTGCTAGAGAAGGTGTTGTACGGGCGTTGCTATTAAGATGCGACCCCAAAGCTCGGCTTCGATTCAGGCGGGTGGCTAACTTAATCACACTGGGTCGCAAGGAGGGACTATGACATTTGGAAGAGGTGTTCCCTCCTATGATCATCAGGGTACAAGAGCGGAGTGGCGAGCGGGGACAGGGACAGGGACACTTGGAAGAGATGTTCTCTCCTATGATCGGCGAGGGGTGAGGGTAGAGAATAGACTTAGGGCAGGGTGGCAGTGGGAAACTTGGGAGAGGTGTTCCCTCTGTTGATTTGCGAGTGCGAGCGCAAAGCATCGACTTTGGCGGGTGATGCACTCAACCACGTTGAGGTGAGGAGGCACTGGCATACTTGGCAAAGGTGGTCACTCCTGTCGATCGCCGAGTTTTACGAGATATAGAGCTCTACCACACTATTGCAATGGGACACCAAGCTCCACCACGTTACAGTGACGGGAGACCCTAAACCCTAACCCCTAAACCCTAAACCTTTAGCCCTAAACTCTGAAACCCCTAAACCCTAAAAGATTTTAATATGTTACATTTCAAATTATTTCTTCTATCTACCACTTAAAATTGAATCTACTTGAAATGAAAAAGGAGCCTGCATACAACTTTTATATAAGACAAGTAATTCAGTTCAAGAGCTACACAATCTAGAAACTAAAAAATAAAAACCCATTCCTTTGACTCCTCAGCCCCCTCGATTAGCATTTGGACATTTTTTGAGCAATTCTTGAGACAGCCGTATTGATCAGTTCTATATTTGTGGGCTTTGAAGCCGATCGGGATGATCCAATGTAGTCAGGTTCAATCTAAGTTAGTTTTCAGTTTAGTTTTGCCAAAATGATTCGGTTTGGGCTTTTTTTATTTCCACCAGTTGGTTTTGTTGCCCTAATGTATAATTTTCTATCCCAAATATTAATTGCCGAACCTAAAGCCCAAGTAATGTGTATGGTATATTAAAAAGAGTGAGGCTATTATATCGTTCCACTCTTACCGCTAGGCGTACCGTCCAGTAGTTTTTTTTTTTATATTTTTTTTATACATTTAAAAAAATTTTAAAAATAAAAAAAAAAATACATCAATACACTTAAAATTACTTTCTTAATCATTAAGTAAAAAAAAAAAAAAAAAAAAAGAGAGACTAGCGGTTAAATTGAGCGGTAACAATGGGGCGGCACAATAGTTTTACTCTATTAAAAAAGGGTTCTGTTACCGGTAGTACTGATAAAAGGTACCATAGCTGAACCGTTTGAGGATAAATTTTTGTTTTCACATAATTTTTAAATATCTTAAAATACTGTTTTTTTTAAAAAAAAAAAAAAAACATAAATTCACTAATAAACACTTCTTTAACCATTAAGTTTTTTAAAATAAAAAATAAAAAAACGAAGTATTAGCTCATTTGGGGGCTCCAATGACTCCAATCGGTCCCAGAAACTAATTATCCATTATTTTGGTCAGTTCGTCCTGTCCGGGGCATGCATGCAGGTCTTGCTTACGTTCAGTCCGGTCCGAGGTGAAAGACTTCCCAGGACTGAACCAAAAATAAAAGAATAAATAAATAAATGTGAACTGAAACTGACCAGGCTATGCTAAAAACCAGACTGAACTATGCAAAACCGGTCGATCTGGTTTTCTGAACAGTCGTACTTGCAATCTGCAATTAGCAATGGTTAAAACCAAAAGTGCAATTGTCAGCCTGCATTACAAGCTAGGAAGCTAGAAGTGAGCTCGAGTCTTGTACAGTAAACCCTCCCCCCTCCCAAAAAAAAAAAAAAACAAAAAAAAACAAGCACACATCTTGAACGAGCATTATTACAAACGTAATGTGGGTGCCACACTGTCAAACTGACAATTACAAGTTTCTACTTTTTTGTTTTTTCTTGTTATTCCCAATTCGAAAGTAAGTTTGCCAAGCATCTCCGAACTTTCTGTTGACCAAACAGAAATCGAATTATTTCAGACCTGAATGAGAGAACAAAAAGAAGAATAGCAATCACAACTGAGAGCATCATCGGATCCATGACGAACACCTACATGTTGCTCTAAAAAAACCTCAACAAAATGAGCTTTTCTGTTTTATCACCAAACCCCAAGCTAGCATTCATCTTTGAGGGGGATCCACTGTCCGCACATTTGCGCCTGTCATTCCTTCAATTCGGTCTTTGGTTATCTCCACAAAGTGACCAACTATTTCATGGAACTGCTTCAATCCTGACAGTGGAAGAATGATGGAAGATCGATCAGAACCTGCAACCTGCAATATTCATACACTGCGAAGATAAAATACAACTATTTATAATAAAACTTCGACAAGAAATTAGACAAACAAATCCTCCATAGGATGATTTCAAAGGTAGGTTTTCTATAGGTGCACCTCAGATATCCTTAGGAAATGGCCCCTATTATTGCTCCCAAGATCAAAGAAGAATCTTTTCTGATCGGCTCTGATTACTTTTGAAACTGCCATGATACCAATTTCATCCTGTGCCTCCAATTCAACAGACCTATCCACATTCAATTCAGAACTCGTGGCAGGTTGACTATTGTGGCCAGAAATGAAGCCAGCGCCTACATCATCTGAAAGCCCAACAAGATGTTCCGAGGGTTCAGAACTGGTCTGTAAGCATGCAACAAACAGGTGGAGTGAAAAAGAAAAGGTGAGACTATTTTAGAAGCGGGAAATATTTTCATTGGGAAAATAGGAGGGTTTATGCATGAAAAACAGGGACACCTGATTGGGCAGTATGAAAAGCCTTGATGCTTCATTGATCTCTGCCAAAATATTCCTAAATGCTGCCCACCCTTCATCCCGAGTGTTTCCTGCTGGAACAATGATTGTACTGCGATTTCTACTAACAGAAGCTTCTGATACCTGCACAAATAGATTTATTAGAAGCTTTTTCTTTGCACGAAAATAGAAGTCTAGCTTAAAACTTCTTCCTCCTGTCAATGAGTTTTAGACTTCATGCACAACAACATTAGAACAATTAGTATCTCAGGAAACAGATAAGAGAGAGAAAAGTAACGTTTTGGAAGGGAAAAACTATGAGAACACCTGCATGAAAAAGTTCCAAGCCAGAAGAAAGTTTTTTAGGTGGGGACACTTGATGTCCATTGAGGTCTTACCATCCAAAAGTCAGGTGGGAAACAAAAGTTCAAGTGGTCGAATGTTGCTTCACGAAGAGGGTGGTGGTTTGGTAGTAAGGTGGTTTGGTAGTAAGGTTCTCAAATACTTTCATCATTGCATGAAAAAATAAAAAAATAAAAATCACAGGTTTAGTGCTCTGAGACAAACTCGTCCACAGAAGGTTGTTCCAGTCCGTAGGATTTGAAAGAGAAGGCAAACTGGAGATGGCTCAGTGTATAGATCAAGGAAAGAGTGAGGCAGTTCTAAGGAGCGAGTAAGCCAACAAGGGTGCTTTTGGTTCCCAAGGATACTTTATTTTGTCAACATCTGCCTGATTGGAATCAGTTGAAGCATGGTTGGAGGCCATTTAATGTAGGACATGCTAAGGGTGATGCGAGTTCCAGAATATGCATAGGAAGCATTACATATCACAGAGGGAGACATGAGAGAGTGACCAAGTGTATGTGTAGATGGTACATGTACATTTAAGCCTTGTTTGTGTAGGAAAGCTGTGTTTGGTTAGCATAACCCTCAACCATAGCCACCAAGACAACATTCTTAAACTTCCCACAAACTGTATCGAGAAGGAACTTGCATAATTCAAGGAATGGCATCGAGTCATCACTTCTTTGCAGTGAGCAATCTACCAAAGAGGTTCCAAGGCCCTCCTCCCAACCCAAGGAGGCAAAAGTACGTAAGAGTGCTACTCCACTTAGCACAGACAGATGTCAACTCTTCAATTATTATGTTACTTGGATTATAAAAAGTGGGCTCTAAAACTATATAATGGACCAAAAACAGGCAAGCCATAATTGCCTTATGTATACTCATATTTCAAGTAGTGAATGACCTCCCATAACACATATAGGACTAGGATCTGAGGTGGCTCAGCTATGTTGTAGCTTAAGCTTTTAAATTTGCTTTACTTCCAGGAGCAGTTGTTAATGAAACTTATAACGCCTCTGCTCTTTTTTTTTTTTTTTTTATTGGCACCGGGTGTCCAGGAACAGCATCCCGACTGATCCCGTCCAGGGGTACTTATAATGCCTCTGCCCCTACCCTCCCCCAAACCAACCGCACCGCCCACCAAAAAAAAAAGGTTTCACATATGTTGTGGTCAGAGATGAAATGAAATACAGGCAGAAATCTAACGAAAATCTTAACGCCAAGTATGAGAGTTATAATGCGTATCCACTTAATAACTATGTGTTGCAGTTGTTAAGTCATCATATGTTCCGGCTACATGTATATAACAGCTCCTATTACTAATGTCCGGCAGTCCATTTCTTCTTCATCACAAAATGGCAGCTCAAGATCCAAGTTCATAATCCACCTCCTTCACCCCCACTCCACCAAACTCTTTTATTACCTGATCCGAGTATAGGGATGAATTCGTAAAATATATTTCTGTCATTTCAGCAGATTATTGTAACACATGCAGCTAACAAATAGAAATGGATCACAAAATTTAGCACACATCATATAATAGCAGCAACCAGCATAAACTTTGAACTGATAATAGCAGCAACAAAAAACTACCAATTTTGTCCTTTCTAGAAATAAAGTACTTAGGTAACCCTCATCATCCTGACTTTTCAAGCCATTGACCCATACAGAACTCAGATGGGCAATAAAAAGGTGTAGAAGTGTTAGTGTTTGGGGAAGGCGGGGGAGAGATGGAGGGCAAACCTAGGACACAATTGCTAAGCATACCTCTCGCTAAAAACGACTGTAATTTTCCTAGTTTGGCACCTTCTTCAATACAACCCTCAATAAAAGTAAGCACATCCATAAGATCTCCAATAAATGTAAGAATATCCATTTGATCATCATAAATAGATACTTATACAAAAACAAAAACTATAACGAAAATTAGAAGAAGAGAAAAAAGAGAAGGGGGAGGGGAGGAGGAAGGATAACATTAACCCAACAAAACACACTTAATCAAATCTGTATGTGTTTTCTGAATTTGCGCATGTTTTGGGAAGAAAAAAATATAAGTCAAAAACTTTCAACGTGAAGAAGAATTGGGACAGGCGTGAGTGCAAGGAGTCTATTCAAAAAATGTGTTTGTGAAGAGTTAAGATTCAAGCTGGACCGAACAACCAAAATTCAAACTTCGAGGAAGCAGTAGAGAACTCCATGATTTTCTTTTATTTCTGATAAAGAAAAAACGATGTAGAAATTAAAGAGATCAAAATGGCCAATAAAATATATCAAGAGATCACAAATCTCGTTAGACGGATATGGAAAGAAAGGGAAAGCAGTCGAAACCATCTCACAAGGCTAGTGATACCACAATTAGTTCAAAGCAAATGCTGATGTGGGGCAATGTGTGTGTATCACGCAGTAGAATCATATCAAAACGAAATACAAAAGAAATTATAGAACAACTTGTGATGTATAAAAGAGAACAGTGAACAAGAAAAAAAAATATGATGAAGAGTGAAGAGGACGCAGGGAGGAAAGAATGAGTACCTTCAAGAAGCGGCCCCTCCGATTTTCACCAATGTCGAAGTAAAACACCTGGAATTAAACAAAAAGGACTAGTCAGTAGTTAAGATAATGGGTGAAAAGGAATCAAACAAAGGGCATGGGCAAAGAAAGAAAGAATGCCTTGGTGTCGAGCTGCAATTCCTTGCTTAAGACTTCCTGGTCATCTGAATTGACATAGTAATTGAAGAGATCCAAGAACCAGGAAATGCCGGAGAAGGGAACGATGATGGTGGACCTGGTGGCCGACGTCTTCTCCGAGATCTTGAGATAGCGGCCCCGAGGGTTTTCCTTGAGATCGAAGTAGAACAGCTTGTGCTCCACCTGCAACGTTTTACAGAGCAGCTCCACGTCATTCCCTATCCCTCCCGCAATTATCCCACCACCACCCGAATTCCCTTCCATTCTAAACTGTATCCCTAGCCCGAAGAAAGAGGGAACAGAAGAAAAGAGGTATTTTTACTTGTGTGAAAGCCCAAGCCCTAAAGCTAGTGAGACTTAGACCTTTCAAAATAATACAAAGCAAAGCAGAATATCCATCACTCTTTCAGGCATCGAATTGAGCTTGTTAACGAAACAAAGGAATAATCAATCATGGTTTGCGAGACTGGTAGGTAGCAGATCTGAAGAATAATTGGTGGATGGCTCGCTAATAGTTCTAGTGGTTCGTTATGTAAGTTAGAGGTATGAAGGAGGGGGAGGAGGGGGAGAGTGGAAGGGCTATGGTGGGCGTTGACTCGTTCTCCGATTCATATTTGCCCTATGATTACTCATCGATTTCGAAACATTGTTAAAAGGTCTGTTTTTTCTTTTACTGTAGTCTGTTTGCTTTACAGTAACATTTTCCGTAAATAAATCCGTGTTTGGGGACATCAAGAAAAAGTAGTCAACTGAAAATCATTTCGATCAATTAAAAACTTAACCCTTCTTTCGCAGCTCTTGCACCAAACTTGCACACGAGCTTGGACCACTTCATGTTCATCTGTTTTTGTGGTCTCAGGCTCTCAGCTTGTCATTGTGGAAACTTCCACTTAAGTATTGGACTGTAAGAGCACTTGTAGTGAGTGAGTGAGAGATAAAATTTAGTCAATTCAAAACACATCCGTACGTAATTTTAAAGTTACGTTTAAATGTTAAATTGAGTTAAATTGAATTGAGTTAAGTTGAGTTGAAATGATAAAATATTATTATAATAATATTATTATTATTATTTTAAAATTTAAAAAAATTAAATTATTTATTATATTTTATATTAAAATTTAAAAATATCGTAATAATAAATTGATATAAATTGAGATAGATTTAGAAATTAATAAAACCTAAATTTACCTTTTGTTATTTTGACTGGGCAAATCTAGCCAATAAAACTAGCTGTCTTTTCACTTTTCTACCATTATTTTATTTTTGAATTCTACCATCAACATCTCTTCAATGTTCGCATCAAATCTTTCATTTTGCATTTCGCACGGCTTCATCTCTTCCTAATATTCGAAGTTTGTATTGGAGAAGAAATCGAATACCTTGTAAATCAGCATCTACAAACTATTTTCCCAACTTTTTCTCCAATATTCTCATAAGTTTTTTATTTTTTTCTCACTTGGTAGCTCTATTTTTCGTTAGAGTTTCCTATTTCGTTTTATTTTTTTTTTCCTCACTTATTCCTCTTAACTGTAAGTTAAACAGAATGTGCTATTTTGAAGAGCCTAATGTGTGAATTTTGATAATTTTGATAAGAAATAAATTATCATGAAGATAAATAGGAAATAAATATTCTAATTACCATGAGAATAAAAAATAAAAATAAATAAAAAAATAAACTAGAAATGAAGATTAAATTTGAATATTTTAATAGAATGAAGAAAGATTTAAAGAGTTTGTTATTTGATATCCGTAAAAAATGGCTAGCTAAAGTGAAAAAAATGAATTTTCAAGCCAAATTTCGATTAAAGAGTAGCTAGTTCACTACTAATGCTTTAATGGAAAGAATCTCTTCATCAACCAAAAGAAAAAGATATAATTTTTTTTTTTTTGTTTTTTTTAGGAAAGCAGATATATTGTTCTTTCGAAACAGTATTGAATTTGTATGAAGTGGGTTGATGGCCTATTCTGTAAGACATGTCCTAATTTATTTTGTATTGAACTTGTTTGCATGACACCAAGTGTTTTCCTCATTAAATCCAAGCTCAACACAATCAAATCATGTCTCTGCCAAAACTTTCGAAAAAAGCCTAGTTGGTTCCAACTCTCATTTATGGCCAATCGATTTACCAGCAAATCATAACCCAATTTGAAAATCTCTCAGGCCCAATAATACATCAATATATGAGCCCATTCCAAGAGTTAGGCCCCTTGTGTAACTCGAGCGAAATAAACAGCCCCATTAACAAGTCAACATCTACATATATGCCCAGTCCAAGGGACAAACCCATATTCTCGTCCAACCAATCTCTTTCACAAGACCAGCCAAAAAATTTCACACCTAAGACCCCAACATCGACTGAATCTTCTGACTGCTTGCTACTTTTTATCTAAAAAGGAACCTCACAATTACGCCCTAACTCAACACCCTTTATCCCCTGAAACCCATCCCCTTAAAATCCTAGAAAATCCCCCCAACCCTAGAAAGAGAGAAATAACCCACTTGGAGGAGGAAGTTCTATCGAAGAAGTTGAGTATGATGAAAACCAAACATTGGCAAAATTTCTTAAATATAGGGAAGCGGAAAAAAAAAAAAAAAAAAAAAGGAAGAAGAAGAAGAAAGGCCCAGTGCCTTACACAAGATCCTCCAAGAAATAGGAAGCAACATCCCACGATAGTAACAATTCCTAGAACCCTCCTCAAAATGTAGTCTATTTGGTTGAACTAGCCAATGTGGCAGGGGATAACCTGCCACTAACTCAGGAATGAGGTTGTTATATTGGAATTATAGAGGTCTAGCCCGATCCTCTACAAAGTGTAGCTTAAGGGGGCTCAAATCAAGTCTCACCAGCCTGATATTATTTTCTTAGCAGAAACACTTTTGTCATATGTAAAAACTCAAGGTGTTGTGAATAGCTTAGGTTTCTCTTTGTATATGCATGTTCCCTCAAAGGGGGTGGGGAGGGAGGCCCGGGAGGGGGGGGGGGGGGGGAAGGGTCGGTTGGTTTTATGGCATCCTGGCATGGATGTTGAACCTATAAACATATCTAGTAATGTTATGGCGTTTATGGTGTACTTGGACCCTGTTCATGCATTGGTTACTCATGCTTGCATACTGTCCAACCTAGTTGAGTCAAAAGAATCACTTTTGGAATCTTTTAAATGCAATTAGCCTATTTTGGACCCATGTTTAGATTAGGTGATTTCTAAACCAGTCTGAAAAAATAGGGGGTAGACCATTTGCTTCTTCCTCTTATCCCAGTAGACTACAACTTCTCCTGGATCATAATGGATTAGCAAACCTAGGGTACTTAAGACCAGAATTCACTTGGACTAATAAAAGGCATGGCCTAGGCAATATTTGCGAGACATTAGACATAGGTGTTGCAAACTCTCAGTGGACACTTTTATTCCTTGATGCCAAAATCCATCATTTACCCATTCACTCATCTGATCATGCCCCTGTCCTCTTGAACATTTCAAGCATTGTTAATTCTAGAAGTTCCTTTACATTCAAAGAATTATGGGCCAAAGACCCCACTAGCCTAAATGGTTCAAGTTGGTCATATACAAACTCAAATAAAGAACTTGAACAACCATTTTTCTCAGCTTCAAACTCAAGATCCCACTAATAGTTCCTACATTATGGAAGAAAAATTTATAATTTGCCTAGAGGAACAACTTAGGAGAGAGGAGATCCTCAAACACCAAAAATCTAGATTGCAATGGCTCACCACTATTGACACCTAAACACTAAATTCTTCCACATGTCCTCTACCATGAGAAGAAGGAGAAATGACATATCTTGTCTAAAGGATCACTTTAATCAGTGGGTCAATGACCCCTCCAGAATTTAGAATATGTTTCTTGATCATCCTCAGAACATCTACCAATCCTCTAAACTAACATTCCCAGAAGGCATGGATAATCTTTTCCCTAACAAGCTTTTATTTTTTATTTTTTATTTTTTATTTTTTAAAGAAGAGCGAAAGTCACATGTCCAATAGTAACCTCCTCCCAAATTTATTAATAATGCACTCACTTATAGTGGAGGCATACCGTGGTAACAAAAAAAGGACCATGGGAAAACCCATCAGGCCCGCAACCCAGAAAATAAATCTATGACAAACTTATGTATTTACATAAAACAAAAACTAGAATAAACTAAACTCTTAGAGATGGAAGGCCTAAGAAATCCAAACAGAGCAAGCCACGAAGAGTCCGCGGCAAATCACAATTATTAGAAAAAGCAAATTCGACACCTAAAGCACCTTCCTTCGCTAACCAATCAGTCACCATATTACCCTCACATAAAACATGTTGAAACCGGCAATGAAGATTGCGAGTCAAACCAACAAGTTCTTCCCAAAAAATCATCTAGGTACCACACACCACAACGCCCTCTCAACCATCATGATAATACCACTATCGAATCCATTTCTATTATCACATTAGAAGTATGTAAATCCTTGCAAAATTTCAAACCTTGAAGAAGTGCCAAAAGTTCCACTTTGTTGTTGGAGCCAAAACCAATAGGAGAGGCATAAGCCAATAGGAAAGGCATAAGCCTTGACAAGACAACCTGAATCACTTCGAATAACCCCACCAATGCCACAAGATCCCCAATTTTCGAGACTACTACCATCCATGTTCAATTTGTACCATCCCGACGGTGGTTTAATCCACTTAACCAATTTGCAACAAGGAGCTTTAGGCACAATCGGTTTAATCCACAAGGCCTCTAATATCTTACCATCTCGGTGAGACAAACACAAAGGATTCTTCAACACATGATAAAGGGAACCAAGCCACACACAAATAGAATGAACAACAACTTCATAAGATTCTCGAATACCTTCCATTCTAGCAAGGCATCTCCTCCTCCATAATCGCCAAGTAACAATGATGAGAATGATGTCAACAATAAAACCCACCTGAGAAGAGGAGCTAGCACGCCTAAACCAAATTCCAGAATTTTGCTACCATCAAGCTTACTAATCTGGATAATGAGCTTCTCTGTAACATCCTCAGTGATGAAGACATTCTTTCAACCATTCGACAAACCCCTTCTTCCAAGTCCCCTGGTCCTGATAGCTTTACTAGTTTCTTCCATAAGCATTACTGGAAAATTTTCAAGACAGATCTTATTGCTACCATCAAAAAAAATTTCATCCATGAACACCTCTTGAAGGAGTTAAATCATACTCACATTGTACTAATTCCAAAAATAGAGTCTCCAAACACAGTTTATTAATACAAGCCCATCAGTCTATCTAATGTGTGCTATAAAATCATTACAAATCTTTTAGCGAACAGGCTAAAAGTTTTCCTTCATAAATTCATTTCTCCCATCAAACCACCTTTATTCTTGGTAAGGCCATCCAAGAAAACACTATTGTTTCCCAGGAAATTTTTCACCTTTTAAAAAAGAAAAGAGGGGAAAAAAAGGTTTGATGGTTATCAAAATTGATATGGGAAAAGCCTTTGATTTTATGGAATGAAACTTCTTGCTTATTGTCTTTTCACCAAACTTGGATAGACTAGATAAGGGAGTGCATATCCACTGTTTCTTACTCTATAATAATCAATGGGAAGCCTTGTGGTCATTTTAGCCCCACAAGAGGCCTAAGACAAAGAGATCCATTATCTCCTTTCTTGTTCATAATTAACAGTGAAGTTCTTTCTAGATTAATCTCTAGGGAAGAGCACCTTGGAAATATTAGATGCATTATCACAAGAAAAAATGGTCCTTCCCTCACCCACCTCTTATTTGGTGATGACTTAATCCTTTTTGGATCAGCTTCTATTCAAAATGCACAATCCTTTCTTGGTTGCCTCAATGAGTATTCCTCCTAGTCAGGTCAAAAGATTAATGTGGGTAAATCCTCTATCCAATTTAGCAAGAACTCTTCCAATTCCATAATTAGAGATGTTAAAGAGATTTTAAGATTCATAATCCTTACCACTAGGGTCAAGTATCTAGGTCTTCCCCTTAGTTTTGATGTCCATAATAGCTTCATCTTTAAAGAAATAGTGGAAAAAATTGAAGCTAAATTATTGGGATGGAAGTCCAAACTCCTTCTTTCTCAAGCAGCCAGAACAACCTTCATTAGATCAGTAGCAAGTTCCATCACTTCTTACACAATGTCCAATATTTTGATCCCTAAGAACACTTCTAGGAACATTGATAAAGTCTTCATGAAATTCTAGCGGGGGTTTGATCCTAATAAGACACACAACTTCACCCTAAAATCTTGGAGCTCAATCTGCAAACCAAAATCCATGGGAGGTCTTGGGCTTAGGTCAACCTCTGTCTTTAATAAAGCTCTGTTGAGTAAATTCGGATGACATCTCCTTAGTGAGGGCACAGTGTCTAGAAAAGTAGACTATCTGATAGATACTTGAAAAAAATTCTTGGTTAGAAGTCACTGTTAAATAATCTGACTCTAGAATTTGGAAAGGACTATTAAAACAAAAAAGCTTCATTGCCTCTAGCTTTTGTTCACAGATCAACAACAACATTAATACCAAAGTATGGGTAGATCCCTTGATACCCACATTGACTCCCTCTATCCCAATACCTTTCTATTCATTCACCATCCAAGATCCCCAAATGAGAGTCTCTTAATTAACTCTTGAAGAACCGAGAAAATTGAACACACTTCTCCTTCAAACTCTGTTTTCTCAGGTCACTACTAATGAAATTGAAAAAATCCCTTTAGCATAAATTCAATTCCACAATATTAGAGATAGTAATAAATGGTCTTACCATTCATCTGGAAAATTTTCAGTCAATTATGCTTATGCAACAATCTCAACATAGTGTAATGCACAAAGATCTACTCATCCCTCTCCTATTTGGAAAAAAAATTTGGTCATTAACAATCCAGGAACATCTTAAACTGTTCCTCTGGAAGTTACTCAACAATATTCTACCCACTAGGTCCCTTCTAAAAAGTTGTATTCCTCTTAATGATGATCAAGTTCTCTACCCCATCTAGCAAATGGAAGAGGAAACTACTTCACATGGTCAAAGATCTTCACCACTTCCAACTATTTATTGTGATAGCAACGGGCAATATTTGGTATTACATAAACCAAATCATTCATGAGTCCCTTAATATTAGCATGGGGCACATGGAATCCCATGTGAATCAGCAAAGACCACCTTGCAAGGCGAAATACTCATGGGTGATCAATAATGAAGTAGTACCGTGAGGGATGGGTGAAAAGAATCCCATCGAGGAGTGAAACGGAACATGAAACCATAAGCTCCCAAGCAATGGGAGGAACCCGCAGGTTCGGTCCGGTTCAACCGGTTTTTTAATTTTTTCGTACACCCCTACTCATTATAGGCTCAAGAAACAAAGAGAATATGTGTACATACGAGATATCCAGCAACAAGAAGGAAAATGATTGAATAAAGGAACTCCCGAACATTTGGCGATCTCATATGTGTCGATATCAACAGTGACTCATTATTTCGATGAATCAATTCTGCGAACAGAAGAAGATTATGTAAACACTTGCTCGAAATCTCACTTATCTGAATCCATTGTGCTTCCACAATTTTTTCTGAAGAATTTTCCATGATATAAATGATCCATGCATAATATCATGAAAAATGGATACAAATTTTTACTGCTACTTAGTATCGGCAATAGGTCTGAAAAAGTATCTAAAAATATCCAATTTAGATATTTGTACCCTGTCAAAGTAAGGAACCATGGCATATATGTCTGGAATAGATTCCATTTTGAGAGAGTTGATAAAGCAATATCTCGTTGAAAAGTTCTATACATCTACCCTTTCTCAAGGCATTTCTTTAGACGAAGACTATTTTTTCCTCTTTTCAAATAATAAATATTTCTCAGAACATGGAGTGTGAATCAAACTCATGTTTGAATTGAATTGAGATACTGCTGCAAGTTCTTCCCCTCTAAATCAGATAGATTCATAACTGAAAGAGGTTTACAATAAATTCTTTCACAATTGACTATTTGTCACTCTGTTAGAGGTGTTCCAAAAATGTATGGGATAGAGTAAATAGCTCTACGAACGAAAGGATAGGATCGAATTGAAAAATGTAAAGATTTGTACAAGTTATACCTTTCGTCACCACTTTGTGGAAAATCGTTAGGTATGAATATGTTACATACCTGTGACTCGATTGGTGAAAATAGTATCTCTCTCTCCAAAAAAACATGTTTTTTTTACTGCCACACAGAAAATATTTTATTGCGAATAAACAAGATATTGAAGAATTGTCCATACGTAAAATCATAATTATTGACACAGGCCCTTTTTTTGCCCTCATGTCGCCACAGGGGGGCATGGGGACGTAAAAAAGGAAAGGGCAAAAAAGTTGCTTTGTTACCTATTCCATTAGGAATTGCTGATTTTTTGGTACATCACATTCATGCATTTGCAATTCATGTGACAATATTGATACTCCTAAAAGGATTTACTCGTAGCTCACGTTTGATACCAAATAAAGCAAATCTTGGTCTTCGTTTCCCTTGTGATGGACCTGGAGAAGGGGGGGACATGCCAAGTATCCACTTGAGATCATGTCTTTTTAGGGCTATTCTGGATGTATAATGCAATTACGGTAGTCATTTTTCATTTCAGCTGAAAAATGCAGTCAGATGTTTGGGGTAGTATAAGTGATCAAGGGATGGTAACTCATATCACGGGAGAAAACTTTGCGCAGAGTTCCCTTACTATTAATGGGTGGCTCCGTGATTTCTTATGGCCACAGGCATCTCAGGTAATTCAGTCTTATGGTTCTTCATTATCTGCATATGACCTTTTTTTCCTAGGTAAGGAATAACCAGTCACACTAAAAGATGCGGTCAATACTGCCAAAACCACACCTATAACTCAAGTCGATTCACGAGATTTTTTAAAGCCACTGGTGAGATACACACGAAATACATGCAGGATCATCATACTTGCCGACCATTGATGAACTGATCGGATTAACCAACCAAAATTAGCTTCAATCATTATATATTGAACAGAAGCAAAAGCTTCAATAACGGTTGGGCGATAGTAAAAAGTCATAGCAAATCAATAACCAAGATTCATCTCAAATACAGTACAAATTGAATTCGACCACCCTTTTCATTTCTTTGTCTTTTCATATTCTATTTCTTAATTCACCCCTATTTGACTTTACAGAACCCATTTAAGTGATATGCACGGTACATAGTTCATGATGCAGAACTCTTTTAGCTCATCTTATTGTATTGGCTCAGTTTATCCGAAATAAATCTTCTTTTTGAGAATCGCAATGAATCCCTAACCCGAATCAATTTAATTTTTTTTTAATTGTATTTCATTTATATATATTATTTCATTTATATATTATATATAATATAAATTATAATTATATATATCTAATAATTAGGCGGTTAAACCAGCCAACTACATGAATGGACTTTGGAAAAAGAAGTTCCTCCCATTAGGAATAACCCTATAGAATGTAATCTTGATTGCATTCGACAGTATATGGATGGGACTGTAAAAATAAGTTTTGACCAGACTAGTACCTCAGGCTCAAGAAGAAATTCTTTTGCTAGGTCTAGATCTTCTATTGCTGGTTCTGCTAATGATATTCCAGTAAGACGAGATCACCATCTCAAACAATTTCTGGAAGATTCAGTCCAAACAGCTCAACCAGTCAATCCTGTTTTAAAACTGAAAGGACTTTCTACATCCTCTCAGATTACTTCTGCTTTTTACTCTGCACAGGATGCTGAATCCTCTAAGGATAAAACAATAAATGATTAAGCTGATAAAGAAGAAGATAACTCATCTTTATCACCAATAGCTTCAGATATGGTATCTCCTATTGCTCCTCCTATTAATCATAGTTTAATTGTTTTAAACAAACCATTTGAGTTTGATTTAGTTGATCTTTTTGAAGAATATAAACTTGTAAAAAATCGTGACAGGCGAAAAGCCTATCATGCCAAATATTCTGATAAAGAAAAACTTCGTGTCAAATGAAAATGGAAAGAAGAAATGAATAAGCAACAAAGGCATATTCTTTTCTTTGATTTTGTTCAAAAAATATTATGTTTCTAGCAATACTTTAAATGTTGTTAAAACTGATTTTGTCAAGGAAGAAGGAAAGATGATAATCAAAGCTAGCCATCCGCCTTTAGAGACAATACTCATTCCTTATAAAGGAACTGAAGTACCCGCTTCACCTTTCAAAATCCCTGAATCTGTTTCCAAAGATCCTGAGAAGGATAAGATTTTAAAAGAAACAAAGAAAGTTATTTCTCAAAATAACTTCGTAAATCTTGTTCTTCATACGATCGGACAACAGTTAGATCGGATTAAAGAAAATGTTGAAAAACCTGTTTTTAATCCTGTTTTAAAAAATGAGAATCCTTTGGTTACTCCAAAAGATCAGCTCTCAATGGAACAGCCTCTGATTATCTTACCATCAAGTTGGCCTAAAATTGATTTGAAAACCTCTCAGGCCAAAACTCTTGATAAGATTAATCAAATGCTTACTGTCTTAAAAAAGAACAGCCTTTGACCAGCGCTCTAACGAGTAACGAAGTAGAAGCAGTTCTGGTGGAAACCACAGATGAGTCATCTAACGATCACTCCTCTGAAGAAAATGATATTGATTTACTTGAGAAAAAATTTCAAGATTTTAATTTAAAATTTGAAATTGCTAGATTCTCTTCAAAAGGACTCAAACCAATGAGTCTGACGAAGAACTGGTATTCCAGGCCAACTCCTCTTGATTTACAGTTTGAAGAAAAAGTTTTTCAAAACCAATCTTCTTAGTCAGCAGACAAGGTTTACGAATGGAATATTGATGGACTATTTGAACAAGAAATCATCAATACTATGAGTAAAATGTCATTTGTCGCAAATGCTTATATTAACAATAATATCAGACAAGCTGATATTGTTATGATTTTAACCCAAGGTTTTTTCGGTGTTTTAAGAAACTAGTGGGATAAACATCTTACCAGTACCATGAAGGAAACCATTCAGAATACTGTAAATCTTAATGATGAAGGGTTACCTATTTTTTATGAAACTATTGGGATGACACATCCTGACAGTATTAATACTTTGATTTACACTATTTTAAAACATTTTTATTGGAACACATCTAATATAACTCATCGCATCAGTGATCAGTTGAATAATCTTCGATGTCATTAGATGTCAGATTATAAATGGTACCAAGATATTTTTATTACCAGAGTAATGCTTCGGGATGATAGTCAGAAGCCTTACTGGAAAGAAAAATTCATTGATGGATTACCTCGTCTGTTTGCTTATAAAGTAAAGAAGGAACTTACTGATATGACGGAATTTCTCAATTACAAAAATTACACATATGGTGATATTTTCAGTGTAATTAAGAAACTTGATATCAGTATGTGCAATGATCAAATAATACTTTGAGAACATATGAGAAATAACAAGAAAGCCAAATATAAAATGGAAACTTTTTGTGAATAATTTGACCTTCCTTCTATAGCTCCATCTAAGAGAAAGCATAAGTTTTCCAAACCTCATAGTGGTACCAGGAGAAAACCCCGTGATGAATTTTATAAGAAAACTTATAAAAAACCTAAACCATTTTCTAAGCCATTTTCTAAGAAAAAGACTTTTAAAGATTCTTCTCAAGGAAAACATTTTAATTGTGGCAAAACATGACACTTTGTAGATAAATGTCCTAAAAAAGTCAAAAAACTAAAAAAGAAGCTTAATCAGTTGGATATTGATCACAATGATAGGGAAGAACTATTTCAACTCCTAGAAATAGCTTCGTCCTCATCATCTGATGTCCTTGAGTTCAGTTCTAATGATTCAGAATATCACTCAGAAACTGAATCTCCTGATGTTAGTGGTCCAAAGCTTGGTTGCAATTGTAATGACATTTGTTGTAAGCCTACAGGTAAAACAATCAATGTTTTGACCAAGGCTGAAGAACAAGAAAATTTTTTGCTAACCTTGATTTCTCAAATTACGAATCCTGAGTTTAAAGAAGAATATCTTTTAAAACTCAAGAAGACAATTCTTCGCCAAGAACCAGAACCTTCTAAGAAAATGATTAGTTTTCAAGAAACTTTGGAGAGATTTCAAAAAAAAAAAACCCAAGGAGATTTCTACTTCTGATTTACAACACGAAATAAATCTTGTCAAAAAGGAAATCATTGAACTCAGATCTGAGATTAATAGTCTTACATCTGAAAATGAGATTTTAAAATAAGAATTTTTAGTGTTTAAAATTGATAAACAACTTGATCAGGATATTCCTTCTGACAATGAGCAAACAAATGATTCTGGTTCAAGCCAACATGAGCTGGCTGCTGACAACCAGATATGTTTAATCCGCAATAGTATTCCTCCTAAATGGTTTTCTCAAGTTACTATTGTTGTTTCTCATGATTTCCAATTTTCTGTTATTGCTATGATTGATTCTGGATCAAACTTGAATTATAATCAAGAAGGATTAATCCCTAGCAAATATTTTGAAAAATCCACTGAAAGATTGTTTTCGGCAAATGGATCTTAAATGAAGATCAATTATGAGTTTAACAATGCTCATGTCTGCCAAAACAATATCTGTTTTAAAATTCCTTCTGTTTTAGTCAGAAATATGTCTGACAAAGTGATTTTAGGAATTCCTTTTATTTCTTCTTTATATCATTTTTTGACTGAAAAAGATGATATTACCACTGATCCTTTTGGTCAAAATGTCAAATTTAAATTTGTCTCTCGTTTTGAGATTGATCAGGATAGAAGTTTGAAATCTTTGATTCTTGCAAAAGAAAAACATCTGAGTTTCCTACAACAGGAAATCAAGTATAAAAAGATTTCTGAACAAATATCATCCCTTTTACTCATTTCAAAAATTGATGATTTTAACAAATGTCTACTTTCTGATATTTGTTCTGATTTACCCAATGATTTATGGTACAGGAAGAAACACATTGTTTCCCTTCCTTATATAAAAAATTTTGATGAAAAAACTATTCCAACTAAAGTCAGTGCTATTCAAATGAATAGTAAGACTTTAGAACACTGCCAAATTGAAATTGCAGATCTTCTTCAAAAATGAATAATTAGGCATAGTAAGTCCCCTTGGTCTTGTCCTGCCTTTTATGTCCAGAAAAATGTTGAACTAGAAAGAGGGACCCCTTGTCTAGTCATTAAATACAAATCTTGAACAAAGTCTTAGAGTGGATTAGATACCATATTTCCAACAAAAATGACTTAATTCATCGGTTAAGTGATGCAGTTGTCTTCTCTAAATTTGACCTAAAGTCAAGATTTTGGCAAATCTAGATTGCTAAGTCAGATAGGTATAAGACAACCTTTATTACCCCATTTGGTCACTATGAGTGGAATGTGATGCCTTTTGACCTCAAAAATGCCCGTAGTGAATTCCAAAATATCATGAATGATATTTTCAATTCGTTCACTGCTTTCACCATTATCTATATAGATGATATTCTTGTTTTTTTCAAATCTATTGATGAACATTGGAAACATTTGAATTTGTTTCTTGACGTCATTAGATTAAATGGTCTTGTCGTTTCTGCGAAAAAAGGTCAAACTATTCCAAACCAAGATTAGGTTCCTTGGTTATGATATTTCTGAAGGCAAAATCAGGCCCATCCAAAGAGCCATTGAATTTGCTGACAAATTCCCTGATGTCATCACTGACAAAAAATAATTGCAGAGATTCTTAGGATTTTTCAATTATGTTGCTGATTTCTACAAGGATATGAGGAAACAATGTCGTCCTTTGTTCAAACGACTCATTTCCAATCCTCCTCTTTGGATAGAAATACACACTAATCTGGTAAGGAAAATCAAAGCACATGTTAAAACTCTCCCGTGGCTTGGTATCCCTACTTCTAATTCATTTAAAATTGTTGAAATAGATGCCTCTGACATCAATTATGGTGGCATTCTGAAACAATCTGTTTCACCAGGCTCCTCTGAACAAATTGTTCACTTCTATTCTGGAGTCTGGAACCATGCACAAGAAAAATATAGTACTATCAAAAAAGAAATTTTATCTATAGTACTATGTATTTCTAAATTTCAATCTGATTTACTTAATAAAAAATTCCTATTAAGGACTGACTGCATGAATGCTAAATTTGTTTTAGAAAAAAATGTTCAAAACATTACATCAAAACATATTTTTGCATGATGGCAAGCTATTTTAAGTGTTTTTGATTTCAATATTGAATTTATCAAAGGCACCAACAATTCCATTCCTGATTTTCTTACCCGTGAATTCTTGCAGACACTTAATCATGAGCAAGAAAAATAAAGGCAAAGAAAAACAGACCAATGTCCCCCTCAATTCCCAGCTCCAAACTGATAAAAAATGAGCCGGCACAGACCCCTGTGCCAACCTGTTTAGATATTGCTAATTGGTTTACACCTTTTGGTAAAATTGTTCAACCCGCAACCTTTGCGTCAACGGTTTCTATGCCCTTCGATTCATATGTCAAGGTCATTGCATCAAAGGTTTCAAATCCTGTTACATCTCAGTATTTCCTCCCAAAAGGAAAATTTGAGTATTTGCGAAAGCCTTTTGTTTCCTATCTGTTTCATGTAGAACCCAACCGGTCTGCATATATAGATGCTTTCAAAATTACTTCTTCTTATTTTCCACCTAATTTTCACTGAATACCCGAAGATTCTTCCAAGAATCTCCAGTTCTATTCCAGTATTTTAATTCTAACCAATTCAATTGTCATAAAACTCATTTATGACAAAAATGATTCCAAAAAATTGATCTACCATAGTGCCTATATCCTCCGAGTCATCACATAGGAAGAATGAGGAACAAATCCCTATACTCCCAAACGACTCTCTGATACAGCCACTTCTTTTAATTACTATGATTATATTACTACCTGGAACCGTTTCATATTCTTCCAGATACCTGATATGAGCCACTCCTGATTCATCAATTTCGATGTTAAATTCAAAGGAAATTTTCCCTTCTGGTTTCTCCAATGGTGGAATCAATTTGGATTAATTTCGGCGAATTTCCCTGAGCAGCTTTCCCAAGCTTTCAAACACTACACAATGATTGTCGACCCCAAATTAGACCGACACCAAGCACATTTTCCCTATGAACTCCACTTTTGCAGAAACTATAAGTTATCATGGATCTTCAAATGGAGTTATGAGAAACATGCTAATGTTATGACCCGCGCTTACTTCCCTAAATGGTGGGATAAGTTTTCATTTATTCAAAAAACAATTGACCGAATGATTAAGGACTTTCCACAAGCTGCACCAGACTTGCATAATAAAGAGGAATTTCCAGCCATCAAGATCGGTTCACCTGCTCCTAGATATCCATTAATCCAGGCCCCTATTTCACCTACTGCATCACAACGAGGAAAAGCCACAAGCTCATCCTCAAAGAAATCCTTAAAGTCTAAAAAGAATACTGACATTCTAGATAGACTTGATAAAAAGGATTTGATAAAAATACTTGAAAAACAACTGTCAAAGTCCCTGAGCAATGATTCTGAAGAAGACAAGAATTTAGATGCATCATCAGAGGCTGCATACAGCAATGTATTTGGTCACGATTCAGAAGATACCCCAAGGTTGACTGATGACTGACTACCACTTGAGCTCAAAGAAGACTAACCATAGTCTCTTTTTGATATTTGTCGTCTTATGCCAAAAGCAGCAGCCCAAAGAGACCACTGGAGACATAAAGCCGACTGCCATACTATTTTGTCATCTTATGCCGAAAGCAGCAGCCCACAGAGACAGCTGGAAGACATAATGATGATCTTTATGCCCGTGCTTAAACAGTTCCCACTGTTCACTCACGGATTTACTTTTACAGTTTTACTTTAATAATTGTAAACAAGTCCTCCTTACATTATAAAAGGAGAACATCACTTTGTGCTTAGGCAAAACTCACTCCCGAGAATCAGAATTCAAACCTATTCTCCTAATCCTGAGTTTCCTAACCTGTAAGTGCAAATCTGCACTACCTTATTCCTTGTATATTTTAAGCTTTGTAATTTTAATAAAGCTTATATGTTTATTTCAATTAATTTTGCATATACATTCATGCATTTGGCTGGTTTAACTGCCTAATTATTTTTGCTGCATAATTTAATTATTGTGCAATTAACTCTTCTCATCTTTCTTCCTTCCTTCACAATATAAATATATAATATAAATGAGAATTCCATTACCCTCTTTGATCTATAAGAGAACGTACAAATATTATTTGAATGTCTGGAGATTTAGAAGTGAAGATTCATTTCGTATTATTTAATGAGCATCTTGTATTTCATAAAAAGCATGTAAAATAAACAATTAACATTCTATTTTATTTGTTCATACTGTGTCTCTCAATCTCTTTTGATGTAGCAGTGAGAGCATTAGGTAGTACTGCAGCAACAATTGGTTGAGTCCATGATGGTTCTATAGAGTTTGTGATTACAAAATTCATGAATACCAGCAACCTGAATCAAGGGAAAGCTATGGCAGCATTTATAGGTGTACAGGAAGATTCTCTAAAACAATTCAGGAATATTATCATTGACCGGTATTCTCAAGCAGTCATTACAACAATAGTGCAACCCTAACAAATTTCAAATTGGACAATAGATATAACAGTAAGAAATACAAGAATACTACTTCAAAGCTTTGAAAGATGAGAGGCAGTTAACATACATTGATTCTAGAATCGATGCGTACATTCCATTGCGCAATGGGCAACTTCGAACAACCTGTTCAGAAATATCCCCTTAATTAAAGTCCCACAATGTATACTTGATTTTCATAATGGAAAGAATCCACCTGTAAATTAGACTTTCGTATGTAATCAGGACAGTTCTATTAATGAAGTTTCACTTTTTGGAAAAAAAAGGCACACATAATTTAAAATAAGAAAAAGAAATAAAAGGAAATTTGAATAAAGATGCATGCCGTATTAAGACCATTCTCTCAACTACTGTTAGAGTAAAATACTTCTCATTATATTTTTCTCACTTTTATGTTGTACAATGGGTCCTTTATGTAGACTACAATAAAGAATATTCTACACCTAGCCAATGGAATTACAGTTTGTTATAAGGGATGGTTGGAGCAAATTTGTTTGGTAGCTTCTAGAGTCTTATGGTTGTTTGTGTATTTATCTTATTCACTTTGTTGTGAGGGCTATGAGCGTTCTCCTGTGGTCCCATTTCTCATGCTAGAAGAAATAGCAACTGGTGCCTTAACACCCCCTTCAAGTCAAGCGGCAAGGATGTGAGGCGAAGACTTGAACATATGTTGCTGAACCGAGCTGATGAAAGTGGTTTAGTGCGAATGTCGACGAGTTGATCTTTGCCAGAAATGAAAGCCATAGTTAAGGACTTGTTGAGGACCCGGTCATGGACAAAGTGGAAATCGATTTCTACATGCTTAGTACGAACATGAAAGACGGAATTAGAGGACAAGTAAGTAGCTCCCAAATTATCACAATAAAGGAGGGGAGCACGAGTCAGAACCACGTCAAAATCTTGACACAGATGTTGCAACCAAATCACCTCAGCAATTGCATTAGCAACGGCTTTGAACTCTGTCTCAATGGAGTCCAGGGCTATAGCATATTGTTTCTTTGAAGACTAGGAAACTAAGTTGCAACCAAGAAAAATACAGTAGCCGCTTGTTGACCGACAATCATCAGGGCATCCAGCCCAGTCTGCGTCAGAGAAAGCAATAAGATTCAGTGTGTGAGACCGGGAGAGTTGAAGACCAACATGAGAGGTGTGCTTAAGATATCTCAAAATGCATTTGACTGCTTGCCAATGAGGGACTCAAGGAGTATGCATAAATTGACATACTTTGCTAACAGCAAACACACGGTCCAGCCGGGTGAACGATAAATATTGCAAAGATCTTACAATACTACGATACAGAGTTGAATCTTCAAAGAGATTTCCAGAAAATGCACTCACTCAACTTCTTACAGGTGGACATGGAGGATCTAACCGGCTTTGCTAGAAGCCTTTTAGTGCGTTGTAGTAAATCATTGATATATTTCTGTTGTTTTAGAAGTAAACCACCAGAGTTGAACGTAGCTTCGACGACTAGGAAGATATGCAATCTTCCAAGATTAGTAATGGGAAAGTCTACACGTAGAGCTACAATAAGATCATAAATGACCTGGAGAGATGAACCAGTTACTAAAAGGTCATCTACATAGACTAAAACAAAAATGGTAACACCCCCAGAAGTCTATAAAAATAGAGAGGAATCTGCAGTAGAAATTTTGAAGCCAAGATTAGTGAGTCTGCAACTAAGGCATGAATACCACACACGAGGAGACTGTCGAAGGCTATAAATGGCCTTATGTAACCTGCAGACATGTGAAGGGAAGTGAGGATGAGAGAATCCAGGTGGTTAGGCCATAAATACAGTCTCAAGTAAAGGTCCGTGCAGAAATGCGTTTTGCACATCATATTGCTGAACCAGCCAGCCTTGAGAAACTGCCAATGCAAGCACAAGACGAACAATAGTTGCCTTAACCACTAGACTAAATGTTTCCTCAAAATCAATGCCGGACTATTGAAGAAAGCCCTTAGCGACTAAATGAGCCTTCCGATGTTCGATGGAACCGTCGGCGAGGTGCTTAGTGCAAAAAATCCATTTACAAGCAACTGTGTTGGAGGATGCAGAAGTTAGAACAGGGACCATCTACCGTTGGCAAGGAAAGGATTGAACTCCTTTGCCATAGCCTCACGCCACTCCAGGTATTTCTGCACAATAGTGAAACAAAAGGGAGTTTTTGGCACAGAAGAGGCATCGCTGAGAAGTGCACGAGGAGTTGGCCACTGGACAATGCCATCAGTAAACTGACGGGGGCGAAACAAATCAATCTGTGACTTGGTCATCATTGAGTGCACATGTTGCCGAGAAACCAGTGGAGGAGTAATTGGGCAAGACGATGGAAGAGTGGACAGAGAATGGCCTAGGATTGATGGAGAAGAAGAAGGGCTCACATTAAAATTAAATATAGGAAGAGCAACATGTGAGGTTTGTTCGGTGGGCTTGGGATTAGAGAGAGAAGCAAATGGAAAAGAGAGTTCGTTAAATCGAACATCCTTAGAAATATAAGTGCAACCCGTGGGAATATGGTGGCAAATAAAACCTCGATGGTCTGGACTAAGGCCAAGAAAAACACAAAGTACAGCCCAGTAGGAAAATTTATGAATGTTATATGGAGTAGTTAGAGGCCAACATACAGATCCAAAAACCCAAAGAGAATTATAATTAGGAGTTTTGTGGTGAAGTAGCAGAAAAGGAGGAGTGATTGAGAGAGGGAGAGGGTAAAATATTAATTAAATGAATAGCATGAAGAAAAGTATGTGGCCAAAAATGTAACGAAACCGAGGCGTGGGCAAGAAGAGCTAAGCCGAAGTCAACGGTGTGACAATGTTTTATTTCAATAATGTCATTCTGAGTGTGTGTGGACATGTTATGCGATGTATAATTCCACAAGATGATAGAAAATTTGAGAACATCAAAAATTCACCATCTCAATCAGATTGGAATTGTTTAATTTTTATATTAAATTGAAGTTCAACTTGTGCCTTAAATTTGAGAAAGGTATCAAATGCTTAAGACTTGGATTTTAAAGGGAAAAGCCATGTATATCGAGAAAAATCATCCAAAAAGTAATGTAAAATCGAAAATCATCATCATTAGATACATGTGATGAAGAACCCCAAAGATCCAAGAAAATGAAATCAAAACGAGCAAATGATTTATTTTGCCGTGCATGAGCAGGAAGCTTGTGGGACTTGGCCTTTGCGCATGCATCACGAAAAGGAAAAGTCGTGGAGCGGTCATAGGGTAAAGCATGTTGTTGCAAAATGGAGCGCACGATCTTGATGGACGGATGGCTAAGACGAGAGTGCCAAAGAGAAATGAAAGAGTGTGTTGGATAATGTATGAGGCTATGTGGATGGATATGAGAAAGAGTAAAGGCCATTATGTGTGGTTCCGCCAAGTAGAGGATTCCCCGATGTGCAATCCTTGACATAGAAAGAATCTAAGAAAAATTCAAAGAAGACATTATTGTCAAGACAAAATTAGTGAACATATATAAGATTCTTTTTTAAACAAGGAACAAAAAGTATTTTATTTAGACGAAATGTAGAGGCAGGACAATAAAAAGAGGCTAAACCAGAATGAGAGATAGGCACAGAGGATCCATTGCCAACCCGCAAACGCCCAATTAATTCTTCAAGAGCAATCAATTCGAGTCTATAAGTAACAAATGACACAAGAGCATCATAATCGGACCACCATATCTCCCATCGTATGAGCGTCCAGCAACTACCATCATATCAACTAAAATCTTAGCTTGACAAAAATAAGTAGAAATTGAGTCGGTCCCTTTCTTGAGTGATGCAAGCTGCGTTTGCACCATACAAGCCTGCAAGACTAAAGCATAAGTAGACTCGAGAGAGACTCAAACAGCACGAGCAGATTCACAACCAACCACCTGAGCAATAAAAGACTTTGAGAGAGAAGAAATTAAGACAGACATTACCAACTAGTCTTGCTGAATCCATGTATCATACTCAGGATTCGGGGTGGAGTCTTCAAGCTGCTGTTTTGGTGCTGGACAAGAGCCGTCTACGTATTTGTAGAGACACTAACCAAGGAGGTATGAAACAAGCTGGACCTTCCATAATAAATAGTTATCTGGTGTGAGTTTTACCGAGATGATATGAGAGAGATTTGGGAGGGCCAAGGTGGGAGAAGAGGTCGAAGAAGGATTCGGTGAGGCAGTCATAGTGGACGTTAGTCCTTTGGATGCTCTGATACCATGTCAAAGTAAAATATTTCTTATTATATTTTCTTCACTTTTATGCTGTACAATGGGCCCTTTATATAGACTACAATAAAGAATATTCTACACCTAGCCAATGGAATTACATTGGTTGTAAGGGATGGTTAGAGCAGATTTATTTGGTAGCTTCTAGAGTCTTGTGGTTGTTTGTGAATTTATCTTGCTTACTCTGATGTGAGGGTTGTGAGCGTTCTCCTGTGATCCCATTTCTCATGCTAGAAGGAATAGCAGCTAGTGCCTTAACAACTACGCCCCATCCCACCTGTCTCAAAATCTTCCCATTCCCTTTCTCCCAAATCATCCCCGACGGAAACATGCATTCTCTCAAAATCAAACAGAATTCTATTTAATTTTACCTTCTCGTGGATGAATCCATCTGCATGTAAAAAAAAATCTTTGGAATTGATGAGATCATTTGGACCATCATCTCTGACTTCCATCTTTTATTTATCCCAGACCCCAAATATTAAAATATCGTTCAACGAATTTTTGATGCATTTTCTCCCATTCAGACGGGCTATGTAGGAGAGACTTCCTTTTAGCCATCCATTTGGTCGTTCATGGTTTATCAAATGTGAATCTCAAAGTACGTCTAAACTGGAACCTACGCACTGGCATGCAAAGAAAAAGGAGACAGAAAACCACCACGGTTGCACAGTTCAGACCAACGATACTAATTTGATTTCTTTTTGGATCAATGATACTGACTTGATTTGCCACTAAATAAATGTGGGAAAAAAGGCTTGAACCTATTGGATAAGAGAGAACAGCCTATTTTGCCCAAAAAGTCTCGTTAACCATTTTAGACTCTTAACTTTTGTGATCAAATTAAATTTCCTACGAGCCTTTATCCATACCACGATAAAACTATTTTCTCATCCGTGTGATGAGCTCAGAAGGCTTCCCAGTTCCTCCAGTGCTAGTACTAAATGCAGAGAAACCACCACCACCTTGTTGGCTGTTGAAAGCCCCAAACACGCTACCTGAACATGTTTCCATAGCATAATCAAAGAAGATTTCATAAAGAACTTTAATTGACAACATGGAAATAAAGATAAGTGCTACCTGCCGCAGGGAATCCACCACTAGAAACAGGTCCAAAACCACCAACTGAGGCAGCACCAGCAAACCCACCACCAGCCGAAGCTACACCTGAAAATGCCCCTGCCCCAGGAGCCACACCAGCAAACCCGCCACTACCTGAAGCCAAACCAGCAAATCCACCACCAGAAGTTGCACTTGAAAACCCACCAGTCGAGCTAGAGCCGCCACCAAAACCACTGGGAGTCGCAAAACCTATTCCCGGTAGACCAGTACCAAGCTGCCTTGACTGACCAAAAGCACCAAGAACTGATCCCAGTGCTTGCTGCCCTGATCCAATCTGTGTCGGCTGGCCAAACCCAGTTTGAGATTGAGCCTGAGCAGTCGTTCCAGCACTGAAGCCACCAGAGAATGCACTTGAATTTGTTGGTTGAGATGGTTGTGAAGACTGAGGAGATTGGAAGTTAAAGGATGCAGGGCGAAACAACTCTCCACTAGGAACCGTCATGTTAAATTCTGAGCTCAATGGACTTGATGCTGCATTACCGAATGAACCACCAAATGGATTTAACTTAGGAGCAGTTGGAACAGGGGTGGAGCCAATCCCAAATCCGCCAAGGCTTCCCAAAGTAAGTTCGGCAGTGTTACTGGTGTCAGGAGCCTCCTCTTCCATCTCATCCTCTTCTGTTACTGCAACATCCGAGCTTTCAATCTTTTCACTAGTTCCACTCCCAGAAGTGGGGGGAGGCGTTGGAAACAGAATACGTGCAGCAGATGGCTGTTCTGGTTGAGCATTCAGTGTCACATTAGGTGCACGACTTGCCATGTTGCTGAAACAGGGCTGGCTTCCAGATGATGGACCAGTTGAAATTTCAATTGTATGGCCAGCTGTTATCGAAGGTTCAAGCCTCAATTTGACATCATCATTCGGAGGCACGGGCTGCAGAGGTGGTGCTTGTTTTCTAGCATCCATATCTGTTGTCACATTCAATTTGCCCATAGGAGGTTGGAGCTCTATTCTAGGAGACTCAGAGGTTGCAGAAGTACATGAGGGCACTGGCATTTTGGAAGCTTGCAAGGAGAAGGAACCAGAGGAAGGGGCACTTAGAGAAGGGAAAGTCAATGTTGAGACCTTTTGATTAGCATCTGTACTAGCATTAAAAGTGGTGAAAGATCTACTTGGGGGAATTGAAGATGACAAGGTTTGCACAGTTGTTGGAGTAGATGATGAAGAGAGAGAAGCTGTCATTGGATTGATCATTGGAAATAATGGAGCTGAAAGTGGTGAAAACATAGAAGCTAACTCATTGTCACCAGGCTGGCTATTTCCCACTGGAACATCAAGATGATATTTTCCAGTTAGGCTGGGAACTGCAGAAATATTAAATATGGAAGAGAATGAAGTGTCCGACATTTTCCTTGATTCTAGGGGTGAACTTTTTGTACTTGAAGGTTCATCCTTAATAGTTCCAATTCTAGAACTTGAAACCATAGTTTCTTTACTATTAGAATTAGACATCTCATTGGATGTCTTCAGCGATGACACTGTTTGTGTGGGTAACATAGTGGATATGGACGGCTTCTGATTTTGGTTAGTATTCGACTGCAGCATTGGCTTGGCATCATTTACTGGAACTGAACCATTGAAGGAATTTTCTGTAGCCATGTCAAAACCTTCCCTTGTATGACCTTTTGCAAGTATAGGTGAAAATTGGGAGGATGGCTGAGATGACAATGCTGTAGCATTGTCCCGTTGCAGTGTAGGAGACTTTTGCCCAAAAGTTTGCGATGATCCCGGAAGCTTATTTGCCCATAAAAATTGGATTGGGTTCTTCGAGGTGTTTTTGGTTGATGTATCCTGCATGCCTGCTAAGTACACATTTATGTGGAAGAGATATAATCAACCACTTGTTCTTATTAAACTTCCTACTTTAAGTCAAAAGAAATATGTGGTTTGCACTTAGTTTAGCATCACCGTTGTATTCAGATGGATAAAAGAAGGTTGAGAGGTCAGTGTGATGAGCAATTGCAGAACTTTCTGGAAGGCGAGGGCTAAACTGCTGCTTATCCATAGAATAGGATGACCCAGTCACACTTGTCTTCTGGGTCTCATCCAAAAGGATCCTTTCAACAGTAGTTCTTGAAGGCTCAAAAGCAGTCCAACTCTGCATGAAGAGCATCAGAAAAAATGTTTTGAGTTGGTGTTTGGTGAAGAAAAGACTCATTTTACAAACTTCATAAAGATTTGACCATCAAGGTCAAAATAATCTGACTCAGCCAAGCTGAGATCTGAAACTGAGCACTAATTACAAATAGTCCAACATTCAACGCAGAAAGTGGCTTATGAAATAAGGTCAAAATGCAGCTTGCACCCACAAATTATTGGGTGCTCTACACTTTGCACTAGGGGTGTAATCGGTTAGGTTCAGTCCAATTTTGGACTTACTAGTGAACCAAACCGATTCAATTCCATTTGAAATTATCACAGTCGAAACCGACCGGTTCATCAAGGGAACCGGTACTTTCAGTTTTCACGGTTTTTTCCAGTTCAGTTCAATTTTACAGTGATGATTCGGTTTTGGGTTTTTTGTTGGGATAATTGTTTTTCTAACCCAAATGAATAATTTTTTTAGCCCAGATAAGAATTTTTGAGCCCTAAACATTATTTTCAGCCCAAATTACCGTGCATATAACTAAATAAAGGTTAAAAACAATTAGCCAAAATACACTAATTAGTCAAATTAAAACATGCATATAATAATACCTAAAAAAACCTATTAAAAAAATGCACATAACAACATTCCTAAGGGCTAAAAGCCTAAAAGATGCATATAAGTTATAACCAAATAAAGGCTACAATAAGATTAAAATTTCATGCTATAATTATTCATTTTTATGATAAGTATAATCTATAGCATATAATATATATATATATATAATATAAAAAATTGAAAATATATATATGTATAATTTGGTTCGGTTCGGTCCGAGCCGGTCTACAAAACATGAAAACCAGGACCAAACTGATTTACTGGAAAATTCGGTCCAGTAAACCAAAACCAACCGAGTTGGTAATGAAACTGGATTTTTGGTTCGGTTCGGTTCGGTTTGATTGGATTTTTGGTCGGTTTAATCTTTCACCCCTACTATGCACCCTGAAATATTTAAACTGACACATTACGCATTTAAACTACCAAAAACTGATAAATAGCACTCTCATCCAATTCTAAGCATTAAGACGGACGGAAATAGGTAAAATCAGGGACATGGCATAATCTTGACCGTTGGATCTCAACAAATGGTGTGCATTGCAGCATTTTTCTTTTTAATTTGAGACTGCAATGTGTCAGTTTTGATAGTTCAAGGTGCAAGTGTAGAACACCCCATAGTTCGAGACTGGAAACTATATTTTCCTCATGAAATAATTAGAGAAATCAAAGTACAGCAATTTGTGGAAGTATTACCTGATGTAATGGGTCTCTCCTCCTCGTTGCCGTTTCTGGTTCAGAACACTTCATGGAACTCAATTGGTTTCTTTTGGACCGATCTTTAGCAGCAGTAGAACCTAAAGAGAAGAGTTTCTCCCTTGAAGGGGAATCGCTAACTTTGGTTGCATCTGGAGAGCTGAAAGAGGCATCATAAGGGATCCCTACTGTTTCAAATAACTCTTTTTTTATATTCTGTTGTTTTACTTGTGACTCTATACTCAGAACCGCCATTTGTTTTGAGAGATATTCAGAAAGTTGTTCAGCAGCTGCTGATAGTGAACTCGTTGTGCTATGTAAAGTATGCAAGGACTGAATATGCCTGCAACAAGAATGCGCCACTTGGGTAAAATTAGAAACTAAGACTACTTTGGTTTGGAGCCAACTATGCTATAGCTAAAAGTAAAATGAAGAATTTACATGGAAGTAGGACAAACACACTAGCATTTTCTACCCAAAAGCTAACAATTATTATACCTTGAAGGCCTAAATCTACTCTGGAAAGCTGTCTGAGCCACATGAGCTCCAGCATTTGCACCAAATTTATTGAGTTCCAGGCCGTTGAAATGCCTTTCCAATTCAATTAATTGATTGGTCAAATCCTGGGATAGGGAGAAAGATACCAAAATTTATTGTATCTCAGCTCTGAGAAGTTGATGTCTGATGAAAGTAAGTGATATACCTGATTCATTTGTTGTATATGCCGCCGCTTCAGCTCAAGTTCAGAACTCAACTTCTGGCGATTCCATAGGTCCCAATATCGGCTATCAGAAGCTTGTTTAACAATGCCTTCCATGTACATTTTCCTTGCTGAAACTGGAAGTCAGTTAGGAAATTAGTTGCAACTTAAATCACGACATTGACCAATGCAAAAGATTGTCAGACAAGATGAGCTGAAAAGATGTAGGTTCACCAGGTGGGAATTGGGATGTGGCCATGCAAGAAAAATTCATTTATTCATTGTATTGAATCAAAGAAATAGTAAATGCACAATGAAATACACATCACCAATGAAGGATTTTGGCAACTTAAAAGATGTCTATCCTATTTTTCACATGTTGTAGCAATGCCTAGAAGCACGTTAAGTACATCAATTATTTCCATTGAGGTAAACTCAACTAGGCCTCCCATGTAATAGTTGCTAGTACATTCCCTTGCACTATCAGCTACCACACTCGCGCGCACGCGTGAACACACACACAGTAAATAACACGCCCTTATCAAGGTTTTACATAAAGATGCGTCCCTTTTCATTTTAGAAATGACTACCTCCCATGGATTAGGCAACTAACAAAGTTAATAAAGGATGTAGTTTCACTTTTTGAATTCCCTTTAAACAGCATATGAGCATCTCATTGGAATTTCTCTCTTCCTCTATTGGGGAATTGTTGCGCATGAATGAAAAACTGACAACCACATCATATAATTTTCAAAATAAAAGCATTACTTCAGTTGCTTAAGTTTATAATGTGAGAATCGATAAGAAACGTGACAAGAAGATCTAGGATTATCACCGTCTACTTAATATAGAGTTTTGTAGAAAAGCATCTCTCTCTGTGGAAATCCCGATAAATATGGAGATGGAGTAATTAGTGGTAGATATCAAGATATTGTATTAGTGGAGTAATTAGTGGAGTAATTTATGGTAGATATTGTTTAGGAAGTTTCTGTTTTCCTGTCAATTATTAGGCAGATTTCCTGCTCTTATTCTAGGAAATTCTTTCCTTCTTTGATATTTCTCTTGTATCTTAAATAAAGATCACTAGCATGTACAGAAATATACTGAAATATCATTCTGATTTCATGGTATCAGAGCTAGTGTTTTTTCTAAACCTAGCTATCAATGATGGAAACTGCTGTCAACAGCAAAGGGTCGATGACCTATGAAGCTCACTATAGTGAAACAAAAGCTATCTCCACCATGGGTTCAACTGGACTTGATAATTCATCCTTTCAACTCATGGTGGAGAAGCTAAATGGGAAGAATTTTCATGAATGGGCCCAATCGATTAAGCTCGTAATCGACGGCAAAGGAAAATTGGGATACCTTACCGGCGAGACAAAAAAGCCAGCCTCAACCAACGCTTCCCCCCACAAAAAATGGAAGTCAGAAAATTCAATGATGACTGCTTGGCTTGTAAATTCCATGAAGCCCTCCATCAGCAAGACCTATCTATTCTTGTCATCAGTGAAAGATGTCTAGGAAGCTATCCGTGAAACATATTCTGATGTTGAAAACTCCTCTCAAATATTTGAGATTAAGAGTCCGCTATGGCAAATGAAGCAAGGGGAAAGGAAGGTCATGGATTATTACATGGAGATGACAACCCTTTGGCAAGAACTCGATCTGAGTTTCGAAGAAGAATGGGAGTGCACTGACGATAATGTGCAATACAGGAAGCGACTTGAAAATGAAAGAGTTTTTGAATTTCTTGCAGGTCTTAACCAAGATCTGGATGATGTTCACGGAAGAATTCTTGGCCGACGTCCCATGCCTTCAACACGCAAAGTCTTCTCAGAGGTGAGACGAGAAGAAAATAGGCATAAGGTAATGGTGAAGGAGATTGTCTCTGCTAGACATACTGGACCTAAGATGTCTGCCTTGGTGTCTCGGGGCACTCTTGCTCGATCAAGTTCAAGACAACAGAAGCGACATCCTTGGTGTGAGCATTGCCGAAAACCTGGACACACAAAAGACACCTGTTGGGATATACACAGGAAACCATCTGATTCGAAACCAAGGCAAAACAGCCGAAACCGTGGCTACCAAGCTGTTGTTGATCATCAAGCCTAGCAACCTCGAGATTTTATTCCAAGCAAATGGGCATAGCCCAAGTACATAGGATGTATACAAATGAGAACACCTACTTACTAGCTAAAACAGAATATAACTAAAGCAAAACATTACAATCATTCCCATTCCTTACAAGATTCTTCACCCAAAAGCTTAGAGTACTAAGAAAAAACTCCCTAAGTTCCCTATAGAACGTGCACAATTATCAAAGCACCTCCCATTCCTCTCTAACCATAAACACCAAAGTAAGCACAGGGGGATCATCTTCAGCACTACAGTACTGTTACTTCTCCCCTCGATACCTTGCCAGCAGCTTAGATATTACACTCATGGAAATTGTTGGCCAATAATTAAAACAAAAGAGGAAAATTTATGGAAGGGAGATTGCAGTGGAAATGAAATAGAGGGTGATTAGAGTAGCTGCTAGTGCATATTTAGCCAACTATTTTTAAAATCTCTCAAGGGATGGGAGAGGAAAGAGGGTTTTTTGTTGCTCTTCAGAAATCAGAAAATTCATTCGTTGGGCTCTGATCATCTGTGTCGCATTAATTTTGGAAACCACAGGGAGGCTGATGTGACAACCTCCCACTGGATGGTGTAAAGCAATGCTTTACGCCACATCCAGTCTAAAGGTTTTCTCATGATAATTGTCCACTTTAGTCTATTTTCCCAAAGCAAAATCCACCTTTATCCTTCTCGACTCAGATAAATTGGAAATCTAATTCAATGTTTCAGAGAACCCACTTCAAATACCAATTCTTCCATAAGGGTGAGGCAAAATTTTTAAATAAAATACTGTAAAATCTAATGATGCGGTTGCCAAAAGAACAATACCTTGAACAGTTTTATCAAGAAGATGCTGGACCTTTCCAAGTCGCTCCTTGACAATGCCCTACAAAGCCCAGAGCCAACCAAGATTCGAATATCAATGACAAAATCTCAGAATTTCAATAATCTGAAAATACACTTACTGACAAAAATAAATACATACTACCAAAAGATAAATACCCAAAATTCAGACAAGGGTAAAGCTCTCCTAAAGAATTAAATGCCTAAAATATATACTTTCTTAACTGATAAAAATTTTAATAAACTAAAGAGTAAAAGTAGTACACAGCAACTCTGTATAAAGCTACCCTAAAGAGTTGAGAGAGAGAGAAAAAGAAAAGAGAGAATCAACAAAATCTACAAAAGACATCATAGAAGTAGTGCCAAGTGTAGGAGACCACTCGAACAACAATTTCAAAAACAATCGTTTCAACAAAACAATGGACAGCGATACACCAGTACACTTATGATTATCTATTTCCCTCCAAATTGTCCACATTACAGATAAGAAGACAACATTCCAAATAGGGAAACTCTGGTGCTTTCCAAACCATCTTTTCTATCCAGAGTGCACATCATTTACCATCTTAAGCATTAGCCATAGAACTCCAAGAACAGAGAATAAATTACCACTGCTTGCTCACCAGTCACCATTGTACATGGAATCAACAAATAATCCGCAGATTCGCCACTACACTTGCAAATACATCTCCAATTCATTAAAACAATATGTTTCTTAACAAGATTATCTTCAGTTAGAATTTTCCCTAAAGCTACTATCCACAGAAAAAGCAACTTCCTGGGGAACCTTCCTGCACAGAACACCCTTCCAATGAAACCACGTTAGATTCTCTTTAATAATTTTTACAACAAATGAAATCGAATCTCACGCTACCGTTAAAACTCCATCTCATATGATCAGCTTGTTCACCTATTAGATTATTAGCATATATAGTATCAAACATAGAAGCAACAGACTACAACTCACAATATGGCAAGCTCATACAAACTTGAGATTCCATGAACGAATTCTCCAATCATCCATAAGCCCCAGGTTCAAAAAATATACAAAAGATTCAAGACTTCAGATGGATAAGACACTAGATATGCTTTGAACATCAACTTTAAAAAGGGGAGAATTTTTTTTTTTTTTATGAACAAAAAAAACATGAAAAGGGGAGAAAATAGATGGTTAGATTCATTCAAACACAAGCTCACTACATTATGTCTACATTAGGTATAAAAATATATCGTGGGACGCATCCCAGATTTTATCCTCCCCCAGTGAAGGTCTAGGTTGGGGCCTTTGACATTCACAATTTCTAGTTAAAATATCTTCTTTAATGGTGAGAAAGATATTAGCACATACAAGTATATTTTACTCCATCAAGTCCCAAGTCTGACAACTAAAGTTTGCAACTGAGCCTTATTGTTTTAACTAAATAAGATCCTTGTGGAAGTCTCGTGAACCAACAAGCCAACGTAAAGATCATATAAAGAATTCAAAGCTACAGCAAAGTCCGTAGAAAAAGGCATAGAAGCTGATTGAATAAATAAGCATTACCTTCCATGTTCTACATTGGTCAGAAAGGGTACTCATTCCTTGCTCCAATGCTTCAACTGAACTGTTCTGATAAATGGTGCAGGCATCCCTGAAACCGCCCTCTACTTCTATAGATTCCAAAAGTGCATCCAGCTCTTTGGTCATCCCATTTATCTGAGAGGAGAAAAAAAAAAGAACACTAAGAGGTGAAGGAAAAAGCAGCCAACCTCTCCACCAACCCCAACCAAAAAAAAAAAAAAAACAGAATGACCTAGGTCTTCCAACAGCTTAGGAATAATGTTAGGAAAGAAAGTTGAGAAAATATCAACTATCTCATCTTGTATTCACCGACAACACCCTAATCTTTTGTGGGGCCAACCATGATCATATTCAAGCTTTGAGGACTCTTCTTCTATGCTTCAAGACCGCTTCTAGCTTGAATGTGAACTTGGACAAATCAGAAATAGTTTTGGTGGGGGATGTTCCTAGCGTGGAGAGTATGGCTTCTATTTTGGGATGCAAGATATCTCACTTGCCTATGAAATATCTTGGCATCTCTTTGGGTCCTCCCTTCAAATCAAAATCAATTTGAGATGGTGATAGAAAAAATGGAGCGGAAACTAACAGTTAGAAAATGATGTATTTATCCAAAGTTGGTACAGTCACTCTAACTACAAGTACCTCTCCAACTTGCCGACATACTTCATATCACTATTTCTGCTCCCCACCAAGGTGGCTTGGCTCATTGCATAGAGAAACTTTAACGGGATTTCTTATTGGGGGGATGAACGATGAGTTTAGACATCACACCTGGTAATATGGACTGCAGTATGCTCTCCTATCTCAGGAGGAGGATTGGGTATCCAAAACTTGCAAAATTTAAACAAAGCTTTGTTGGGTAAATGGCCACAAAGGAACCACCTAGAACAGGGGGCCTCGTGGAGGATTGTCATAGAATTAAAGCATGGTGAAGCATGGGGAGGATGGTGTTCGAATGAGGTGAGTGAGCCACATGTGGTGAGACTTTGTAAGCACATAAGTGGATGGGATACATATTTTAGAAATACACACTTTGAGGTGGGTGATGGGTCAAAAATCAAATTTTGGCACGAAATATGGTGTGGCAATAGGGCACTCAATGAAGCTTATCCATAATTCTATGATATAGCAAGAATGAAAGAAGCTTCGATTGCGGACCTCTTAGTTCTATCCAATGGAACTCCACAATGGAATGTTACATTCTTTAAAGATGCCCAAGATTGGGAAGTTGACGACATTTCAGAGTTCTATAATCTAGAGTACTCTACTTGTATGAGGGGGGAGTTAAAGATAAGATTTCTTAGCACCCCTCTGAGAAAGTGAAGTTCATTGTCTGCTCTTTCTAGCAATTCATTAATAAGCATAATGCAAGTCCATTCCCATCAAAGAGTATTTGGAAGACAAAAGCACCCCTTAAAGGCAATCTTCTTTTTCTAGATAGCTTCCTTGGGGAAGATTCTCACACTAGACAACTTAAGACAATGCCGAATCATTGTCATAAATTGGTGTGTATGTGCAAAAAGGGTGGGGACTTCGTTGATCATCTACTACTTCACTGTGAGATTGCCATGACCTTGTGGAATGAATTCTTTGCTAGGGTGAGATTAGTTTGGGCGATACTGAGAAGCGTGATCAACCTCCTAGCCTCTTGAACAGGCCTTCAGGGCAATTCTCATATCAATATAGAAGATGGGTCCGATATGCCTATGGTGATGTATTTGGAGGGAGAGGAATGAAAGAAATTTCAACGATCAAGAGTGGTCAATAGATGAGTTTAGAAACTTCTTTTTCAATACTTTATTCCATTGGTTGATTGTAATTGATTTCAGTACATGAACTTTCATAAATTTCTTGTATCACTAAACTAGCACGAATACGTGATGCTCTTGTATATGTCCCATATAGTTGGGTTCTTGCCTATTTTTATGATCAATAAAATTTTGCTTACTGATTAAAACAAGGAAAGAAAGATGGACTTGAGAATATGTTTGGCAACTGGGATGAGACACAAAATTTTCATCTCATCTCATCATTACAATTTTTTCAAATTTCCACACAATATATAATAAACAATTCAACTTTTCCAAATCCCAATTCAACTTTTTTAAATCCCAAAACAATAATATATTAAAAAATAATATTTTAAACTTTCATCTAAAACTAAAATTATCATCTCACTATCCAAACCTAAAAAACTAAGAACTCAATCCTCCAAAAAACACTAGCAAGCATAAGCTAATTCACAAGTGAATTTGGGAGCATAACGTAGCAAACCTACCTGAAGTCAATGTACAGATACTATTTGCATTAATCCTAATAGGTGCTGCCCTCTAATGCTCACAATGAACTTATACCCACTAAATTTGTATGAAAAAATGAAAGGTATAAGACATGGACATTACATTTCCAAATTGCTTTGATAAGTTTGGTTCAGAGTTCAGCATGCCTGACAGGGGGGGAAATTTGTTATCTTTCTTGGAAGGTTGAAGCTTATGGTTGAGGGACTTTCCTGCAGCAAAGTTTTCCTGCACTGACATTTGTGAGCTACCGAAGGAAGGCAATGATTCAACATTTTGCGCCCCTGTTGAAGTTCTCTGTCCCCCACCCTGAGCTGGTCTGCCAGTAAAATTGACTGACATTGATGTACTGCTGGAATCCTTTAAATGAAAAGCTTTTACAGCTAGGCCACCAGAAACATTTGCAGCACCAAAACTAATGCCAGAGTTTTCAGTTTGATTGCCTTGAATAGATCCTGAAAATGAAAACTCAGATCTTGCACTATTGTCTCTTGGATATATGAATTTTCCATTTGTCCATGAATGAGGTGAAGCACTCTGTAAGCTAGCCGTTCCAATATTTCCCATGGATTCCTTACCCATCCCAACATTATTTAATAAATTCTTATGATTTGACTGACCAAGGATATCAGCTGAACTTCTTCCTTCAACAGAAGTGCTAGATTTGAGATCTGCAATTTCCTGAGTTCCCATCTTGCTCAAGTCTTTAACTGTGTTAGAAGAAGCTTTAAAATTTGATTGGTCAAATTCAGGGCTTTGCTGCCTGAAAGGCTGTACTTGTTGACCATCTGTGTCCTGGTACCACTTTGTGTCTGGTATGGTGTGTTGCTTATCAGTTTCAAATGATTCTGAATTTGACTGGGACTCGCCTTTCCAGTTTTTGGAATTACTCTCTCTAAGCGATACGGGACTAGCAACAACTGGAGACACTGAACTCTTGCTCACATCAAAGGGCTTTAAAAAACTTTTCTTATTAATCTTGCCATCTTCTTTGGTGTTAAGTTCCTTTTTGTTCACATCCTGGAATTGAATTCCCGAAGGGACCTGCTCAAATTCCTGTTTATCCAGTCCGAGTAAAGGTTTGGATAGATGACATTCTACAGGTATCACTGCATGAGTATCCTCTTCCTCCTCTTCCTCATCAGAAGGAGCAGAAGTAACCACTGGTGGAACAGAAGTACCTCCAACACTGGAAAAGAGGGGAAAAAAAAAAACTCAACTTGCTGTCTAATAGAGACACATACAACAGAAATTATAGTAATAGTTCTCAGGGAGCTCAGCACCTGTAACAACCCAGAAAAAGTGCTAGACATATTTGCACCATGACCTCAAAAGGACTAGTTACTTTGAACCTTTCTTAAATGATTTATAAAGTTTACTTATATATATAAAAAAAAAAAATGATTTATAAAGCCAGGTTCACCTAGTAAGTAGCCAATATTTGGACTATAACAGTTTACCTGCTAGATGTGAATCATTCCTTTTCCCAGGGTAGGACGGGGGGTCCCAAACTCCCCGTTTTAAATTCCTAACAACCTCATCAGGATCATGTCATTCGATGCTCCAATATCACATAGAACAACCCAGGGAAAGCGCTAGCCACATTTGTAATATAACCCCAAAAGGACCAGTCAATTCAAAATTTTCCTAGAATCACTTATACACCTCAGTTTCACTTAGGCCTCGTTTGAATAATGAGATGAGATGAATTGATCTGTGAATAGTAGTGAAATGGTTTATGAATAGTAGTAAAAGGATTTGAGTTAATATGTTTTATGGGTTTTTGGAAAAGGAGAGAAAAAATTGAATAAAAATATTATAAATTAAAATATTATTTTTGTTTTGGAATTTGAAAAAGTTGAATTATTTTTTGTGTTTTGTTTGGAAATTTGGGAAAGTTATAATGATTAGATGAAAAAGTTGAAAATTTGAAGTTGAATAGTGTTTGTATTTGTGGTGTTTGGATATTGAAATGGAATAGGATGGGATGGGATGGGTTGGGAGGATTTTGTTATCCAAACCAGGCCTAGTAACTAGTCAATGTGGGATTAGCACTATGACTACCTTTAAAATTACTCACTCTATGTGAGTAATTCCTTGTCCCAACATGGGACGGGGTTGTTACAATACCACTTAATGGAGCTAAGAGACATACCCATGCAATATAAATGTCTCACATGATACGTAATGCAAATGGAGATGTGAAAGGCATCATTGAGAACTACCTGGCCACATGGAACATGGCAAGCTTTCCTTCCAGAGTAAGGCACAGAAGAATGCAATACGGTGAGAGCTCTCTATGTTCCTCAATTCCAAGTTGGATTTTGACTTTCTCATAGGGTGAAGTTTTGTCAACACAAAGGCCCAGGATCAAATTATCATCATCATTTTCTGAAACAATGGGCGTATGAGAAACTAAAATAAAACAAGGATAACAAGGTAGTCCTAAAATAAGCAAAAATAATCTCAATCCAGAATATAGCCAACAACCTACGAACTCACTCTAAAATACACACACACACAAACAAGGTCATAAACAAGCAAAACTTTTTTTTATGTATTCACGGTCAATGTGTTCATGTATTCATGGGGCATGTTTTATATAGTTTGTTTGTTTGTGTGCATGTGTGTGTGTGCGCATGTATGTGTGTGTGTGTGCACGCGCGCGCGTGTGTGTGTGCACGCGCGCGCGTGTGTGTGTGTGAGAGAGAGAGAGAAAGAGAGAGAGAGAGATGACCCAATGGTACAATTAGAGCCCATTTGAATCATTACAAAGAGTTACAACTTCTTCTTCCTAGATAATGTAGCATCCCATTCATTACCTCTTATACTCAATCAATGGTAATACAATATAATTTTTCTTCCTCTAGTAAGGTGCTAAGAATCCAAGGCTGACGGCACAAAAACCAGAAACTCTAGTGAAGCTACCAGCACACATTAACCCTTGTGTGCAAGGTTGTACACTGATCCCACGTCAAATGGCCAATGGGGTACTGCATTCATGTCTGATGTAAACATCCCGGGTGCAACACATTTTCTCTACGCCCTTTAGTGTAACTCACACATCCACCCATAGCATAGCATTGGTACGAAAGATTATCATATTGCCAAATATACACATTCATAGCATGTGTAAATTCATTATTCTTTTCATCTCAAAGTCCTCGAGTGTAACTTACCCATCCAACCATCGCATAGCATTGGTAGGAAAGATCATCATATTGCCAAAATATAAACATGCCTAGCATGTGTTCATTCACTATTCTTTTCATATGTAGGATCTTCAAGTTATCTAGCTGCTCCTTTTTTTATCAGCAAAAAAGTTATCTAGCTTCCTAAAGATGTATGGAAATATATGGCTATTCACATTTTGATCCAGAGTGAATTTTTTACATAGGTATACAGATGGAAACTGATGATTAATAGACCTAATAGGAAAACAAATCATTCTAGATGAAGGAAAGACTTCATTTATTTGCTTTTAGTCTAGAATACAATTATAAGCACCTTGAAGCTCAATCCTTGGTAGCCACTTTTCTCGCTCAATATCGACAACTGCAACTTCATTTATCTCATCAGCTAGTGACCAACCAAGCAACACAATATGCCTATCTGTATTATTCCTGTTGGCAGTAATTGCTAGCTCGCTGTCATAAAATAAAAAGAGAATTTAGCCATCACCATTCCATGCTAGAATAAGTTGGTGAATGTTACATTTTACACAAGAGAATACTAATAATAAAGCAACACAATGTGCCTATCTGTATTATTCCTGTTAGCAGTAATTGCAAGCTCGCTGTCATAAAATAAAAATTAATTTAGCCATCACCATTACATGCTAGAATAACTTGGTCAATGTTACATATTATACCAGAGAATACTAATAATAAAGTAACAGGATTACAGTGATTACTTGAGATGGTCAATTTTGATTACGAATAATCAATATGCCTACTGATTTGAGAATAAAGAATGAGAATCCGGTCAATTTTTATTATTTGAGATGCAAAAAGTTACTTAGAATCAATTATAAACCGAAGAGAAGAAGTTTCAAACTAAACAACATAAAATATATTTCCAATTATACTGATTTCTTGTAAGAGATCCTGCCAAAAACAAGCATAAACAAGTAAAACCAAGCGCAGCTTTATGACAAGCAGTACCCCAAAAAGAGAGATTCATGAGATCAATAACTGTTTTTATACAAATCCATGAGATCAATCACTAAAAAGGAAATTTATTAGAAGAACTAAAAAAATGGTCAGTCTTAAACAAACTCTCTCCATGAGCAGAGAATGCAATTTGCAAAAAACTTGCAATTATCTTCTTATTTAACATATATTGATGCCAATGTTATTTTTAGCTATCTTTTGGCATATTCGCTCGAATCCAATTTCATCCTCTTTTAAGTCTTTAGAAGGAATTCTCCCACTCCAACCATGTCAAATTAAGTCAAAGTTTTGTATGAATGGCCGAATCAATTGGCCATGTGATCTCGGTTTATTATATAAACTGTACAAGAGTTCTATACATGAAAAGAAATAAGCATATGCCAATTCTATCCCTATACAATTTGTCAAATATTATTTATTTATTTTTTATAAGTAAGAGATAAACTTTATTGATATGAATGAAATAGGCATGTACCATGTACACAGGAAGTATACAATAGAACTCCTAAATACATTCTAAGAGCGATGAACTAAGGATAAAAATTCATGAATATCATCCCTATTTAATACAATAGCTGAAAACCAAAGCAATAAAGTATATAGAAAAAAATTCTTCAGCTCCACCATTGTTCGTTCCTTGTCTTCAAAACAGCGCGCATTCCTTTCCGTCCAGATACACCACATGACACACAACGGAATCATTCTCCAAACTGCTGCCACTGGAGGATTGCCCTGCAATTTTCTCCAACAAGCCATCAAATCCACCACCCTCATAGGCATTACCAAGCCACACCAACCTTTCTAAAAATCTCATCCCACATACCCTTTGCTACGTCACAATGTAGTAAAAGATGATCTATCGACTCTCCATTCTTTTTACAAATGTAACACCAATCCAACATTACACATCCTCTCTTCCTCAAGTTGTCCGTGGTCAAGATCTTCCCAAGGGCTGCATTCCAAACAAAGAAAGCAACTCTAGAGGGTACACGAGACCTCCAAATGTTCTTCCAAGGAAAAGGGGTGTGATCCTGTGCAATCAAGAGTTTATAATACGCCTTTACTGTGCCATAGTAGTCCCCAAGGAGTGTAGCAAGCTGAAAAAGCCTGAAACCATAGATAATTCCCAATCATGAATATCCCTATTAAACAGAATATTCCACTGATGCGAACCATGAGCAGATAACCGCACATCCGCCACTGAAGCCTCCTTATTAACTACAATACGATATAAAGCCAGAAACACCCTTTCCAATGCCTGATCTCCACACCACACGTCCCGCCAAAAACTGATACGGTTGCCCTCCCCTGCGACAAAGCGAATATGATTTATGAAGCTTGTCCACCCATTCCTTATAAACTTCCATAGCCCCACTCCATGCCCCCCTCTCACTTCTTTGGAACACCAACCACCCCAAGCAACACCATATCTAGCATCTATAGTTTCTTTCCACAGAGATCCCCCTTCCAAATGATATCTCCAAAGCTATTTCCCCAATAACGCTTTATTAAAAGTTCTCAAATTACATACACCCAACCCCCCATTCACAACTGGGGCACATACTGTTTTCCAATTAACCAAATGAAATTTCTTCTCCTACCCTATGCCTCCCCATAAAAAAACCTTGAAAAGTTTCTCAATCCTATTCGCCACCCCTGCAGGCATAGGAAAAAGAGATAAAAAATAAGTGGGAAGGTTAGTGAGGGTGCTCTTGATAAGAGTGAGACGACCCCCTTTCGATAAATACACCATTTTCCATCTAGCCAACCTTTTCTCTATCTTCTCTACCACCCCATTCCATATTGTTCTACTCTTGAAAGTTGCGCCTAACAGAAGGCCCAAATATTTCATTGGGAAAGAGGACACACTACAATCCAGAAGACTTGTTAGACTGCGTATATTAGGAACCACACCCACAGAAACCATCTCAGATTTGCCAAGGTTGACCTTAAGCCCTGACACTGCTTCAAAGCAAAGTAATAATGCACGTAAAAGTCCATAGACTCCTATCCACTTCACAGAAAATCAGAGTGTCATCTGCGAATAGGAGATGAGAAATGATACAAGGGCTGCCAAAGCCATTTCCAACCTGAAAACCAGATAAAAAACCCCCATCAACAGTAGCCTGCACCATCCTACTCAACGCCTCCATAACTATAATAAAAAGAAGAGGAGATAACGGATCACCCTGCCGCAAACCCCTCGAAGTATCAAAAAAACTAGCAGGAGTGCCGTTAACTAGCACGGATAACCGAGCCGATGAAATACAATGACGCATCCAAGAAATCTACCTATCTCCAAAACCACACATCTTGAGCAAATACAAAAGGAATTCCCAGTTCACATGATCATAGGCCTTCTCCATGTCTAACTTGCAAAGAATACCTGGACCTCCCTCCCATCTAGCATCTAGGCTCTCATTTGCAATGAGCACCAAATCAAGTATATGTCTCCCTCGAATAAAAGCATTCTGAGGCTTGGAAATAATATTTTTCAACACTGGACTAAGCCGGTTAGCAAGAACCTTTGAAATAATCTTATAGACACTACTAACCAAACTTATTGGACGAAAATCCTCAATACACGAAGCCCCATGTTTCTTGGGAATGAGCGCAATAAAAGTCGCGTTAAGTGATTTCTCAAACTTTTTAAAAGCGTGAAATTCACTGAACACCCACATGACATCACCTTTCACCACATCCCAACAAGTTTGGAAGAAACCCATTGAGAAACCATCCGAACCCGGCGCTTTGTCCTTAGCCATACTAGAGATGACCTTGAAAATCTCATCTTCATCAAAGGTCTCTCCAACACACTCACAAGTTGCGGATCAATTGCCTCAAACGATAAATCATCAAGTTTCGGCCTCCAAGATACCGATTCAGTAAGAAGTGTCTCATAATATTGTGCAATATGACTTTCTAGTTCAGCGGGAGAGGATAGCACCTAAGTACCTGAATGAAGCGACTCAATCGCATTGTTACGTCGATGAGAATTAGCCAGTTTGTGAAAAAACTTCGTACACCTATCACCTTCTTTCAACCAAAGGGCTCTGGATTTTTGACGCCATGATGTCTCCTCTGCCAACAAAACCCTTTCCAACTCTGTCACAACCGTGACTTTCCTTAATAACTCCTCCTCAAAGGCCCCTCCCAATGATTCCTTACCCTCTAGCTCCTGCAATTCCTCCAACAAAGTGGACTTTTGATTGTCAGTGTGACCAAATACTTCCAAGTTCCACTTCTTCAGATCTTGTTTTAGAGCCTTCAGCTTACCTGCAAGAATGAAACTCGGAGTGCCACTAAACTAGTACGATGCCCACCAAGTACTCACCAACTCTACAAACTCGTTCACTTTAAGCCACATATTCTCAAACTTGAAATACCGGCGACCCCCGTGAATGCCCCGACAATCTAAGAGAATGGGAAAATGGTCTGAACTGACTCGAGCTAACCTTTTCTAACTTACTTCTGGATAGTGGGCTTCCCATAACGGCGAGACAAGAAATCTATCCAATTTCGACCAAGCACGGCCGTTAGACCATATGTACTCACCACCCACCAAGGGAAGGTCCATGAGGTCCAAATCAAAAATGAACTCAGAGAATTCTGTCATGGCTAGAGTGTGTCGATGACGCCACGATCGTTCACTAGAAAAACGAGTAATGTTAAAATCACCCCCCATACAATACGGCACATCCCATAAAGAGTATATTCCCGCCAACTCCTCCCACAACCTTTGCCTGTCTCTATCCATATTGGGACCATAGGACCCTGCAAAAGCCCAATCCCACCCATCGCTCACATTTTTGAATAACACCGAAACCGAAAACTCCCCAACACACTCCTCAGTCGCCTCAACCACTCTTTTATCCCACATTAATAACATACCACCTGATGCTCCCTGAAAGGCCAAATAGGACCAACCCACATACGAGCATCCCCATATACTACGCACCAATCTTCTATCAATAAAACCCAACTTTGTTTCTTGCAAACATATCACATCACCCTTCCACAATCTCAATAAAGCTTTGATACGAAGACATTTATTGCTATCATTGAGACCCCGTACATTCCATAATACAATCTTAGGCTTCATTAAAACTTAACTTCCCCCTCCCTTTCGGTCTAACCCTTCCGCTACTCCCATTCTTGACATCATAATTGATGGAGCATGTTAAACGTTTAAGTTCCCTGACTTGTTTTGTAGCTGATTTCGATCGACTAGCTTCAATAGCCACAAGAAAGGCCATAAATTGCTCCTCATAACCTCCAAAAGAGACCCCAAAGATATTTTGTAACTCCTCTACCTTTTTCAAAATCCAATTCGACGAGCAACTCCCATATTCAGAACTGGGAGGAAGTGTAGATAGAGGAGTAAGAGCCCCCTCCTCACCAACACTATTGTTGGGAATCAAAATCAGTTCCGAGCCACCCAAGCTAATTGGTTCACCACTTGAGGCCATATTTTTAAGAGGAATGCCATCCCCAGAAATTATCTCACCAAAAACACTCGACTCCATTGGTGTGGATCCAAACGGATATTCAGACTGCATCTGCACAGCCTCACCCGAAGATGAAATCCCATTTTCCAGCGCTACTGATTGCACCTGCACAGCCTCAGAACCTTCGACCACCACACACGGCTTAGAAAGCCCATTCTCCACCATCATCCCTAGTGACGAGGACGCAGAAGCATTTCTCAAACTCTCCAGCACTAACGACTCCACCGAAATATCCCCCTCCTCTAAATCCTCCCGTCGGAACACCTTTACCGGCTCACCAGAGTGGTCGACGAAGGTCGTCAGCAATTTCTGTGCCAGAAGGGTTGCCGGTAAGATGCCTATCGGGTGCCACAGCCTGGTCCGAAATCTTTGACCCGGAAGCTTGCCCCGACACATCGGTTGCCACTGCCCTCCAGACTTTCTTTGGGCCTGAGGCCTAACCTGTACCATGGCCCAACACAAGACCCGTAGAACCAAGCCCATCCTTACGGCCCACGAAATCCTTCAGCTCAGCCTTGCCCTTAACGCATCGTTTTAAGTAACAAATTTCGTCTAACACGATGCCCACCTTCTCCTCTAAGCCAACTAACATCCTCCATATACTTTCCTCATTTAACCCCAACAGTCTGCTGTCTTCTCCACCATACCTCTGCACGTCCTCGACACTGTTTGCGCCTGGCACCACGTCTCTCACAGCACGAGGCGGTACCTTCTTCAGCACCTCACTGTACGATCTTGCAACTCCTGCCCACGACGATGGAGCACCTCCCTCTCCTCTGTTCTTCTTTATAAAAACTACTTGGGTCGAAAAAGAGGATGCAGAAAGCTCCATTAAAGTATCTACAAAGTTCCTCCATCCTTCCCCCTTCCTCCCTTCCAGAATCACAAGCAAACCTCTCCTCTTATAGCGACCAAATTCTGAGAGGGAGATGAAACTGCCATGGAGATTACGTCCCTTCCTCACTATTAACACAATGTCTCCTTTTCTACGAGTTCTCAAAAACTCATGAGAGTCCAGTGTTACTACGCCTTCCTTCACCATAGAACCCAGCCAGCTCAGTGTTTCAACATCTACTGAAATGTATTTCACTACACGGCGACTACTTTCTATAATCCTCCACCACCTTGCGTTCTCCTTTTTTAACTCAAAAAGCTTCTGGTCAATGAACACCTCATTACACAACCCCATCTAAACCAGCCCACAAAACAATACAACCCTAATGATTTAGTGATACGCTAATCCCCTCAAGAAGGAAAAGCCATTAACGAATATTATGCTAATTGTACAGGAGTAAATCAAGGAAATAAATAAGGAAACAAATATGGACAGCAAATCTGTCCATTGATAGTAATATGTTTTTCTTCATATGGAAATAAACAATTCTCTAGAAGTGAATGTTCTTCTAAATGCATGGAGAGGTTTTCTCCCATATTCAGTGTTAGTTGTAATCAAAATATAATTCAACCTAGGATTTTTTTTTTGGGTGAAGTGTAGCAATATTAATGGTTTCTCTACAACATATGAGCAAGACAAAAAATCCAAATGATTTGATAAGGTCCATAAAGTCCGAATACGTCAAAGTCAAGGCATGCTTCACTAATTAATGTACCAAGGTAAAGTTAACAGCAGCAGAAATGTCAAATAGTTAAAAAAAAGTTAAGGTAGGAATTTTCAACACATACCATTGTTCTAAATAGCTCAAGAACAAAAGTGGTCCACTTCCAAAGGGCAATATGTCGTCAATAAAACCTAGAAACAAATCATAAAAGGATAGCACAACAGGCTTGACAGAGCCCTACAAGAGAAATTTCACAATATCAATGGACAAAACTTTAACAACGGATAGAATAAACTGATTTTTTAGGCAATACAATGCATATGCAAAACAGATATCATTCCGTAGCACCATGGTGAGCCAAAGTTTTGAAGTACATGTACAGCACAAAAGATGCTAAACAGTGACATGCCAATAAGGCTGCTCTGTTGTTCCCCTGTATCCATTATTTATTATACAAAAATCATTTTTTGATCGGTTAAAAAAAAGGAGAGATTTGAAAGCCTGATTTGTTCCCCTGTTACTATTATTATTTGTGAATCAAAGCCTGATTGGCCCATTATAAATAGAAAATGTAAAAAACTGATAGCAATATCAGAATCTCTAAATCCACATTTTGCTGGACGGGACATCCATGTCATACTAGCACACAAGGCAGATGCGACATTATATATAAATCAAAAGCATGAACCACACATGGACCATAAAAATGGCAATAAGGCTCCGTTTGGATGTTGAGATGGTCTCATCCCATTTCATCTCATCTCATCTCAACATCCAAAAACCACTCAAACACAAACACTTCTCAATTTCAAATTCTCAACTTTTCAACTTTTTCATCTAATTATTACCTAATTATTACAACTTTCTCAAAATTCCAAACAAAACACAAAAAACAATTCAACTTTTTCAAATCTCAAAACAAAAATTATATTAAAAAATTATATTCTAACAATATTCTATCAATATTTTAACTTTACAATATTTTTATTCAACTTTTTCTCTCTTCTTTTCCAAAACCCAATAAAACATCTTAACACAAATAATTTCACTACTATTCACAAATTTCGCATCTCAACTCATCTCAACATCCAAACGAGGCCTAAGTTAATGATCTCAATTATCTTCCTATTTATTTATTTCTTTTTTCAGTCAGGAAAATGCATGAATGGGGGGTGGTGGGACCCCTTAACAATGGCGGAAAAACAAATCTCAAAGAATGGTGCATCATACTAAGCAAATATAGAGCAGGAACTGTCCCACCACATGTGGATGGTGGGATTGAACCCCATAATGATCTTAATTACCTAAACCAACTTAAAAGACAAACCTTTCGACTGCACTCTACTTCTACAAAAAACAAATTTCGCTACTAAATTGGCTTTTAAAGCAACCCAATCATAATGAACAAATCAGTAGCCAGAGTTTGTTACTAACATCAGTAATTTTGCCGTCTTTGCTTCTGATAACTTGGACAAGGTAATTTTTCACTTTCCCATCTGCAGCAAGTTGAAAGCATCCTAGAATAATGCAATCAGGACGCACCCACTTGATAGAATCCACTGGTGCAATTATTTGAGAAATATTTAGTTTCAGAGCCAAAAATTCAGAACTCTACAGAATTTTATAAAATGGTCAAATTTAACAAGAGTCATCAAAATTAAGCACATAACAATGAGCTTTAGCCTAAATAGAAACCCCTCTCCCCATAAGAATGAGATGAACAATATTATTTACCATAATCTTTGGTTTCTTCATTTTCTCTCCATAAACTTTTCGTTTCTTTGGTTTTTGCTTTTGGAGGTGGGTTGTCAATGGCAATATTTTTCGGTGGTGATTAGCATGTAGTCCAGTTTGATGTGTAGTCCACTTTGGTGATTATTGAGTTGGTGTTTTTTGTTGGTTTCGATGGGAATGTGCAGAGATGTATTCATTGAACAGAAGTTATTTACATTTAGGAAAGAGAATGATAGGTGGTGGAGTATCACTGAGAGTGGTCGTCGTGTGGTGAAATATATCTCCTTGGATCATGAAGCTTTGGGGTGGTTGGGCTTTATGGTGAGGGAATGTGCTGCGTCTTTGGGTTCTCCTAAGTTTCTAAGAACACGTAGAAAAGGAAACTCTGTGTTAATGGTGCAGGGGGGATGCAACCACAATGGTAGTTTCTTCTCCCTTTCGGAGTTTGGGCATGATAAGAGGAGGGGTATGATAGTGGTACCGGAAGGGAGGAAGGGTGGGGTGGAAAAAATTTGAAGACATCATTAAGGAGCTTACTTTTTCCTCCTCTGCCTTGAGGGGGAGAAACAGGGGGGCTTGCGTTTTGTGGTCTCCCCAGGCAGGCAAGCCGAAAGGTAAGGGAGATGGTGGTGCTCCATCGTCGACGGTTGATGGCTCTATGTCCTACAGTGAGGTGGTGCAGAAGGTACTGCCTCGCGTGAGTGCAGTGGTGTCAGAAGTGTCCTTCTCAGAGATCGTGCGTAGAAACGAGGGAGATGGCAGTGTGTTGTTGGGGCTAAATGAGGATAAATTGCTACCGGCGTTGGCTAATATGGAGGAAAAAGTTGGGATTCTATTGGAAGATATACTCTGCCTTAAACGTTGCGTTAAAGGGAAAGAAGTAATGCAGATGGGCTTGGGCCATGATTCCGGGTTTAATGAAGAGAAGGTGATGGGCTCAAGGGTGGGGAGGGCTTACTTTAGGCAGCCTGGGTTGGTCAAGGGCCCTGGGCCAGGCCAAGGGCAAGGCCAGGTTTGGCAGGTGACGAATCAGGCGAAGCATATGTCTCGGGCGCAGATCGATATTTCGGTCCAGGCAGGTTGCCGTCCTCCTGCGGCGCTGATAAGAGTCTCGCCGGACCCCACTCCGGCACAGAAACTCCTGCAGGTCACAGTTGACCACCATGTTGAGTCTGCGCAATCACTATTCACCGGTGCAGTGGATGGCAAGTTTTTTTAGGCGTCGGCAGAGGATGGTTTTTTGAGTTTTGATCTCCCATCGCCGTCGCGTGGGCTGTCGACTGCTCAAACCCAATCGCGCGTGGTGGTGGGAGGCCCAGATGCGTTGCAGATGCAGTCAGACATGCCGGAGTGTGGGTTGTCGTTATAGGGGTCTCCGTTGGGTTTTTTATCACCAGAGTTGGAGTGTGTTCATGGGAATAAGCTTGGGGAGGTAAAGAAACTAGTTTTATTATGTGATGTAGTAGTGGTGAACCAATTAAATTTGGTCAAACCAATGGTGAACCAGACTTAGGCTTGGTTTGGGTAGTGAGAATACCTAAGAAGTGTTGAGAATGTTTGTGAATAGTAGTAAAAAAATAATGAAAAAGTAATAATAAAATATTGAATAGTAATAAAAAGTAGGTGAAAAGTAATAAATAGTAGAAAAGTAGGTGAAAGGTAATAATAAAGTAAAGAATAGTAGTGAGAGTACTTGCCAAACAAGCCCTTAGTTTCTAGCTCGAAATTGGCCTTATTTGCCCCTGATAGTCCTAGTGAGGAGGGGACATTTCTAACTCCTCTATGTACACTCCCTCCCAACTCTAAGTATGGGAGTTATAAGTCTAATTGGATTTTTAAGAAGGTAGAGGAGATTCAAGCTGCTATTGGGGTTTCTTTTAGAGGTTATGAAGAACAATTCAAGGCCCTTCTTGTAGCACTCGAAGCTAGCCACTCGAAATTAGCTTCAAAGCAGGATAGGGAACTTAGACGGCTAATCTGTTCCATTAACTATGATGTGAAGGAAGGGAGTGGAGGAAGGGATAGATCGAAAGGGAGGGGCAATCAAGGTTTTTATGAAGCCTAAGATTTTATCATGGAATGTACGGGGGCTCAATGATCGCAATAAACGCCTTCGTATCAAATCTTTATTGCGGATGTGGAAGGAGGATGTGGTTTGTTTTCAAGAAACAAAGTTGCAATTCATTGATAGAAGAATTGTGCGAAGTTTATAGGGTTGGGCTTATTTGGCTTCTTTGGGAGCTTCAGGTGGAGTATTACTAATGTGGGATAAAATAGTGGTAGAGGCAATTGAGGAGTGTATTGGAGATTTCTACATGGTGACTTTGTTTAAAAATGTGGTTGATGGATGGGAATGGGCTTTTGATGGTTCCTATGGTTCTAGGGACAGGAGAAGGTTGTGGGAGGAGTTGGCTGGCCTATACTCACTATGGGAAGTGCCGTGGTGCTTAGGGGGTGATTTTAACATTACTCACTTCCCTAGCGAAAGATCAGGGCATTATCAAAATTCCCTGGCTATGGAGGAATTTTCCGAATTTATCTTTGATTTGGATCTCATCTTGGTCAAATGGTAGGGTTTGGTCGAGATTGGATAGATCCCTTGTCTCTCCTTCGTGGGAAGGCCATTATCCGGAAGTAAGCCAGAAACGGTTAGCTCAAATCACTTCCTTATTCTTTTAGATTGTGGGGGTATTCACAGGGGTCGCCGGTATTTCAAGTTCGAAAACATGTGACTATCAGCGGATGGGTTTGTAGAGATGGTGAGTGCTTGGTGGTCATCATATCAATTCATTGGTATTCCAAGTTTCATTCTTGCAGGCAAGTTGAAGGCATTGAAACAAAACCTCAAGAAGTGGAACCTGGAAGTTTTTGGTCACATTGACAATCAGAAGTCTACACTAATGGAGGAATTGCAAGAGTTAAAAGACAAAGAATTATTGGGAGATACCTCGGAAGAGGTGGTCTTGAGGAAGGGCATGGTTATGGCAAACTTGGAAAGAGTTTTGTTGTCAGAGGAGACTTCATGGCATCAAAAATCCAGGGCCATTTGGTTGAAAGAAGGAGATAGGTGCACTAAGTTTTTTCACAAAGTGGCTAATTCAAATCGGCCTAACAATGCTATTGAGTCGCTCCAATTAGGCTCTCAGGTGATTTCTTCTCCTCCCGAATTAGAAAATCACATAGTACACTATTATGAGACCCTTCTCACAGAATCAACTTCTTGGAGGCCAAAGCTTGATACCTTGCCTTTTGAGGCAATTGACTCGCAAAGTGCGAGTGTCCTGGAGAGACCTTTTATTGAAGAAGAGATTTACAAGGTCATCTCTAGTATGACTAAGGATAAAGCACCGAGTCCAGATGGTTTCTCAATAGGTTTCTTTCAAACTTGTTGGGACATTGTGAAAGGTAATGTAATGCAGGTTTTTAGTGAATTTCACTCTTTCCAAAAGTTTGAAAAATCCCTTAATGCGACCTTTATTGCTCTCATTCCTAAGAAACACGGGGCTTCGACTATTGAGGACTTTCGTCCAATAAGCCTGGTTAGTAGCATGTATAAGATTATTGCGAAGCTCCTTGCCAACTAGCTTAGCCCGGTGTTGGAGCATATTATTTCCAAGTCTCAGAACGCATTTATTCGAGGGAGACAAATTCTTGATTCGGTACTCATTGCAAATGAGTGCTTGGACCACAGACTTGGGAGGGAGGCTCAGGGGTTCTTTGCAAGCTTGACATGGAGAAGGCGTATGATCATGTGAACTGGGAATTCCTCTTATATCTGCTTGAGAGGTGTGGATTTGGGGTTAGGTGGATTTCATGGATGCGTTATTGTACTTCAGCGGCCCGGTTCTCAGTTCTAGTCAACGGCACACCTACTGGTTTTTTTTATCGTTCACGGGGACTGCGACAGGGAGATCCTCTATCTCTACTTTTATTTGTTATAGTTATGGAGGCTCTAAGTAGGATGGTGCAAGTTGCTGTTAGGGGAGGGTTTTTAGCTGGTTTTCAGGCGGGCAATGGCTCTGGGGGCCCTACTATCATCTCACATCTTCTTTTTTCAGATGATACTTTAGTCTTTTGCGAAGCGGATAAGAGACAAATCCAAACTCTACGAGATTTGTTACTTTGCTTTGAAGCAGTATCAGGGCTCAAGGTGAACCTTGGCAAGTCTAAGATGGTTCCTGTGGGTACGGTCCCTAATATCCTCAGTTTAGCAAGTCTTATGGATTGTAAGGTGTCTTCTTTCCCAATGAAATATCTGGGCCTTCCGTTGGGAGTAACTTTTAAGAATAGAGCTATTTGGGATGGGTGGTGGAGAAGATAGAGAAAAGGTTGGCTAGTTGGAAACATGTGTATTTATCAAAAGGGGGCCATCTCACTCTTATTAAGAGTACTCTCACTAACCTCTCTACATACTTTTTATCTTTGTTTCCTATGCCTGCAGGGGTGGTGAATAGGATAGAGAAACTATTTAGGGAGTTCTTACTGGGAGGCATGGGGAAGGAGAAAAAATTTCATCTGGTTAGCTGGAAAACAATTTGTGCCTCAGTTGTGAATGGGGGATTGGGAGTGTGTAACTTGAGAACTTTTAATAAAGCTCTATTGGGAAAATGGCTTTGGAGATATCATTTGAAGGAGGGATCATTGTGGAAGGAAATTATTGATGCTAGATATGGTGTCACTAGGGGTGGTTGGTGTTCCAATGAAGTGAGACGGGGGTATGGTGTTGGTTTATGGAAGTTTATAAGGAAAGGGTGGCCATGCTTTGCAAATCAAATCCGTTTTGTGGTTGGTGAGGACAATCGAATAAGGTTTTGGCAGGACGTGTGGTGTGGAGATCAAGCTTTGGAAAGAGCTTTTCCGGCCCTATATTGTATTGCAGTTAACAGGGAGGCGTCAGTGGCGGATGTGTGGTTATTTTCTCATGGCTCGCATCAGTGAAACATTCTCTTTAGTAGGAATTTTCATGACTGGGAATTATCTATTGTTTCAGAATTTTTTAGCTCACTATATTTTATGGGGACCCCTATAAGACAGCGAGATAGATTGAAGTGGAAGTCTAATAATCACAAGCTATGCACAGTGAAGGCATATTATAACATCTTGACAACACAAGATCATTCTCCGTTTCCTTGGAAGACTATTTGGAGGTCTCGTGTGCCTTCTAAAGTAGCCTTTTTTGTTTAGAGCGCCACCCTTGGGAAGATCTTGACCACGGACAACTTGAGGAAGAGAGGATGTGTAGTCATGGATCAGTGCTACATGTGTAAAAAGAATGAAGAATCGATGGACCATCTCTTACTACATTGTGAGGTAACAAGGGTCTTGTGGGATGAGATCTTTCAAAGGGTTGATGTTGCTTGGGTTATGCCTATAAGGGTGGTGGATCTATTGGGTTGTTGGAGGAAGATGCAAGGTTGTCATCAAGTAGCAGAGGTGTGGAAGATGATTCCGTTGTGCATCATGTGGTGTATTTGGATGGAACGGAATGTGCGCTGCTTTGAAGATAAGGAACGCACATTGGCTGAGTTGAAGAATTTTTTCTTTCATAATTTATTGTCATGGCTTTCCGCTATTGTATTGCAGGGGGGCAATGTCCATGATTTCTTGCCTTTAATTTATCGCATGTAGAATGTATTTAGGTGTTCTTCTGTATACTTCATGTGTACATAGGCCATGGCTATTTCATTCATATATATAATATTTATCTCTTACATATCAAAAAAAAAAAAAAAGAATGAGATGAAGGGTGAGGTCATAGCTCTTAAGACCCGCTAGGTGCGTGCGAATCATCAATAAAAAAATCAAAATGTGTTCATCAACAACTAAAGTTACACAGGAAAAAAGTCTTAATATAACAATTAGTTTGAGGAATGATTGATGCCAATAAAAAAATCAAAATGTGTCCATCAACATCTAAAGTTACAGAAGAAAAAAGTCTTAATATAACAATTAATTTGAGGAATGATTAAGGCCAATATGTATTGTATTACTTCAAAGTCTTGCATCAAAATTAAGCACATGCCATGAGCTTTAGCTTAAATAGAAACTCCTCTCCCCATAAGAATGAGATGAAGGGTGAGGTCATAGCTCTTAAGACCCGCTAGGTGCATGAGAACCATCAATAAGAAAAATCAAAATGTGTTCATCAACAATTAAAGTTACACAGGAAAAAAGTCTTAATATAACAATTAGTTTGAGGAATGATTGAGGCCAATATGTATTGTATTACTTCAGAGTCTTGAACAAATATCTGATGAGGGGGGCCACCCCCATCAAAACAAATTAGAACTGCAAACGGAGCCTCAAGTCCAACATTGCTATAATTGATCCCTTCCCATCATTCGACCCCATAAACTTTCATTTATAAACTCTAAAGCCTCTGGTTGATATCATACAAGACTCAATAAAAATCATGATGTGTGCACCCAAATGTCAAACAGCCAGATGATAGTTGCTAATAAATGTGGGTGCTTGAAATGATATATCCTTGGAATTACAAGTGGCAGTTTGTTCAAAGGATTAAATTTATTAGACATCAGAGTCGGTGAGAATGAAGAGTGATACTAGGAAAACTTTTTTAATTTTCTTACTTTGGACCTCCTTTTAAATCTTCATACACAAAACTGAAATATTTTTTTTTTTTAACAAACAAAACTGAAATATTTTTTTTTAGACAAACAAAACTGAAATATTTGAGGCAACAAGAAACCAAAGGAGAAATTATTTCTTCTGAACACATGATCTAAGGAATTCAACCTTTTCAAAAATCTGCCATGTCTGGTTTAGAAAGGTTTATAATACACCTAGAACAAATCAGAACTACAGGATGGATTCCTCTACTTAATATTTAAGTTAAAAATAAATCACATCAATCATAACTTCACATATAGATTGGTACGTAAAGGATAGAAAGGCAAATGAAGCCAACCTCAAGTATTTAATACAGATTCATGGTGCCAACCCTGACTAGTTGGGTGTAAGCCATGGTTCAGTATTAAATGAATTTCCAAGTCCTTAATGGACAAAAAGCACTGCCACACAACACCACCAAAACCATATATTTTTTATGATAAATTTTATGGCCAGCACGTGTCAGTGTCAGAAAAATCAAACTAAACCATTTTTGGTCACAAGAGTTTAACTTAATTACCACCGGTTCACATTATTTTTATTGCAACCACTGTGACTATGTCTCATTAACCATAAGCAATGTAGCCTAAATACCTACATTAGGACAATCACAGATCCAGAAATCAGATTATTCCAATGATTTCTCCCATCAGGCGAAAGTAAAAGTATTTATACTCAAAGCTATTGTTGCTCACTAAAAAAAACTCCATTTTACTTCATAGCATATCAAGATGGAACTCATAACAAAAATAGAGAAAAAATGTAACCCGGATCAAATTATAATCATCGAGAGCATGTTGTCGAGCTTACTTCCTGTTTCTCTTTGCCACCCATGCCTCTTAATATTGTGAATAAATTTGAAAAATCACAGAGAGTTCATGTGGGATGGCATGGGCGATGAATAGATTTCACTTGGAGGTGGAGGATTGGCAGTGGTTGTGCTTCCACTAGAAGTTTTGTTGGTGGGTGGGGGGTGGCTTCATTAGTTGAGCACTTGCAATAAAGCTTTGTCAACTTATGGAAGCCTGTTATTTGTGAGCAAGTATAGGGAGGCAAGAGGAAAATGGAGTTCTGAAGCAGTCATGAGGGTCGCATGAAGTGCTCTAAAACATATAGGGTTGGGATTTGTTTTCTAGCTTTATTCATGTAGTGTCTTTAACTTTAGCCTACATATACCAATATTTTCTCCAATTGGGGATGAAGAAAAATATTTTGGAATTTATCAGTCTAGAAAGTTTTAGGTCCAACAGTTTATGAAGGCCTGAGAGGGCTTGCCAGTGTTGAGTTCCCTTGTAAGGGTATATCCCATGCTAGGGTTCCACAGAATATTGCCTTTCTTACTCTCCTCTTTATGAAGTTAATGGGTGACGGAAAAATATGTGGTTCAGTTGCTTACCAACAAGGGCAGTTCAACCGAAATAGGATTTGTCCTACTCCGGATTGTCTATAAGAAGAAGGTGAATGGGATCCCACATTCATTGGAAAGGAGAAGTTCAAGCCCTTTATAACAATTCCAAGGATATCCAATTGTAACATTGACTAATTCTTTTGAAGTATCAGCCCAAATGTGACTTGGGCCTTTCTTGGATCATTACAAATAGTATTTAGAGTATATCCCAATCAAAAGTGAATGACTTGAGAAGTGCCACCTATGATGAATGGAAATTTGGAATGGCCCAACAAAAATGTCGGGAATTTTTTTTTAACAAGTAAAAAGAAATTTATTAATCCACATAATTAGGCATAGCCCAAGTACATGGGGTATACAAGAGAAACACCTAATTACAAGGTAAGAACTAGAAAAAGCAACATAGAAATCACCAAAATAGGTCCCATCCAATACAATAGCCGATGCCCAAAGTAGTAACATATGCAAGAAAAAATTTCTAATCCCTCCCAAAGAACGTTCTCTATCTTCAAAACAATGCTTGTTCCTCTCATTTCAAATACACCACATAAGACATAAGGGAGCCATCTTCCAAACGGCTGCAATTTGGCAATTATCCTAAGTTCCTCTCCACCAAGCCAGTAGATCCACCACCCTCCTTGGCATCACCTAGGTAATACCAATCCTATTAAAAATCTCACCCTAAGAACCTTTCATAATTCACAATGGAGAAGTAGATGATCCACAGATTCTCATTCTTTTTACACATAAAGCACCAATCAATAATAAATAGACCACACTTTTTCAAATTATCTATAGTCAGAATTTTCCCAACAAATGCCAACCAACCAGAAAAAGCAATCTTGTGAGGCACTTTGCTTCTCCAAATGCACTTTAGGAAAATCATTGGGGGGTTGATACGACATAACTTTGTACAATGATTTGACCGAGAATTTCTCGTTCTCGGGATGAATCCAAAGCAACCTATCCTCCCCACCACTCTCCATATTCAAGGCATACAACATGCTGTAAAAATCTAAGATGTCCCCTCCTCCCAATCCGATACAGCTCTAATAAACCTCACATGCCCCTATAAAGAACCATTGGAGTTCTCCATATAATCTGCATAGAAGCACCCTAATCGAATGCAATCCTATAGAGAAAAGGGAAAGCATTCTTTAGGGTTGTATCCCCAAACTGAATATCGTGCCAAAATCTAATCTAAGATCTCCTACCCACCAAAAATCTAAAGTTGCTAATGAAATCACCCCATCTATTTCGGATAAATTTCCACACTCCCACACCGTACAGACCTTTCACTTCATTTGAACACCAACCTCACCAAATGCTCCCAAATTTGGCATCGACAACATTCCTCCAAAGAGCACCCCCTTCTTGGTGATACAGCTATAACCATTTCCCTAAGAGTGCCTTATTAAAAATTCTCGGCTTTCGAACAACTAAACCTCCACAAAAGATTGGGGTACAAAATCTTATCCCACTTAAGTAAATGGAACTTATTCTCATCCCCCAAGCCACCCCACAAGAAAGCACGAAAGATCTTTTCCATTCTATTAGCCACCCCTGTAGGCAAAGGAAATAAAGATAGAAAATACGTAGGGAGGTTACATAAAGTGCTCTTAATTAAGGTGATTCTTCTCTCTTTAGACAAATAAATCCTTTTCCATTGAGCCAATCTCCTCTCTATCTTTTCAATAACACCATCCCACGTTGCCTTTGACTTATAAGGAGTCCCAAGGGGAAACCAAGATACTTCATGGGCAAAGACGACACCTTACAACCCAAAATATTAGCCAAGTCCCCTATATTATGTACGAAACCAACAGGTACCATTTCATACTTCGACAAATTCATCTTTAGTCCTGAAACAACTTCAAACCAAGCAAAAGGGCCCACAAGGAACGAATCTGGTCCAAATTTGGCTCACAAAAAATTAATGTGTCATCAGCAAGGCGGATACGTGAGACATTTACAATGACATTTGAAGATCCACCCACTGAAAAACCAATAAGAAAACGCCCATCCACTACTGCCTCCAACATTCTGCTCAACACATCCATTATTAAAACAAAAAGGGAAAGGAGACAAAAGATCCCCTTGTCTCAAACCACAAGAACTGTTACATAACCCACAGGGGTGCCGTTTACCAAAACCAAAAATCTAGCAGTAGTAATACAATATTCATCCACTTGCACCACCTATCCCCCAATCCATACCTTCCAAGAAGGTACACCAAAAAATCCCAATTAACATGACCCATAAGTCTTCTCCATATCCAATTTGCAAAGAATACCTGGAACTCTCACTCTAATTCTACTTTCCAAGCATTCATTAGCAATGAGTACCAAATCGAGAATTTTTCTCCCCTTGAGGAAAGCATTTTGTGACTTTGAAATATCTTTTATCCATCCATGCACATCCGATTGGCAAGAACCTTCGAAATGATCATGTACACTCCACTCACAAAGTTGATGGGGCAACCTCCACTAACCCGTCCCTCTTAGGGATGAGAGCTATAAAAGTCACATTAAGGCATTTCTCAAATTTCATAAACGAGTGAAATTCAAGAATAACCTTCATGACATCCTCCCTAACAATGTCCCAACATGCCTGAAAAAAAGCCATAGAAAAACCATTTGTTCTCGGAGCTTTCTCTTTGTACATCCCTCTTATAATGTTGAGGACCTCATCCTCTTCAAAAATTATCTCTAACCAAACAGCACTCGAATGATCAATCATATCAAAAGCTAACCCACCAAGCTTAGGTCTCCAAGAGTATTGCTCCAATAAAAACCTAACATATAATTGAACAATATGATCATTTATCTCAGAAATATTCGAAAGAACACTTCCCTCAAAATGAAGCACCGATATGGAATTATTTCTTCAATGGAAATTAGCCACCCTATGAAAAAATCTGGTGCACTTGTTCCCTTCCTTCAACCAAAGGGCCCGATATTTTTGTCTCCACAAAATCTCCTCCATAAGTGTTCTTTTTTCAAGATTAGCAGCAACACTACATTTTCTCGTCTTCTCCTCAACTGAAAGAGCCCCTGAAACCTCCTTATCTTCAAGATTTAGAAGCTCCTCAAAGAGAGATTTCCTCTGGTCGTCAACATTCCCAAAGACTTGCCCATTCCATTTCTTCAAGTTGTTTTTCGGAGCTTTAAGTTTTCCAACCAAAACAAAACTAGGGATGCCTAAGAATTGATATGAAGACCACCACAATCTCACATTGTCCGTGAAGCCATCAACTTTTAATCACATGTTGTTAAATTTAAAGCATCTTCGCCCCTAATGAAGACCCCCACAATCCAACAAGATGGGGAAAATGGTCCGAACATAACCTAGGATGTCTCTTTTGGCATCAATCAGGAAAATGAACCTCTCAACAGGGAGATACAATAAATCCGTCCAACCTAGACCATGCTCTCCCATTCGACCACGTAAATTCACCCCTGCCAAAAGTAAATCAACCAAATCCAAATACAAAATAAGGTCAAACAAATCTGCCATGGTAGGACCAATATGAGAATCTTCCAACCTTTCACTCAGAAACCGAGTGATGTTAAAATCCCCTCCCAATACACTAGGGTCCGTCCCACCAACAACACAATTCAGCAATCTTATCCCAAAGAGCAATTCAGCAATCTTATCCCGAAGAGATCTTCTATTGCTGTTCACATAGGCCCATACACACCTACGAAAGCCCACTCGAATCCATCCTCCACATTCTTAAAGGAACAAGTCACATAATATTTCCCATCATATTTCCCAACATATTTCCCAACATACTCCAAATTCACTACTCTCTTATCCCACATCACAATAATACTACCCGATGATTCCTTATAGGCCAAAGAAACCCATCTCACATAGGAACATTCCCACAAACTTCTAATAATAATTCTATCTATAATCTTGGTTTCCTGAAAACAAACAACATCAACCTTCCATTTCCGAAGCAAATTCTTAACATAGAGGCGCTTGCACAAATCACTCAGGCCCCAGACATTCCATGAAAGAATCTTTGGTTTCATAAATCAAAAGTTGTCACCGTGTCCTTATACCTTCCCCTACTTACGCTTCTTTCCATTGCATCATAATTTATAGAACAAGATAATCTCTTTAGTACCCTTTCCTTTTTGGAAAAAGGTCTTGCCAAAAGAGGTCGGCCTACCTTGATAGCAACTAGGAGGGCTCTAAATTGATCTTCAAAGCCTTCACAGGAAACCCCCACACAATCTCGAATTTCATCCACCTTTCCAAAACCCAATCCAAATGGAGATCTGCCTAGTTTGGTACCAAAGGTAACAAACAAATAGGACTCGACTCATCCCCAAACGCCTCCAGCCCATTCTTAGAATAGAAAAAGTCATCCCTTGCTCAGCTAACCAACTGCAAATCAGACACCTCCACTAGTGCTCCATCCATAAGCTCCTGTACATCATCCTTTGGAGTACACAAAACCCTAGAAGTAACCTCAACAGAGGTCACCAGAATGAGCTCCTTCTCACCATCAGTAGGCAAACCTTCCTTGAAATATTTCTCTTTAGCTTTATCAACACCACTTGGGGACATATGAGGGTGAACAGGAATTTCAAGGGGAGATTGTAATATCTCATATTGTCTATAAGACAATGGTGAATGAGATCCTACATTGCTATAGAGGGAAAAGTTCAAATCTTTTATAATCAATCCGAGGAGATCCAACTGTAACCTTAACTAGTCATTTTGGAGTTTAGACCCAAATACGGCTTGGGTGTTCCTTGAGTCATGACAGGAGTATAAAATGTTGGGGTGCTATCCATGTGTTTAGTTTGGAAAATTAGGAGAGAAAATAAAGTTTGGAAATCTGATGAGTAGAATCCTCGAAACATAATTAATCGTTATGTTTGATATTTTTGCAATATTTACCTTTTGAACTGGTTGATCCTTATATTTGAGTTTTTTAACTTTTGAATCATTGAGCTTCAACTTTGATAATTTTAGGAATTGTTTGGAAATTAGAATATCTCATAATTCTATGAATAGTATTTAAATGGTTTGTAAATAGCAATGAAATGATTTGAGTTAAGATTAGGGATGTAATCGAGCCGAGCCAAGTCCGGTCTTTGGCTTGCTAAGCTTGGCTTGACTCAAAATACTCGAGCTCGAGGTCGAGATTTTTATTTATTCTTTGTTCGAGCTCAACTCGGTAAGCTAAATTCCCAACTCGAGCTCGAGCTCGTCCCAAAAACTAGCTCGAGTCGAGCCGAGCTCGAGATTTGCTCAAATTGTTTATTTTTTCATTTTTTGAATAAGATTTAATAATTAATAAATTAGTTAGATAAAAAAATAAAAAAAATTAATATTGAATTTGTACAACTAACAAGTAGAACCTCTATTGAATTTTAAGATTTTATAAATTTATAAATATTTTTTTATCAGTAAAAGATAGATATTATATATATGAATGAAATAGACATAGTCCTTGTACACAGGAAGTATACATATGAAACTCCTAACTACATTCTAAAAGCGATAAATTAAAGATAAAAATTACTAAACATTATCATCATGTAATACAATAGTGTAAAACCAACACATTAGAGTATGGAGAAAAAACTTCTTCAACTCGGTCATTGTGCATTCCTTATCTTCAAAGCAACGCGCATTCCTATCCATCCAAATACACCACATAATACACAACAGAATCATCTTCCACACTACTGCCACTTGATGACTGCCTTGCATGTTTGGCCAACAACCCAACAAATCCACCACCCTCATAGGCATAACCCAAGCAACATCAACCCTTAGAAAGATCTCATCCCAAAACACCCTTGTTAGCTCATAATGTAGTAATAGATGGTCCACAGATTCTCCATTCTTTTTGCACATGTAGCATCAATCCAACACTACACATCCTCTCTTCCTCAAGTTTTCTGTGGTCAATATCTTCCCAAGAGCAGCACTCCAAACAAAAAAAGCTACTTTAGAAGGCACACGAGACCTCCAAATATTCTTCCAATCGAACGGAATAATATCAAGTTGTGTTGTTAAGAAGCTATAATACGCCTTAACTGTACATATCTTGTGGTTATTAGACCGCCACTTCAAACTATCTCGTTGTGCCATAGGAATCTCCATGAAATATAGTAAGCTGAAAATTCTGAAACAATACGTAATTCTCAATCATAGAAATCCCTATTTAAAAGAACATTCCACTGATACTCACCATGAGAGAATAAACGCACTTCCGCCACTGAAGCCTCCCTATTAACTGTGATACGATATAAGGCTGGAAAAGCCCTTTCCAATGCAAGGTCTTCACACCACACATCCCGCCAAAATCTGATACAAATGCCCTCACCAACTACAAAGCGAATTTGATTTACAAAACATGGCCATCTCTTCCTTGTGTACTTCCATAAACCCACATCATACCCCCCTTTCACTTCCTTAGAGCACCAACCACCCCAAGCGACACCATATCTAGAATCAATAATATCCTTCCACAATGATCCCATCTCCAAATGATATCTCCAAAGCCATTTTCCCAATAAAGCTTTATTAAAAGTTCTCAAGTTACACACTCTCAACCCCTCATTCACAACTGAGGCACATACAGTCTTCCATTTAACTAGATGGAATTTCTTCTCCTCCCCCATGCCTCCCCATAAGAATGCCGTAAAGAGTTTCTCCATTTTGTTCACCACCCATACAGGCATAGGAAACAAAAATAAAAAATATGTGGAGAGGTTAGTGAGTATACTCTTGATAAGAGTGAGGCGACCCCCTTTTGATAAATACACCCGTTTCCAACCAGCCAACCTTTTCTCTATTTTCTCCACTACCCCATCCCATATAGGTCTATTCTTGAAAGTTGCTCTCAGCAGGAGGCCCAAATATTTCATTGGGAAAGAGGACACCTTACAATCCAAAAGGCTTGCTAAGCTGAGGATATTAGAGATCTCACCCACAGGAACCATCTCAGACTTGCCCAGATTCACCTCTAACCCTGACACTGCTTCAAAGCAAAGTAGCAATGCTCGTAAAGTTTGGATCAGGCTACTAGTCGCTTCACAAAAAACTAACGTGCCATCTGCAAAAAGGTGTGAAATGAGAATAGAACCACCAGAACCATTGCCCACCTAGACCCAATAAGAAGTCTCCCCCAACAGCAGTCTGCACCATCCTACTTAAAGCCTCCATAACTATAACAAATAAAAGAGGAGACAAAGGATCTCCCTGCCACAATCCCCGTGAACTATCAAAAAAACCAGCAGGTCTGCCGTTAACCAGAACCAAGAACCGAGCGGTTGAAATACAATAATGCATCCATGCAATCCACCTATCCCCAAAGCCACTTCTCTCAAGCAAGTATAAGATAAATTCCCAATTCACATGATCATATGCATTCTCCATGTCAAGCTTGCACAGAACACCTGAACCTCCCTCCCGTAATCTGTAGTCCAAGCACTCATTTGCAATGAGTACTGAATCAAGAATTTGTCTCCCTCAAATAAAAGCATTCTGGGACTTGGAAATAATATTTTCCAACACCGGGCTAAGCCAGTTAGCAAACACCTTCAAAATAATCTTATAAACGCTACTAACCAGACTTATAGGTCGAAAGTCTTCAATAGACAAAACCCCATGTTTCTTGGGAATGAGAGTAATAAAGGTCACATTAAGGGATTTTTCAAACTTTTGTAAAAAGTGAAATTCATTGAAAACCTGCATAATATCACCTTTCACTATGTCCCAGCAAGTTTGAAAGAAACCCATTGAAAACCCATCCGGCCCCAATGCTTTATCCTTAGCCATGCTAGATATGACCTCATAAATCTCTTCTTCAACCAAAGGTCTCTCCGACACACCCACTCTGCGAGTCAATTGTCTTAAAATGCAAAGCATCAAGCTTCGGCCTCCAAGGAACCGATTCTGAAAGAAGGGTTTCATAGTACTGTACTATATTATTTTTTAGCTCGAGAGGAGAAGTAGCACCTGAGACCCTGATTGAAGTGACTCAATAGCATTGTTACGCCGATGTGATTTGGTCACTTTGAATGGGTGCGACCATACTAGCACTAATGCACCGGATCCCATCAAAACTTCATAGTTAAGCGTACTTGGGCGAGAATAGTACTAGGATGGGTGACCTCCTAGGAAGTCTTCATTTTGCACCCTTTGTTTTTAAAATTAAAAAAAAAAAAAAAGATTGTCACTTTGTGAAAGAACTTCGTACACCTATCACATTCTTTCAACCAAAGAGCCCTGGATTTTTTATGCCATGAAGTCTCCTATGACAACAAAATCCTCTCCAAGTTTGCCATAACCATGCCCTTCCTCAATAACACATCCTCCGAATTATCTCCCAATAACTCCTTCTCCTCTAAGTCTTGCAATTCCTCCATCAATGTAACCTTCTGATCGTCAATGTGACCAAAAACCTCCAAATTCCACTTCTTCAAGTCTTGTTTCAGTGCCTTCAACTTGCCTGGAAGAATGTAACTAGGGGTACCAATAAACTGATACGAAGACCAAGCACGTACCATCTCTACAAACCCATCCGTTGTTAGCCACATGTTTTTAAACTTGAAATATCGACGCCCGCTGTGAATACCCCCGCAATCCAAAATGATAGGAAAATAATCTGAACTGACTCGAGCTAGTCGTTTCTGACTTACTTCCAGATATTTAGCTTTCCACGAAGGAGATACAAGGAATTTGTCCAATCTCGACCAAACCCGTCCATTTGACCAAGTGCACTCTCCCCCAGCCAGAGGGAAAATCCATAAGGTCCAAATCAAATATTAACTCGTTGAATTCTTCCATAGCCACAAAATGTCAACAATGCTCTGATCGCTCACTAGGAAAGCGAATAGTGTTAAAATCACCCCCTATACACCATGGCACATCCCATAGTGAGTATATGCCCGCCAACTCCTCCCACAACCCTCTCCTATCCCTACCCACGTTAGAACCATAGGAGCCTACAAATGCCCATTCCCATCCATCAACCACATTTTTAAAAAGAGTCGCAATCGAGAACTCTCCAATACACTCCTCAATCGACTCAACCACTCTTTTATCCCACATAAATAACACTCCACCTAAGGCTTCAAAGAGGCCAAATAAGTTCAACACACATACGGGCACCTACCATAAACTTCTTATAATTTTCCTATCAATGAATCGCAATTTTATTTCTTGCAAACACACTACATCACCCTTACACATCCTCAATAACGATTTAATATTAAAGCGTTTATTGCGATCATTGAGCCCCCGAACATTCCATGATAGAATCTTAGGTTTCATAATAAAACTATATTGCCCCTACCTCTCAATCTATCTCTTCCGCCACTCCCTTCTTTCACATCATAATTAATGGAGCACGTTAACTTTTTAAGTTCCCTATCCCGCTTTGAGGCTAACTTCGAATGGCTATCCTCAAGAGCTACGAGGAGAGCCTTAAATTGTTCTTCGTAAACTCCAAATGAAATCCCAATGACAGCTTGAATCTCTTCTACTTTCTTGAAAACCCACTTTAGCGAGTAGCTCCCATAATTAAAGCTGGGAGGAAGTGTACACAAAAGAGTTAAAATGGCCCCCACCTCACCAGTGCTTGCAGGAGTAAAAAAAAGTCAATTCCGAGCCACACGCTCAATTTGGTTTCCCACTGGCAGGAACAAACAATTTTAGTTCTTCAACCCCATCCCCACACTTATTCTCTTCAAAAGAAACCATCTCCAGTGACAGAGGGTCTATCGGAGACGCCAGTATCGAGATATCAAGCTCCGACACAATTGATTGCATAGGAATCACCGCTGGGCCTCCATCCCCTACACACGGTTGAGTCTGTGCATTTTCCAAAAACAACCCACGAATTGGCGACGGGAATTCACCCAAAAAACATCCTCTACCGACAAGACTAAACATGCAGGAGCCTCATCTAGGCACCTCCACGTACGGCTAAGTTTGTGCACTCCCCGACAGCAACCCACCTGACGACAACGGGGGATCAACCCTCACGGTCTTAGCCACTATAATCTCCTCTGCCATCTCGCCATCCTCCAAATCTGCCCGCCGAAATGACTCTACCGGCTCTCCATAGTTCTCGACCGCAACCGGCGGTTCTTTCTGTGCCAGTGGGGAGACCGGCGAGGCGCTTATCGGCGCCAAAAGAAGCTGACTCGACACCTGGGCTGAAATCTCGGTCACCAGCTGCTTTGCCAGCTAGCTTTTCCTTGGGCCTATGGCCTGGCCCAAAGCTGAGCCCATCTCTATCCCCGCCCAAAACAGGGCCCATCTCTATCCCCGAATCACGGCCCAAGCCCCTCCCTTCAATAAAACCCATATCACGGCCCATACCCAACCTCAACACCTCCTTACCCTTAACGCAGCCTTTCAACCAATCTATTTCCTCTAATAAATTCCCAACTTTTTTCTCCATCTCACCCAGCACCCTTAAAATGTTTTCCTGATTTGGCCCCAACAGTACACCGCCATCACCACCTCGTCTATGCACGATCTCTGTACTGACCACACCTGGCATCACAGCACTCACGGCTCGAGCCTGACCCTTCTATGTTTGAAGCACTTCAATGTACGACTATGCACCAACTGCCGTCAATGGAGGAACACCACCATCACCCCTAACCATCTTCGGGTTTCCTGCTTGAACAGCACTAACTCCTCTGTTTCTCACACTCGAAATAGAGGAAGGAGGACTGAGCTCCTTTAATGTAACTCCAAAGTTCCTCCACCCCTCCCCCTTCCTTCCTTCCGGCACCACTAACATACCTCTCCTCTTTTCATGCCCAAATTCCGAAATGAAGATAAAACAACCATTGTTATTACATCCCCTCCTCACCATTTATAAATAATTAACATCTAACTAGTTGATATTTATCCATAATAACAATATATTATATGCCTACAGAAATCATTAATACATACAGATAATATGATAACATATATCTATTTCATATACCTATCAAGAAAAAAAAACATATATCTATTTCATATATGGTTCCCACATACTAGTATATGAAATTATTAAATCTTATCAACTAAGTATTGTACAAACTATAAAATATAATTATGAAGTATATTCAATATATAGACATAAGTAATTAGGTTACATATTATATATTTAATTATAAAAGTGTTATGCTTATATTCTTAGCTAATACATATATATGTATATATACATAGGTGTATTTATATATTTATTAATATATGAATAAGCTTTAATCAAGTCGAGCTAACGAGTCGACTCAGGCATAAACGAACGGGCATTAACGAGCCTTAGTCGAGTTGAGTTTCGTCGGGTATGTGTCATTTACTAATCGAGCAGGTATTTGCTTTCATGGGTGAGCTTTTTTTTTCATGAATCGAGTTCGATTCGAGTTTAACCGGGCAAGTACCAAGCGGGCTATCGAACAGACTGGTTCATTTACAGCCCTAGTTAAAATGTTTTATTGAGTTTTGGAAAATGAGAGAAAAAGTTGAATAAAAATATTATAAAAATAAAAAATTATTTAAATATAATTCTTTAATATTATTTTTGTTTTGAAAGTTGAAAAAATTGTATTGTTTTTTGTGTTTTGTTTGAAAGTTTAGAAAAGTTGTATTGGGTTTTGTGTTTTGATAATTATTAGGTAATGATTAGATGAAAAAGTTGAAGATTTGAAATTGAAAGTGTTTTGTATTTATATTTGGAAAGGAAATTATGAGAAGTTTTTAGAATATCTGAGAATGTTTGAGTGTCCAAACGAGGCCTTACACTTCGGGATTAATAGGGACATTGTTCCGAACACCCGATGCCATAAAAAAAAGTTTGATAATTTTATTCCCTTTTTTAGTAAAATATTAGAAATTTGTTAAAGACGTCATGTCAATACCAATGAGATGTGCCATATGTCCTTTCACATGCCACATGTAAAAAATAAAAATAAAAATAAAACAGTAAAAAAATCATTCTTAAAACCTTAGTTAAGAGACAAAATAAATTTGAAAAAAGAGAAGAAAAAAGGCTTGGGGGCATTGCCTAGGTAATTCCAAGATGGTGCGGCTAAGGCATCACTTGGGTTATGCTTAAGCACTACCTTGGTTGTCCCCAAGAGTTTTTTGATAATTAATAAGAGAATTTTATTTCAAGTAAATAGGCATAACCCAAGTACACAGGAAGTATACAAGAGAGTACACCTAAATACTTTTTTTTTTTTTTTATAAGAGAGTACACCTAAATACAAACGAAAGCAAGATACGACTAAAGCCAATCATGAAAATTTCCATTGCCTACAAGAGCCTTAGCCCAAAAACAAGTGCTAAAGAGAAACTCCCTAAGTTCTCCCATCGAGCGTTCTCTATCTTCAAAGCACCTCACATTCATCTCCAACCATAAGCATCATATCAAGCACAAAATGATCATCTTCCACACAGCTACACTACTATGTCTCCCCACGAAACCATGCCAACATGCAAAAGGTCCACCACGTGCTTAGGCATCACCCAAGCAATACCAGTCCTATCAAAGATCTCATTCCACAAAGTTTTAGCCACCTCACAATGAAGAAAAAGATGGTCAACAGATTCACCATCTTTCTTACACATGAAACACCAATCTACAACAAATAGTCCTATTTTTCTCAAATTATCCGTGGTTAAAATTTTTCCAAGAAACACCAACCAGCAGACAAATACAACCTTACTAGGCACCTTAGATCTCCAAATGCATTTCCAAGGGTAATCTTTGACACCATGACAGGTTGTCCCCAGGAATGGTATGGGTTGACCAAGGATCGCCCTAGGTCATGAGGCCCAAACATCCTTGGGTTGTGCCTGGGTGCCAACCAGACATACTTCTATTTTTTATTATTTTCTACGGAGATTTATTTTTTGCCTCTTTTTAATTTTGTTTTTTAAAAGGATTTTTTTACTATTTTTATTATTTTCTCAATGGACAACATGTGAAAAGGAACGTGCCACACAAGTATTGGTGCTAACATGGCATCTTTAATGGATTACTATCATAAGGATTAAAATGATTAAACTTGAAAGCAAGGGAATTAAAAAAATTAAAATTAGAGAATACGGACTTATATGTCTTTTTTGTAGTCCACAAAATAGCCTCATCACTGCACTAGGGACTTAAAAGTCTAAAAAGCAAACCACCAAACCAAGCGACTATTGTAATATTCAACCCTTACAGATCTTTATTCAACAGGGTTCATATGTCATCCCAAGCTCGCCCTTTCACAACTTGTAATCAATTCTCCAAGAATAAGTCCACTTGTTTTGCCACTTTTATCAAAGCCAATTATAAGCGTTAATGAGCCAAAAAAGCACTAAGAAGACAGATATATACACAAAGATTTCAGAAAAAGGCATAAACTACAGAAAAATTCTTGTCATTGAAGTACTCGAACAAGACAAAAGACTAATCCTGTCGTTGAACAAGGAAAAAACAGTTATTGCATGCCATAAACAAAAGGAAGCAATCTATAGATGGGCATTTTAATAAAAGAAGGTACAAACCTTTTATGCTGCAGTTTACTTCAGAATCACCAAACCCTTTTTTCCATGACAGTGGCATGCACAACCGCTCCTTGAATCTTGAAGACAGAATGTAAAGGACTTTTTTTCTTGCCACAGCAACAAATTTGCCTTTTACACTCCATTCAACTATTATAAAGCAAAAACTTACAATAAGCAAGGGAAAAAACTATACAAGAGGGGGGGAAAACACTACATGCCACATTCTTTTTCTCCCTCTTTATTGGGGTTTGATGCCATATTCATAATATGAAGCATACATCCAAAGACAAAATCAAAAGAATAATCTTCTGTTACTTAACTTTCAAGAAAATCCTCAAATTTCAGGGATGACTAAAACAATTTAAGGCTTCCAGAAAATAAGGTAAGGTCAACACACCCACACAAAACATATACACTGAAGCTACAAATAGATGCACCAAAACATAAAAATAATATAGAGTGAAGCTTTAAGTGTGAATATTGGAAAATTATTTGTAGCTTACTCATTTTGGTGACTGATGTATCAAGAAGTTTCTTTGAAGTTCATGCAGGGAAGAATAGAGGTAAGGTCTCACGAGGTGGAAACCATACCTATGACTCATGTCCAGTCTAGAATTATATTTCCCAAAAAATCAGTTATTCATCCCCAACGCATTCAAACTATTGTAAAATTAGCAATTAATAAGATATCTATGAGCAACTTTAAAAACAAAAAAAACTCATTTTTAAAGAATATCTCTCTCTCCTAAATATTTTCTATTGGTTTTTTTCTTGCTATTAGTGGTGGTGCGTTAATGGCAACATCTCCTTGTGGAGTTTAGTGTATTAGTTCAGCTTAGGTTACCATGTTGGTTGGCTTTGATGGGGCTATGCAGAGAGGTTGTTATTGAGCTAAAGTTATTTGAGTTCAAAAAGGAGAATGAAAGGTGGTGGAGAATCACAGAGAGAAGTTGTTGTGTGGTGAAATACATTTCCTTGGATCATGAAGCCCTGGAGTAGTTGGGTTCTATGGTGAGGAATGTGCAACATCATTGGGCTCTTCTGAGTTCCTGAGAACTCGTAGAAAAGGAAATATCGTGTTAATGGTGCGGAGGAGATACAATCATTATGGCAGTTTTATCTTCCTGTCGGAGTTTGGGCATGAAAACAGGAGAGGTCTGATAGTGGTGCCAGAAGGAAGGAAGGGGGAGGGGTGGAGGAACTTTGGAGATACACTGAAGGAGCTCAGTCCTTCCTTTGTTTCAAGTGTGAGAAACAAAGTAGCTAGTATTTCCCAGGCAGGAAACGCGAAGATGTTTAGGGGTGATGGTGGTGCTCCATCATTGACGGTAGGCAGTTCACAGTCATACAGTGAGGTGCTCCAAGCACAGAAGGTACATCCTCGAGCCGTGAGTGTTGTGGTGCCAAGTGTGTCCAATATAAAGGTCGTGCAAAGATGTGGTGGAGATGGCAGCATATTGTTGGGGTCAAATGAGGAAAATATTCTAAGGGTCCTGGGTGATATGGAGGAAAAAGTCGGGACTTTATTAGACGAAATATTTTGGCTAAAACGATGCGTCAAGGGAAATGAAGTGTTCAAGTTAGGCATGGGCTGTGTTGCAAGCTTTAATGAAGGGAGGGGTTTGGGCCGTGATTCAGGCCAGAGGGAGATGGGAGCAAGGAGGGGTAGTGTGGAGCAATCTAGGCTGGTGAAGGGCCCTGGGTTGGGCTAGGCAGTTGGCCCAAAGAAAGGCTGGAAGGCAAAGCAGCGGGCAATGCCCGATATTTCGGCCCAGGTGCCGAGTCATCCTCCGGTGGCGCCGATAAACGCCTTGTCGGCTTCCACACCGGCACAGAAAGAACCGTCGGTCGCGGTCGAACACTATGGTGAGACGATAAAGTCACTTCGATGGGAGGATTTGGAGGACGACAAGATGGTAGAGGAGCTGGTAGTGGCTGAGACCTTGAGGGTTGATCTCCCGTCATCATGTGGGTTGTTGTTGGAGAGTGTACAGAATCAGTCGTGCGTGGTGGTCGATGGCCCAGATGTTGCTCATGCGCATTTAGTCTCGCCAACAGAGGATGGTTTTCTGGTTGATTTCTCGTCGCTGATTCATGCGCTGTCTTTGGAGAAGGCACAAACTCAGTCGTGTGTGGTGGATGGAGGCCCAGTGGTGATTCATGTGCAATCAGATGTGTCGAAGCATGGCCTTTCGTTACTGGGGTCTCCGATAGGCTCTCTATCATTGGAGATGGTTTCTTTTGAGGGGAATAAGTTTGGGGATGGGGTCAAGGAATTGAAATTTTTTGCCCTTGCCAGTGGGGAACCAGAATCAGTGTGTGGCTCAGAATTGGCTCTATTTGCTCCTGCCAGTACTGCTGAGGAGGGGGCATTCTAAGTCCATTGTGTGCACTCCCTCCCAGCTCTAATTATGGGAGTTGTTCGTCAAATTAGGTTTTCAAGAAGGTAGAGGTGATTCAAGCTGTCATTGAGGTTTTGTTTGGAGGTTACAAAGAACAATTTAAGCCACCCCTTGTAGCACTTGAGGCTAGCCATTCGAAATCAGCCACAAAGCGGGATAGGGAACTTAAAAAGCTAACTAACTCGCTCCATTAATTATGATGTGAAAGAAGGGAGTGGCGGAAGGGATAGATCGAAAGGGAGGGGCAATATAGTTTTCTTATGAAGCCTAAGATTTTATCATGGAATGTACAGGGGCTCAATGATCACAATAAATGCCTTCGTATTAAATCATCATTGCGAATGTGGAAGGGTGATGTGTGTTTTCAAGAAACAAAGTTGTGATTCATTGATAGAAAAATTGTGCAAAGTTTATGGGGGGCTCATATGTGGGTTGGACTTATTTGGCTTCTTTGGGAGCCTCAGGTGGAATGTTACTTATATGGGATAAAAGAGTGGTTGAGACGATTGAGAAGTGTATTGGAGATTTCTCGGTTGCGACTCTATTCAAAAATGTGAATAATGGATGGGAATGGGCATTTGCGGGCTCCTATGGTCCTAACGTGGATAGGGATAGGAGAAGGTTGTGGGAGGAATTTGCAGGCCTATACTCCCTGTGGGATGTTCCGTAGTGTATAGGGGTGATTTTAACATTATTCGCTTTCCTAGTGAGCAATTAGGACACTATAAAAATTCTATGGCCATGGAAGAAGTCCGCGAGTTCATCTTTGATATGGACCTCATGGATCTCCCCCTGGTAGGGGGCGAGTACACTTGGCCAAATGGACGGGATTGGTCGAGATTGGATAGATTCCTTGTATCTCCTTCATGGGAAGCTCAATATCCAGAAGTAAGTTAGAAACGACTAGCTCGAGTCATTTTAGATCATTTTCCTATCTTATTAGATTGTGGGGGTATTCACAAGGGGCGCCGGTATTTCAAGTTTGAAAACATATAGGTAATAGCGGATGGTTTTGTAGAGATGATGCGTGATTGGCGGTCTTCATATCACTTTATTGGTACTTCAAGTTACATTCTTGCAGGCAAGTTGAAGGCACCGAAACAAGATTTGAAGAAGTGGAATTTGGAGGTTTTTGGTCACATTAACAATCAGAAGTCTACATTGTTGGAGGAACTGCAAGAGTTAGAGGGTAAAGAGTTATTGGGAGATACTTCGGATGAGGTGTTATTGAGGAAAGGCATGGTTTTGGCAAACTTGGAGAGAGTTTTGTTGTCAGAGGAGACTTCATGGCTTCAAAAATTCAAGGCTCTTTGATTGAAAAAAGGTGATAGGTGTACGAAGTTCTTTCACAAAGTGGGTAATTCACATCGGCGTAACAATGCTATTGAGTCACTTCAATCAGACTCACAGGTGCTATCTTCTCCTCCCGAGTTAGAAAATCATATAGTACACTATTATGAGACCCTTCTCACAGAATCGGTTCCTTGGAGGCCGAAGCTTGATGCCTTACCTTTTGAGGCAATTGACTCGCAGAGTGTGAGTGTTCTGGAGAGACCTTTTGTTGAAGAAGAGATTTACAAGGTCATATCTGGCATGGCTAAGGATAAAGCGCCGGGGCCGGATGGTTTTTCAATGGGCTTCTTTCAAACTTGTTGGGACATTATGAAAGGTGATATTATGCAAGTTTTCAATGAATTTCACTCTTTTCAAAAGTTTGAAAAATCCCTTAATGCAACATTTATTACTCTCATCCCCAAGAAACACAGAGCTTTGAATATTGAAGACTTTCAGCCTATAAGTCTGGTTAGTAGCGTATATAAGATTATTTCGAAAGTTATTACTAACCGGCTTAGTCAAGTGTTGGAACATATTATTTCCAAGTCTCATAACGGTTTTATTCGTGGGAGACAAATTCTTGATTCAGTACCCATTGCAAATGAGTGCTTGGATCACAGATTACGTGAGGGAGGTTCATGTGTTCTGTGCAAGCTTGACATGGAGAAGGCATATGATCATGTGAACTAAGAATTTCTTTTATACATGCTTTAGAGGTGTGGTTTTGGGGATAGGTGGATTTTATGGATGCGTCATTGTATTTCAACTGCTCAGTTCTCAGTTCTGGTTAACAGCACACCTGCTGGTTTTTTTGATAACTCGCGAGGTTTGCAGCAGGGAAATCCTCTATCTCCTCTTCTATTTGTTATAGTTATGGAGGCTTTAAATGGGAAGGTGTAGGCTGTTGTTAGGGGAGGTTTCTTATCTGGTTTTCAAGTGGGCAATGGTTCTGGTGATCCTATTATCATCTCACACCTTCTTTTTGCAAATGATACGTTAGTCTTTTGTGAAGCGAATAGTAGCCAGATCCGAACTTTACGAGCACTGTTAATTTGCTTTGAAGCAGTGTCAGGACTAAAGGTGAATTTGGGCAAGTCCGAGATGGTTCCTGTGGGTGCGGTCTCAGATATCCTCAGTTTAGCAAACCTTCTGGATTATAAGGTGTCCTCTTTCCCAATAAAATATTTGAACCTTCCGTACAGAGCAACTTTCAAGAATAGAGCTATATGAGATGGAGTGGTGGAGAAGATAGAGAAAAGGTTGGTTGGCTGGCTGGAAACGGGTGTATTTATCAAAAGGGGGCCACCCACTCTTATCAAGAGTACTCTTACTAATCTCCCCACTTCTTTTCTATCTTTGTTTCCTATGCCTGTAGGGGTGGTGAACAGAATGGAGAAACTCTTTAAGGCGTTCTTATGGGGAGGCATGGGGGAGAAGAAGAAATTCAATCTGGTTAGATGGAATACTGTATGTGCCTCAGTTGTGAATGGGGGGTTGGGTGTGTGTAATTTGAGAACTTTTAATAAAACTTTATTGGGAAAATGGTCTTGGAGATATCATTTAGGGGGGATCATTGTGGAAGGATATTATTAACGCTGGATGTGGTGTCGCTTGGGGTGGTTGGTGCTCTAATGAAGTATGGTGTGGGTTTATGGAAGTATATAAGGAAGGGGTGGCCATGCTTTGCAAATCAAATTCATTTTGTAGTTGTTGAGGGCAATCGAATCAGATTTTGGCAAGACATGTGGTGTGCAGATCACGCATTGGAAAGGGCTTTTCCGGCTTTATACCGTATTGCAGTTTATATGGAGACTTCAGTGGCGGACATGCAGTTATTTTCTCATGGTGCGCACCAGTGGAATATTCTTTTTAATAGGGATCTCCATGATTGGGAATTATCTATTGTTTCAGATTTTTGAGCTTATTATATTCCACGGGGACTCCTATGGCACAGCAAGATAGTTTGAAGCGGAGGTCTAATAATCACAAGATATGTACAGTTAAGGCGTATTATAATATCTTGACAACACAACTTGACACTACTCCGTTCCCCTAGAAGAATATTTGGAAGTCTCGTGTGCATTCTAAAGTAGCTTTTTTTGTTTGGAATGCAGCCCTTGAGAAGATATTGACCACAAACAATTTGAGGAAAAGAGGATGTGTAGTGTTGGATTGGTGCTCTACATGTGTAAGAAGAATTGAGAAACTGTGGACCATCTCTTATTACACTGTGAGGTAACAAGGGTGTTGTGGGATGAGATCTTTCAAAGAGTCAATGTTACTTGGGTTATGCCTATGAGAGTAGTGGATTTGTTGGGTTGTTGGACAAAGATACAAGGCTGTTATCAAGTGGCAACAGGGTGGAAGATGATTCCGTTGCGCATGATGTGATGTATTTGGACGGAAAGGAATACGCGTTGCTTTGAAGATAAGGAATGCACAATGATCAAGTTGAAGAATTTTTTTCTTTGGACTCTAATGTGTTGGTTTTCCACTATTGTATTGCATGGGGACAATGTTCAGGAATTCTTATCTTTAATTTATCGCTGTTAGAATGTATTTATGTATTTTTATGTATACTTCATGTGTACAAGGACTATGCCTATTTCATTCATATATATAATATCTATCTTTTACTGATCAAAAAAAAAAAACTTTACATACAAAATAAGGGCTCCCCTCTAGATACCTTTTAAAATGAGCTAATGCAATCCAATTGGAGATTTTAAAAATCAAAAGAAATATTTCAAATTATGTCCTAAAACCAAACTTCCATATATGTAAGCCAAGTGTCTTGCTTAATATAAGCATGTGATTTTTTTCACATGGCATGCATTGCTATTGATATGACTATCATGTGCCATTCCCAGTTTTTGTTTTGAACCTTTTAATAGGCTGACTTTGTATTACCCGCTCTTAGACTTGTGTCCCCCATTTTAAAGTAAAAATATCAGAGAAACAATTTCAATCAAAAAGCAAAGATAAAACTTCTGTTCTTTAACATTGATGCATCAAAGGAATATAATGATCAAAATCATAGCCACGTTACAGCATGCCAATGTGAGGATGTTAGGATAAACACATTTGCTAGAAATGCAAGGATGAGCCACATTAGCATGTGTCAGGCAGAGCAATTACTGAAATTTAGATGTGGCCTATCATATAATAGAAGAAATACAATACACAACATACCAGCATCAACATCGTCCATCAAATCCTTAAGTGGCCCATCAACCGCTCCATGATATAGGTTTCCAGAATTTGAAAGAACAACAAAAGAATTTTCTGCCTTTTTTCTCCATCGTAGGTCACTAACAAAGCTTGATTGATTTAGTGAACAGGAGAAGGATGGTTTAGATTCCTGGACAGTGGGGCAGTAGAAATAGAGAACGAAACAAACAAGTTTCAGTTTCTGGTGACATGAAAAGCAAAGCAAATGGCAACAAGACAACAATTTTGAGTATAAATTGAACAAAAACATTTTGATTACTATTTTAGATGGATAGACAAAGATGTTTCGCCTGCAAATTAGCTTCTTTTTTTATGCGTGGGAATCTTAGAGGGTTTGAAATGGGTATAATGAAGTTCAAAACACGATATCTGCCAAGCATCCTCAAAAGTACCAATAATCTTAATATCCAAAATGCCGGAATCATCGTTTGGGCCCATCTCCAAAACAACAAATATGGAACATGTAAAAAGAAAAAGAATTTTAAGTTCCTTCGCTTTTACAGCAACAATAACAGTAAGTAAATGAGTTTTCGTTTGGAGACAGGATCGAGTTAAAGTAATGATCAAGAAGATACAACAATGATGTCGGCACTAGAACTTTGGATAATGGGGAAGAGTAGAACAGTCAGCTCATGTGAACATACACATAACGACCCTAATTAAAAAAATAAATGTGATTAAAATCAGGATGAATGAGAAGAAAAGGTAGAATAACGCACCTTATTGAGAAGGGAGTTAAGGGGAAAAAAATGGACATCTGAAGCAATAGCAGCAGCGAGGGTAGAATTGTCGGTGGAGATAGCCAAGATGTGAACCTTGCCGATGGGAACATCTACAACACTTAGCTCCTGAATAGAAGGACCACTTCCCTTCTCTTTTATATCCTTGGCCGAAGCAATGACATCCTTCGTCCTAGCAACACAAAATCCACCGGAATGGGCGACGACGATAAGGCCGTGGATTTCGGAGATCGCGAGGGGCTGAGAGGGAGGGCTTCCCGCATCGAAATTGGAGTCCTGCAGTTTGATCGGCACGGGCTCACCGACCTTGTCGAAGTAGTAGTCGGTGGTGTCCACATGTCCTCCCTCAATCTCGTCGTCTAATTCTACTACTTTCACTTTATTATTATTGCTACTGTTAGCCATTGTAAGATGAACCCTAGCTGTGAGCAGAAACACGGGGAGAGAGAGAGAGAGTCTAGGGTCTTGAGGGCTTTGGGCGGGAAGAATGAATCAGTCCTGCCCTAAGTGGCTCGCAACTTGTTTTGACGAGGAGTTGGCGTAAATTTGTAACGCGGACGCCGGACGACTGGACGAGGTGTATTACGTCCCTTGTAACTCGTCAACTTGTAGGGTGGGGGTGATCCGCTCCGCTACCCGAGCCTGTAACAGTTCGCATGGCGCCCTCATTCGTGGGCCTTATTCGGCTATTTTCCTGTGTTATTTTATGTGGACTCTTGCAACCTCCCTTTTTTTTTTTTTTTTTTGGTTAGAAAAATGCAACTTGTTAGATTTGAATATAGTTAACGAGCTGGAGCCCATCGAATAGGTTTATTTCCTTTAGTCTATTTTGTTGTTAAAAATTATGTTGTTTTGTTTTGCTCGGTAGTTGGCCCAAGCCCAAACCCGAGTTAGTTCTCTCTTCTAATTATGTGTAAGAGTCTTGGTGCTACGGAGAAATTGAACCAGAAATTAATAGAAAGTTTTTTCATCTTCATCGTCATTTCTATTTTTCTTTGAGATTCTCGCCCTTGAAGTGAAATTGTTCTTTCAACTCTCTGAAGTGTGTTACAATTCGGTATCAAAGAAATACTAGTCTCTATGCTATCAATCCATGGAAGAAATTCTTGTATCAATCAACAAAATCAGAGAGCTCATAGAACAAACATAACAAAATCACAATGTTTTCCAACAACATGTAAATGATTTGAAACAGCTTTAAAGAAAAGTGAAACCAATTGGAGAACCAAGTTTGTGCAATGAGGAAGATGAAAAACATGCAACAACAATCCATCCAACCCAACACCACCCCCCTAAACCCTCGGCTGAATCTGTAACCCCTTTTCTGCAGAACCTTCTTCTCCACCACCTGAACCTCAACATTTACTCCCAACCCCCACGCCCAAAACCCACCACTGGCTCTCCCTCAAGGGATCTGAATGTTCATCCATAGCTGATGGGGAGGCAGAGGAAATTGATATCCATAGGACGAGATGGGAGTTTGACCTTAGTAGTGTCAATTTTAATTGTTTCTGCTCCTCACCCTCATCTTTCTTCCATGACTGCCAACCTTTATGTAACTTCATGTTGTTATTTCCCAACAAAAGTGAAGAAAATAGTGAGAAACCTCAACCCTCACCATTTTTTCTCATTATTTCTTACTTGGGAGTGAATACCCTGGAGATCCTTTTGAAGCCACTAACGTAGTGTTCTCAAAGATAAAAGTGTTGGAGCTAGAGAACGCTTCTAAAATCATGGGGTACCTTTTCATACAGGACCTTGGGGAGAACGACTTGATACGCTTAACCCTTGGGTCTGAGACCTATCTCTAGGCTCTCATCCTCAAAGCCAAAACCTACATGGGTACTCTTCCATCAAACCCTTCTTCCACACCCTCTACACCTTCCTCTCCTTCGCCTCTAAACCCTATAGCCAGACCAGTCAATGTTAACCCCTTTTCGCACTCCTTTCCCAGACTCCTAAAACAGGATTTGACTTTCTTAAGAACCCATCTTCTCATTCCTCATCCAGAAGTTACATTTGGGTCAATTCCAAAAGTCACCAAAGCCGTGACCTAGTAGAGCAAGGTATGTGCGAAGTCTTGAATGATGAGGTAGCAATTTCTGGGAATCCAATTTCCCATTTGGCATTGCGAACTGCTGCCATAAATGCGTTGGCGACACTTGACTGCTAAACCATTTAATGAAGCACTTAATGGTGTTACAATGGTCAGGCATCAAGATCTCGATTCATCAATGCATTCCATAGTAACGCGTGGCATTTTCATGGAGGATGTACCTAGTGGTGAGGCAACAAGAATGAACTATGGCCATGGTTTTTGCAACAATTGTTGGACAGAGCATTTTATGGTGAAGATAAATAAAGGTCATAGTAGGCGCATTAGGTGTACGAATTATGCTCCTATGTTGCTTGATGTATTGCCACTTAAGGATGTTTTTGGTTCCTTTGATAGAGGAAGAGAAAGATCTACAGTTATTACGACCAATAGTTTATTCTATGATGACGATGATATGGTGACTTTCATGACCGATGAAGATACAACAGTTGACAAAGTGGTATTTGGTGATGGTTCAACCGACCTTGATCAAGATCTTGAGATTAACATCTATCTGAAAAACTCACTGTCTATTGAACTTTTATTATGGGGAAACTGAAGATGCTAAGGCATCTTTGAAAATGACAAACATGATTGAGTTGCATGATGCAATATACTATTTGAAGCAACTGCAAAAGAAAAATTTGAAGTATAATGGAGGCGCCAATGGGGAGGGGGCATTTGTAACTGTGCAACCCTAAAAATTTAAGACTTTGGGGGAGAGACCAAAGTTGGTCAATGCTCTTCAAATTACGACTTTCCAGAGGATTACTAGGTTGGGTTTTTGTCATGTAGACCTTCTAATGAAGGAAATGCTCGATGGTGACATGCCGATGTCCCATTCTGGTAGTGGCATTATTGAGAAATCAATTCGCAAGCTTAAATTGGAAGAAGTTTTTCCCCATTTACTTAGTTTTCTAAAGCCCGAGACCTTCCAAGGAGTCGTCAAAGCAATGTATGAGAGGATGCTCTCTATTCTGGATGAAGCAGGCTTAGACAGGGTGGATTTGGATATGATTTGGCATTCATGGCCCCAATTTGTGGTGACCCTCCAGATAAGAGTAAACGTGTTGATTTTGATGCACTTTTTGTAACACACAGGCTTAGCACCAAGCTTAAGCTAATTGCAGGTTCTATAAAATTTTTCTTTTAGAGTAATAGATATGAAAAGTCCACTTGGTATGTAACGAATAATTTTAGAGTAGGTTGCAGATCCAAAATTTATTATGGCAGAGTATGGATTCTTATTGAGGTTGATAATTAAGTTAAAATCATTTAATTAGGTGGAATCTTTTTGTTTAGTTATGGGGACGAGTTTGGTCATTTTAAAATTTGAGGCAAGGCCCATTGTTTTTTTTATTAAACACTTAACTCAAAAAATTTCGGACAACCAAAGAGATTTTTGGCCCGTTCTAACCGGCCCAATTTATTAACTCTATACAATATCCAAGATATGGGCCAAATACTTTGAAATGGGCCCAAAAAGCCTAAGCCTGTGAGAACCCAAGGATCATTATTCAGTTCCACGCCCATGCACGTTTCTTCCTCTCATTTTTCTCTAGGGTTTTCCAATCACCTGACCTATATATATATATATATATATATATATATTTATATATGCGCACATGCATTCCTCTTCTGCTTATAGAAACTGCCCAAAGCTTGTTGTTGCCGCTAGCCATAGTACAATCCCTATCGTGTTGCACCTCCACAAGCCATTAGCCCCACATTCCCATGACCCAAAAACCTCCGCCGCAACACTTGGACGGGCTGAGAGAAAAGAAACCAGAGCCACGAGAACCACCTCCCCACAGCCAGTCCACGACAAACGCAATAACCTAACCACCACGTTGCTTCTGTCGCCTCCACAAATTGCCAGCCTCCATCTCACATAAACACCCTCTCACCACCGTAAACCACCTCAAAACATATATCCTCCTCCCATGGTTCCTGTGAACCAGTCCCTCTCCACGCAGGTTTAACGGGTTTCAGCCACCACGTGGCAGTCTCCTCCTCTAGAGCCACTATGCAATGTCAAGATCCTCCACAACACTGCCTTACACCATCGTCGTCTAACCATCGAAAATCACCAATGGTACCCTTTATTCTGCTTCATCGAAAACAGAGTAATTAAACAACTTGAACCAGCCACCACTGCATCTCGGGAGAGCCACCGCACATCGCCAGCCCCCACCCCAACATTGCCACCTGCACAGAGAGCACCATCAGGCACCTAACGCCACCCCAAGCAACTGCTCTCTCTCTCTCTCTCTCTCTCTCTCGGTAACCTCTCTCTTCTCCTTCATGTCGTGCTCCCCCTTATCTCTCTCTCCACGTTCTCTCTCGCTCATCACTCTCTCTATCTTAGGCTTGGTTTGGGTAGTGAGAATACCTGAGAAGTGTTGAGAATGTTTGTGAATAGTAGTGAAAAAGTAATAATAAAATATTGAATAGTAGTAAAAAGTAGGTGAAAAGTAATGAATAGTAGAAAAGTAGGTGAAAAGTAATAATAAAGTAAAGAATAGTAGTAAGAGTATCTCAAGTACTCTCACTACCCAAACACACCTTTAGTGTTCTGTCGTCGCAATCACCACCGTCCACCACACCCAGCTCCATCGCGGTTGTTCTCTCTTGGTGAGTCAGACTTCCTCGCATGGTGCCCTCCACTTTGTCATTCTCAAAAACAAGCCTCCTTGTGTTATTTTCGTAATATTACTCTATATCCCAAGTTTAGCATTATTACAAAAATGTCACTTGTTTAAATTACGTAAAAACTCTTGCCAATAAGTAACTGGTTGAAATTATATTAATATTCCTGCCAATAAGTGTCGAGCATAGGATTTATATTTTACAATATGATTGATAAAACCAGGAGAAATTTGGTACATGAAGTAGGAAAATAATTTAGATTTTTTATGTAATAGTCGGAGATATTTAGTAGATATTGATTTATTTGAGGGTTACAAAAATTTTAGGAAAATAAGTTATTTTAATATTTCAGACTTAAATATCAAAAGATAGGTTTAATTAGAGATTTAAGTAAGTTGCGTGGCTATTTTATAGATGACGATTGAGTTCGTTTGGCAATGTTGTGAAAAAAATTCTAAGAAGATAAAAACTCCAGATATACGGGGTTCTTATACTAGATTTTGTAAAAAAGAAAAAAACCGAGATCGATTTTGGAAAATATGGATGTTTTGTTATGAAAAAGAAATTTGAAACAACCTCAGTTATTTATTTTGCATTACTCATGAAATTCATATGAAAGAGAAAAGTATTTTCTGTTATGACTGGTGTAGACATGAATTTATTTTTGGCATTCTGTTTCTGAACTGTGCAAAAAGAGCGAATATGAAATTTATGAAAATTTGTGCATGTGATGTGAAGATATTCTGAATCTACTTTTGAATATGTGAAATAATCTGAATATATTTAGTACTCTGTTTTGATATGATGTGGCATCTGAAAAATCTTTTGCATGACTTTATGATTCTCTTTTTCGTTTGGTTCAGTTAAGGCCCTGTCACGAGTAATAATAGTGGTATACGGCCATGTCACGGGTGATAGTAGTGGTATACGACCCTACCATTGGTGATAGTAGATGTATACAACCATGCCACAAGTGATAACAGTGTTATACGACCCTACCACAGGTGATAATAGTGGTATACGGCCCCGACATGGGTATAATGGTGGTTTATAATCCTACTACATGGGTTAAACATGGTCTCTGTCCCGATATGATACTCTCATATGGTATGAAGATGATGTCTCAGATTATGATATGCCAAAAGATTTTATTTTTTAATAAGAATGCTTATGAAAGTTTAGTTCTGATATTTTTTATAACATGTTTTGATTTCGTATTCTGAAAGCAAATATTTTGATTCTACATTCTGAAAGTAAATATTTTGTTCTACATTCTGAACTCTTAAATGCTTATGTTTACATACTAGTATATGATCTCTGCTTACTGAATTGTTGATAATTCACCTCTTATCTTCACAATATTTTTCAGATAATTTTGATGCCCCAGCTGGAAGTCTAGAGTAGGAAGTGTTAACAAGGTTTGATGATTGTAGAGGAATAAGTGCCAAATGGTACAAGTATTTATTAGATAGTCTTTTTAATAGGTTTATTATGTTATGTATTTTGTTATTTGGAGTCATGGATATTTTCAAGTCTTTAAGGAGTTTTTAATTTATTTCATTGAAATATTTCTTTGGTGTCATGGTGGAGGAACATATATATTTGGGTTGAATAAATGAATTTGTATTTTTGGAAAATTTGGAGTATATAAATTTGTTATGGGAGATGGTTTTAGGTTACAAGAGCTAACTCTCCGGACCTACGGGGACGGGGCGTTACACTTTTGTGGCGTCATGTGAATGAAGACATTTCACATATTAAAAGGTTGATGATTCTAGATTCATCAAGTTGTTTAGGGCTATTTATGTCCCTTCTCATGGGGTTAGTGAGATGTTTGAAGTCCATGGATGAAATGGATGCCTCAAACTCGTTGGTGTCTTACATTGAGTTTCTTGAAATGCTCGATGATCCTAACTAGGGTTTTGGTACCATGCCTACTTTATTGAAGCTTGAAATCGGAGATAGGAACCGACATGGCTAGCATGTTTGTACAGTTTGTCGCTATCCAATTATTGGATCCCGCTTCAAGGAGATGATCTTAATCAATTTTATCATTGGAGATCAAGTTGTGTTTTATTTTCAACCATATTTTTGGTTCGGAACTCTTGATAGCTTGGTTGAAATTATTACAAACTTTGTTAAAATCGGAGAAGCACTGGTGTGTTTTGTTGACAAAGTAATATTTGTTGGATCGCATGGTGTGGGTAATATGATAATGAGAAATGTTGTTGAGACAATTATCCCCATTAAGCTTGAGCTTAGTGGAAAAGATGCATTTATTGTGTGTGAAAATGTAGACATGAATCACATTGCACACATTACTATTGTAGCTGCTCTTCAATCAAGTGGACAAAATTGTGCTGGTGCTGAAAGATTTTATGTCCACAGGGAAATTTATTTTTCATATGTTAGTGAAGTGACCAAAATTATTAAATTCATTTCAGCTAGCCCACCCCTTCTAGTAAGTATGATATGGGAGGCATATGTTTGCAAAAAGAAATGCCAAAAAGCCTTGTTAATGATGCTTTAGAGAAATAAGCGAAAAATTTTGCTTGTGGAAGTTTCAGTAATATAAGTGAAGGTGCAGTGGATTAGTTTTTTCCTCCCACCATGATAGTAAAAGTAAATCATACGATGAGATTGATACAAAAGGAGGCTTTTGGACCAATCATGTCGATAATGAAATTTAGCACAAATGAAGGAGATGTGAAGCTAGCAAATGACTCAAAATATAGATTTGGTTGTGATGTTTTCTCTGGTAATCAGTGACGTGCCAGAGAGATAGCTTCATGGCTACATGTGGAATTGCTGCAATTAATGACTTTGAATCAAATTACATGTGTCAGTCTCTTCCAATTGGTGGTGTGAGACAGTGGATTTGGACACTTTGCTAGTGTTAAAGGGTTAAACAATTGTTGTCTTGTAAAATCCGTTGTTGAGGATAGATGGTAGATTTTTATTAAAACAAAGATTCTTAAGCTTGAAAGTTGGTCATTTTCCTCCTTGATTATGATACATTCCTACAGTGGGAACCTTATGACTAAATCAAGGAAGCTTACCCGCACCTCGTAGACAAGGTGTTTTGATGGGGGAGGACCATATCAATTCACATGGCCCTAGACTAATGGGTCTTATTATGTTATTTTGTTTTGTTATTTTCTTTAGCCTACTTGGAACTTGTTGGACCTGAATATAGTTAATGGGTCGGAGCCCATAGAATAGATTTACTTCCTTTGGTCTGTTTTGTTGTTTATAGTTATGTTGTTTTGTTTTGCTTGGTAGTCAGCCCAAGCCCAAGCCTAAGTTAGTTCTCTCTTCTAGCAATGTGTACGAGCCTTGGAGCTCTGGAGAAATTGAACCAGAAACTAATAGAAAGCTTTTTCATCTTCATCCCATCTCACTCTCTTTTTCTTAGAGGTTCTCACCCTCAAAGTGAGATTGTTCTGTCAACCCTCCAAGCTATGTTACAGAGCCACTATCGAGTCATCAAGAGCCTCAATGGCAAGATCCCACTCCTATCAAATGTTCCATGAGATGAGAGTTTTCATTTTCTTTGGTGATAATATTATATTTTCTCGTCCATGAAAAAAAAAGTCTTTAAGGTGGTCATCACTATCAAATTAGGACTAGGTAATGAATAGTAAACTCAGCTTGTCGCCCAAATTGCTCAATCTATTGGACAACGAGCAGAGAACCCATCCATCATCATAGGCGAGTGTGCGAATCTTTGTTTTTCTAATTTGGTATACTGCTCACCTGGGCTTTCAACATGTGTATTAAAAAAAAAAAAAATTTGATCCACAGAAATTGATCTCTTCTCCTTTCTTCTTTCCTTATATTATTCTCTTGCTTTCTTCTTTCCTTATGTTATTCTCTTGCATTCTTCTTCCATTTTCTTCTCTATTTTTCTTCTTTTCTCATTGTTTCTTGTTCACTTTTTCATCTTCTCCCTGACATGCCTACGCCATTCCACCCATTCTTGCATCGCTGTCGTTCTTATTATTGGGTCTAAGTTTATGGCAGTTTGGTGAAAGTTGGATGGTATTAGAGTTTTCATGATCGTTGGATTTTTTCATGACAGGATTCTCTAGTAGAATTAATGAAGTAGTGAGTTAGAGTTTGTTAGAAATGTTGAGTTTAGAGATATTATGTAGTTGAGCTACTTGGACTATTATTTGATGATTTCCTTTTCAATAGATTATATTAACATTATGTTAAGATAAATGAAGTTCAAAGTACAAATAAAGTTGTTCTAGATTATGGCAGTCCTAATTCAATTCAATCTCAATATGAAGAGTTAAGAGTCTAGCACTAACCCCACAACATAATCATCAGGATATGTGCATGGGGCAAATTCGAAATCAAACATATATAGACAAGCACTTTAGATCATGTTCTTCTCATAATCCCAAATTTGTAGTTCCTTATCATCTTCTGTTGATACTTATCATTTGTAATTACTTATAAATTGTACGTAGATATCTATAAATACACGTCTCTCAGTAGGAACTATTATCTTAGCCTTTTCATTCAATACTATTTTCTTTCATGGCATTAGAGCCACCCAGTTGACACTATTGATTGAGCTGAATTATTGTATATTTTATACATTTAGAACCAATATATTTTATTTAATTTATTACATTATTGTTGGTTTTAAATGGAGAAATAGTTAAGATGAATAAATCCGAGTTGTGATTTAAATTGGTTAATAGCATGATTTATGCTTAATTTTATAACTTGTGATTTAATTGGACAATGGTCATTCACATGCACAATATATTTTTGATATTCTATTATTCTATATTTTATTTTATTTTATTTCTAATTTCTATTATTTTTATAGGTCAATAAATAAAAAAGAGAAATGTCAAAAAGGCAAGCTCTTGTTCTCTCACATGCAGATAACTCACACGGAAAAAAAAGCAAAGAAAAAAAAAACTCACACGCAAACGCAAGAGGGGAAATTCAAAAATGCACATGGCTCCTTCAGGGCCGAAACTCACGCAAGCACGCTGGGTATTATTTTCTTTTTCATTCGGACGCAACACGAAAAAAGGAAGGTTTTTTTTTTTTTTTTTGGTTTTGACGGAAGCAACAAAAGTTTTTTTCTTTAAGAGAAAGAATGCAGCGCCGCTTGAAGAACTCTTTTGGGGTCCAACTGCCGCTCTAGTCTTCTCCTCCATTGCCTACCACCTTTATCTTCATTCATTTGACTTGCTCTTTTCACTCTCTACTATTTATTTAATTTTAGTTTAAAGTTTGTGATGTATTTTTGAGATATTGGCTTTGCCTTTGGGCATTTTATTTGCTGTTTATTTATTTTATTTATTTTTCTCATTTTTTTAAGTTTTTATTTAACAGTGATTACAATTGCTATGTATTGATTTTGAGAATTTGTAATTTGAATACAAGGATGATCTCTAGAATCTTGATTTTGGGACTTTTCAATTCTCAGTTCATATTTTGTCAATTACTTTCTAATCTAGTTTAATTCTTACCTTAGTTTTATTAATCTATTAATTTCATCGCTATTAAATTGATTAAAGTTTAATTAGGACTTAAATAATTTCAGTTTTGTTATTTAATTTTCAGATTAATTAAGATTGTTTAGTTTAGTTGATTCTTTGATTATTAATTTCAATTTGTTAATCTTTTACATTTTATTTCGACACTCAAAAATCTAAAAATATGAATCTAGTCCATGACTAGTGCCATTTTTATTCTTGTTGCACTCTTCCATTCATTGCACATATCACCATTTTTATTTTCTCTTTGTGAATATTTTCATTATTTTAAACGAATTTGATTTTAAGTAACTTTCTATGAGGAGACGATTTATGAATTTATTCCTAATTATTACGCGATATCCTCATACACTTGGAATAGCCTTTGTGCTACTCATTTTTGAGTGAGTCAAGTTTTTGGCGCCGCTCGAGAATAGTTGCTTGACGTAAATTTAGACTCGTCATTTTTTTTCATCTCAGATATTTCTTTCACTATCTGATCTCTGATTACACATTTCACTTGTCACCTACTACTCAGTCACTTGAACCTTACTTATGCTATTCGGACTGATGTTTAATGTCATGGGTGAGAGACAATTCAAATAGGATGGTTAGAGTTACATTGAGCATTGAGAGTAGTATACACATCTCAGAGATAGATAGCTCTTCTGTTTTTTCTACAGACGAGGACATTGAAATTGAACAAACCATGACTGCACCTTCACCACGCACTCTTAGGGATTATTTGCAGCCCACTCGCACCACTACACCATCATGCACTATTTTACCTAATGATGCACCTAATTTTTCTATTAAGCATGTCATGATGTCAGTGATACCTCAGTTCCACGGGATGGATTCTGAGAGTCCTTATCAATACTTGACAGATTTTGAGTTGGCCTGCACTACTTTTATCAATAGAGCCACTACTGATGAATTTATTAGACTTCGTTTATTTCCTTTCTCTTTGAAGGATAAAGCAAAGATTTGGTTTAATTCTTTAAGGCCTAATTCTATCTCTAGTTGGTCTGATATGTAGTGTGAGTTCTTACAAATTTTTTTTCCTTTTTAAAGAATTCAATATTTACAAGAGCAGATCAACCAGTTCAATTAGAAATCAGATGAGACTTTCCAGGCCAGCTGGGAAAGGTTTAAGGATTTGGTGAACATCTGTCCACATCATGGTTTTGAATCATGGAGGTTGGTGAATTACTTTTACACTAGTCTCACTCCAGAATGCAAGCAGTTTGTTCAGACTATCTGCAATGGAGAATTCCTTAGCAAGGAACCTGATGAAGTATTGCCATTTTTTTACTATCTTGCTTAGAGCGCACAATAATGGAACACTCAGACTGATCAAGTTTCTTTGACAGTACAGCCACTGAGGGCTATTTCTGGTGGGGGCAGATATGAGCTTAAGGAGGATATTGACGTTCAAGCCCGAATAGCTGCATTGACTAGAAGATTAGAGGCCATGGAGATGGAAAAAGTGAAGGTCGTGAAAACAATAGAGACATGCTCTATATGCGTTGTTTCGAACCACAAGACCCAAGATTGCCCAATTATGCCAGTATTTCAAGAAAGTGGCTCTGAGCAGATGCAATCAGCGAACTGGGTTAATAGAGCTCAAAATCAATCTTTCTCCAATACATATAATCCGGGGTGGAGGAATCACCCAAATTTCTCATGGAGGAATGATCAGCTTGGCCGGTCTCCACCACCTTCTCAGTAGCCATTTCATCAGGCTGCTCCTCAGCACCAGTATCAGCCATATCAGAGTTCTCAGGGCTATCCTTTTGTAGCACCTTCAGGATTTCAACCTCATGTAGCTGCACAGAGTTCTCAGCCTCAATCATCTGCGAAGAAGTCTCTAGATGACAGTATGGCACAGATGGCTAATACACTTCAGCAATTCATGCAGATTCAGGCCACCACAAACAATCAAAACACTCAGGTCATAAATGACTTGCGGGGCACCATCAATAAGATGAGCACGACATTGAGTACTTTAGAGAAAGGGAAATTCCCAACACAGCCTCAGCCTAATCCTCAAGTATACCGGCAACAACAACAAGAAGTGCATAATGTCTCAGGGGAGGTTTTTGAGACAGCGAAGGTCGTTCTTACTTTGAGAAGTAGAAATGAAGTTTTCCAACCAGAGATGAATATGGATACACAGGTAGTTGCTTCTACACCTAAAGATATAACAGAGACTGATGAAGCTAAAAAAGAACCAGAGGTAGTGAGACCAGATTCGAAGAATCCTGTGAGTGCAGATGCTGAAACTAGTGGGGTACCAACCTGTGGTTTCCTATCCTCAGAGATTGGCAGCTGGCCAAAAGAACAAATACGACACTGAGATTCAGGAGATCTTCAAGCAAATAAAGATTAATATTCCACTCTTGGATGCCATACAACAAGTTCCTTCATATGCAAAATTTTTGAAGGATTTGTGCACAGTGAAAAGGAAACTGAATGTAAAGAAGAAAGCATTCCTAACGGAGCAAGTCAGTGCATTGATATTGAGCGAGACTCCTCAGAAGTTTTGAGATCCTGGCTCTCCCAACATTTCCATTATGATCGGTGAGTCACGTATTGGGAGAGCTTTACTTGATTTAGGGAGTAGTGTGAACTTGCTACCGTTCTCAGTATATGAGTAGTTGGGATTGGGTGAGCTGAAAAAGACCTCCATCATGCTACAGTTGGCTGACAGATCAGTTAAGGAGTCGAGAGGTATTGTAGAGGATGTGCTGGTCCAGGTGGATAAATTTTACTACCCAGTGGATTTTGTAGTTCTTGATATGCAGCAGCCAGCTTCCACTATTTACCAAGTTCCTGTCATTCTTGGAAGACCATTTCTAGCTACGTCAAATGCTTTGATTAATTGCAGAAGTGGAGTTCTGAAGCTTACTTTTGGGAACATGGCACTTGTGTTGAACGTTTTCAATGCTTGCAAGATGCCAGCACATTTCGATGACACAAGTGATTTCAATGCTGTAGAGAGTTTGACACTAACAGAATTTATTTGCTCAACTTTTTCTTTCTCTAATGATGATTCTATTTTTCAGACACCTAAATTTTTACTTGATGAAAAAACTGACCATGTTGATGAAAATGTCTTTGAATTTTTGGACTGTTTTTCATATTCTTTTTTACCATTTGAAGTACAATTTGCAGGGGGCAAGATGTCAATCCTAGTTTGAAAATCTACCACCACCACACTTACTTAAATCTTTAAAGGAAGAAGTTCCCCAGTTGGAACTGAAGCCACTTCCTCAAGATTTAAAGTATGTTTTTCTTGGTCCTAAGAAGACACTTTTCCTGTGGTGATTTGCTCAAAGTTAAATCAGAAGGATGAATCCCAGTTGATTGAAATCTTAAGGAAGCATCGAGGCGCAATTGGTTGGACAATAGCCGACATCAAAGGTATTGATGCTGTTGTTTGTACCCACAAAATCCATCTTGAAGACGATGCTAGACAAGTTCGTGATGCTCAACGTAGGCTCAATCCTACCATGAAGGAAGTTGTCAAAGAGGAAGTGCTCAAGCTGCTCGCAGTGGGTATCATTTACCCCATCTCAGACAGTAAGTGAGTAAGTCCAACTCAAGTGGTACAAAAAAAATCTGGTTTAACTGTTGTCAAAAATGAGAAAAATGAATTGATTCCAACTAGAATGGTCACTGCTGGAGGATGTGTATTGATTATAGAAAACTTAATTCAGCCAGTAGGAAAGATCATTTTCCTTTACCATTCTTGGATCAAATTTTAGAAAGAGTGGCTGGTAATGCATTTTATTGCTTCTTGGATGGATACTCTGGTTATTATCAAATTGTTGTAGCGCCTGAGGATCAGGGGAAACCACTTTCATCTGTCCTTTTGGCACCTTTGCTTTTACCAGAATGCCTTTTGGTTTGTGTAATGCTTCAGCTATTTTTCAGAGATGCATGATGAGTATTTTTTTCTGACATGATTGAGGATATTTGTGAAATATTCATGGATGAATTCTCTGTTTTTGGAAAATCTTTTGATAGTTGTTTGCATAATTTGGCACATATTCTCCAGAGATGTGAGGGAAAAAATCTTTTACTTAATTGAGAGAAATGTCAATTTATGGTTACTCAGGGCATTATCTTGGGACATATTGTTTCTTCTGAAGGTATAAAGGTCGACAAGGCAAAAATTGAATTAATATCTAAACTTCCTATCCTTAGGATGATTAAGGATATTCGTTCTTTTCTTAGTCATGCTGGCTTTTATAAGCGGTTTATTCAAGGGTTCAGTTCTATTGTAAAACCTTTGTGCACTCTTTTACAAAATGATATTGAATTTGTTTGGACTGATGAGTGCCAAAAGCTTTTGATACCCTTAAAGAATCGCTTACCACTGCCCTTATTATGCAACCCCCGCAATGGGACCTTCCCTTTGAAATCATGACTGATGCAAGTGATTATGCCTTAGGAGCTGTTTTGGGGCAGCGTGTGGATAATAGATCTTTTGTGATTTATTATGCCAATAGAACCTTGAATGATGCCCAAAAAAATTACACTACTACTGAAAAAGAATTGCTTGCAGTGGTTTTTACATTTGATAAATCTCGGGCTTAGTGTTTGGTTCTCCTGTTACTATTTTCACTGACCACTCTACTCTTAAGTATTTGTTGGCTAAGAAAGATACAAAACCACGCTTGATTTGTTAGATTTTACTACTTCAAGAGTTCAACATCAAGGACAAGAAATGAGTTGAAAACATGGCAGCTGACCACCTCTCTAGATTGCCATCATCCTCCTCTTCAAATGTTAGCCTTCCTCTTGATGATAGTTTCTCGGATGAGCAGCTCTTTGTGATTCACAAAACTCCCTGGTTTGCCGACATAGTCAACTATCTGGTGACTAAGCGAATGCCTTCTGAATGGTCCACCCAAGATAAGCGTCGATTTCTCTCTGAGGTACGATACTTTTACTTTGATGATCCATACCTTTTCAAATATTGTTCAGACCAATTGATTCGAAGATGCATCCCTGATGATGAGTTTTCTTTTGTGTTGAGATTTTGTCATATGGGTGCATGTGGTGGTCATTTTTCAGCAAAGAAAACAGTCGCAGAAATTTTGCAAAGCGGTTTTTACTGGCCTTCCATGTTTAAAGATGTTTATAATTTTTGCAAGACTTGTGAGCCTTGTCAAAAATTGGGATCCATTAGCAAAAGAGACATTATTTCTCTTTCCCCTATTCTTACTTTAGAAATTTTTTATTGTTGGGGATAGACTTCATGGGACATTTTCCAGTTTCCTTTGAAAACACATATTTTATTAGCTGTGGATTATGTTTCAAAATGGGTGGAGGCCGTCGCCTGCAAAACAAATGACCATCATGTTGTCCTAAAATTTTTGTAATCTCTGTTTACTCGCTTTGGCATGCCCAAAGTTATCATTAGTGATGAAGGTTCTCATTTTTTCAACAAACCATTTTCTACACTCATGAAGAAATATGGTATCACACACCGAGTTTCTACTCCTATCACCCTCAAACAAATGGGCAAGCAGAATTGGCAAATAGAGAGATCAAAATAATTTTGGGAAAAACTATCAATCCTAATAGGAAAGATTGGTCAGTTAAGTTTCTTGATGCTTTGTGGGCTTAAAGGACAGCTTTTAAAACAAATCTAAGGGTGTCCCCTTATCGATTAGTTTATGGTAAAGCTTGTCATTTACCTGTTGATATTCAGCACCGAGCTCTTTGGGCTATAAAACATGTTAACATGTCACTTGATGAAACTTCAGGGTTGAGAAAATTGCAGATCAATGAATTGGATGAAGCTCGTCGGGATGCCTATGACAACACTCAGTTGGCGGAGGAACTCATGAAAATTCTACATGATCAAAACATTCATCCCAAGCATTTCACACTTGGCCAGGAAGTTCTTCTTTATAACTCTCGCTTACATGTTTTTTCTAGTAAATTGAAATCCCGATAGAGTGGGCCGTACATTATAAAGAAGGTTCATCCTCACGGGGCAGTAGACATTGTCAATCCGAAGAATGGAAATAGCTTCACTGTCAATGGACAACGCCTAAAGCCATTTATGACTACCTTTGATCCACACGAAGAGATCTTGCTTGTGCAAGATTCCAGGGAAGTATTTTGATATTTTCCCTCTTTACAGCTTTCTTTACATGCATTTTGTTTTTTTTATTTGTTGTTTTGCTTTGATTTTATATTTCATGTTGATTCTTGTTTTTGTTTTTCTTGCTTATTCATGTGCACTTTGTTTTCTTTCGTTCGATTCATTGAGAACTATGTCTCTCACTAGTTAGGGGTAGTGTGTGTGCACAGATTTTAAAATAAATAAATAAATAAATAAATTAGCATTAATGTGATGTGCATTGATACACATATGAATGACACACACTCTATTTCTAGTATTTTGTGAAATATGAGCATCTTGATGGAGTAGTTGAGCGGAATCATTTTGTGAAGATTTATTTTCAAGCTTAAGCATAGAGCATGATTTTTGATGCATCATATTTTGTTGATGTGTAACTTGAAACACCGAAATGCTATATTCATTGAGATGAGATTTTTGTAGAACAAAGAGCAAATTTTGAAGGATATTTTGCACATGCTTATACTTGTAGTGTTCCTTATTTACTGTTCACTTATTTAACACAGGAGAAGTAAACTGCAGGACTACCGAGTCATGCTTTAAAAAAAAAAGAAAAGTGATTTGAAAAGAATAAAAAAAAATGGATAAAAGCAGCTTAGTGAGATTTCCTAAATAAATGGCTAGAAACAGTTACCCATGACTTTGGGGGTTGAGTGTTTAACCTTTAAAAATAGAGCTGGCGTGAAAATTGCTAGTCCCTTGGGCTTTGAGGTAGTTAGAATCAGCAATGATTAATCTTAAGGTTGAAAAATCCTATGACAAATCATAGCTAGTAATGAGGAACACACAACCAGTTTAGTTCTACACACACATTTGAGTTCTGAGACATTTGCCTCAATTCTATGTGAAAGATTATTGAGATAGTCTTGGTGGATATAGTCCCTGGGAGTTGAGTAGTAAAGTGTCACTTTTGAGAGAATTTATAATTGTGTTTGATTGCTTCCGTTTGGATTTCAATTTTTATGCAATATTCAACTCAATTAATTTTCACTATTTTGCTCAAGGATTAGCAAAACGCTAGTTAGGGGTGTGATTGAGCTGAATTATTGCATGTTTTATTCATTTAAAACTAATATATTTTATTTATTTCATTACATTATTATTGGTTTTAGATAGAGAAATGGTTAAGATGAATAAATTCGAGTTGTGATTTAAATTGGTTATTGGCATGATTTATGCTTAATTTTATAACTTGTGATTTAATTGGACAATGTTCATTCACATGCACAATATATTTTTCATATTCTATTATTCTTTATTTTATTTTATTTTATTTCCAATTTCTATTATTTTTATAGGTCAAGAAATACAAAAGAGAAAAGTAAAAAAGGCAAGCTCTTGGTCTCTCACATGCAGATAACTCACGCGGAAAAAAATGCAAAGAAAAAAAAAAAAAAACTCACACACGCAAACACAAGAGGGGAAATTCAAAAATGCACACGGCTCCTTCAGGGCCGAAACTCACGCAAGCACGCTGGGTATTATTTTCTTTTTCATTCGGATGCAACACAAAAAAATGAAGGTTTTTTTTTTGGTTTTGACGGAAGCAACGAAAGTTTTTTTCTTTAAGGGAAAGAACGCAACACCACTTGAAGAACTCCTTTAGGGTCCAACTGCCGCTCTAGCCTTCTCCTCCATTGCCTACCATCAACATCTCCATTCATTTGGCTTGCTTTTTCACTATCTACTATATATTTAATTTTAGTTTAAAGTTTGTGATATATTTTTGAGATATTTGGCTTAGACCTTTGGGTATTTTATTTGCTGTTTATTTACGTTATTTATTTTTCTCGCTTCTTTAAGTTTTCATTTAACAGTGATTACAATTGCTATGGATTGATTTTGAGAATTTGTGATTTGAATACAAGGATGATCTCTAGAATCTTGATTTTGGGGCTTTTCAATTCTCAATTCATATTTTATCAATTACTTTTTAATCTAGTTTAATTCTTACCTTAGTTTTATTAATCTCTTAACTCCATTGCTATTAGATTGATTAACACTTAATTAGGACTTAAATAATTTCAATTTTGTTATTTAATTTTCAGATTAATTAAGATTGTTTAATTTAGTTGATTGTTTGATTGTTAATTTCAATTTGTTAGTCTTTTACATTTCATTTCGACACTAAAAAATCTAAAAATATGAATCTAGTCCATGACTAGTCCCTTTTCATTTTTGTTGCACTCTTCCATTTATTGTACATACCACAATTTTTATTTTCTCTTTGTAAATATTTTCACCATTTTAAACGAGTTTGATTTTAAGTAAATTTCCCTTAGGAGACGATCTAGGAATTTATTCATAATTATTACGCGACATCCTCCTGCACTTGAGATAGCCTTTGTGCTACTCATTTTTGAGTGAGTCAACCATTATTTTGACTAAATCAAGCAATCCCACTTCAGTTGCGTCCTTTTCCTTCTCCATTCCAAATATGTCTCGTCCAGTATATTTCTAAACCTCCTCAGTGTATTTCTAAACCTGATAAAAAGGATTCTATGAAACTGAATCCAGATTATGTGACCTGGGAGAAGAATGATCAATATATATCGAGTTGGTTCATAGCTACATTGTTTGATAAATTGTCTCGATAGTATATGGCTTAAATACCTCTAGACATGTATGGACAACACTCTATACAATGAATGTTTCACCCTCAAGATCGAGGGTGAATCATCTTAGAAGACAGCTGCAAACTATCAAACAAGTATCACAATCATGTGGCAATTTCATTCTTGTTTCCAAGACCCTAATAGATCAGCTAGCACTTGTTGGAAAACTAGTGAGTGATGAAGACATCATCTCTTATACTATGGGTGGTTTAAACCCTCAATATAATCCCTTCATCACATTTTACTATGTTGCTACAAAGGACGCGTCTATGAATTTTGAAGAATTCAAATATGAGTTACTCAATTATGAGCATTGTTGGAGAACCTGATCGTGCTGCTAAATCCAACTCGTTTGCCCTTTACTCACATAGATTTTTTTGGGCAAAACAACAAGCCTAAATATGGACCATCAAGTAATTCTAGTTATGGCTAAAATTTCTCCCAAAAGAAGTACTTTTATCCAATAGGAAATCAGTCTCAAGGTAAGAATTCATTAAACCAGTTTAGCACTAACAAAGCTCATTGTCAGATCTGTGGTTAAAACAACCACCAAGTTTTAGGTTACTTCTATAGAATGGATTTTGCATACTAAGGCAAACATCCACCGAATGAACTAGCAGCTATGATGTTCTAGTCCAATGCTCTATAAGAAGATGAAGCGTGGTTAGTCGACAAGGGAGCCACAAATTATATCACAACAGACCTTAGCATCCTTACCAGGAAACTGACACTGTTGCTGTAGGGAATGGTAATGGACTGCACATAACACACTAGTTCTACATCATATCAACTCCCTAAATCTATTCTACACAGAAAAATATTTTGCACTATCCCAATGCTTCAAATAACCTTCTTTCCATTCAATGCTTTTGTCAAAATAATAATTGCTTCTTTAAACTAACTGATACCTATTTCTTAGTAAAGGACAACCTGATAGGGCCAATCCACCTACAGGGACCAAGTGAAGGAGGTCTATATCCTATGCATCTAAACAACATTGTCAAGAATAAAAAGGCATATGTAGCTCTGATTGGAGTCAAGACCTCTATAGATGTTTGGCACAAAAGACTAGGAAACCCTTTTTCACAAATTCTACATTGGATTCCTAAGAGTTATCAGCTTCCTGTGTCATTTAGCAAGCGTTAGTTAGTCCTTTGTATACTATGTCAGTTACGGAAAAGTAAACAACTTCCATTTAATGAAACCTATTATGTTTCCTCTAGGCCTTTAGAATTGATTCACAGTGATGTATAGACCTTGCCCATTCCATTAATAAGTGGATACAATTATTATGTAATTTTCATTGATAATTGTTCAAGATATTCCTGGTTATTTCCCCTTGGGTTTAGATCCAAATTATTTAAATGCTTTGTCAAGTTTAAATGCATAATTGAAAATCTATTATCTCATAAAATCAAACAATTCTAGACTGATGGTGGGGGTGAATACACTTAACATATATTTACCAAATTCCTCAATAACAATGGCATTTATCATCGCCTTACTTGTCCACACACATCTTAACAAAATAGAATTGTAGAAAGAAAACACAGACACATAATTGAAATTGGCCTCGCCCTATTTGCACAATCCCATCTACCTTCTAAATATTGGGTAGAGGCATTCCACATAGTAGTGTAGTCCATTAATAGGCTACCCTCACCTTTGATTCAATATGAAACACCATTTACTAAGTTGTTCAATAAAGAACAAATTACTCTTTTATGATAATTTTCAAGTATGCTTTATATCCTCTTTTTAAGGCCATACTCCAAGCATAAATTGGAGTTTAGAACCAAACAATGTGTATTTTTGGGTTATGGATCCAATAAGAAAGTCTACAAATGTTTGGATTTAAAAAACAACAAAGTCTACATGTTTATACATGCAGTCTTTGATGAACAACTATGAAAATGACTACCTCATGCCCTGCTCAAGGTCATCCTTCCTCCTCAAGTACTGTCCTTTTACCCTTATACTTTTACTCCATTAGTTCTCCTGTAGTCTCTATGAGCCCCTCTCAAGATATGCTTATGACCAACCAGTCCTACTATGAGCTTTGACCAACGACTGCAGAGTCTGCTGCAACATGACCAATCAGTCCTATTATGAGCTTTGAGCCCTCCCTGCTACTAATACAAATACACAACTAAGTCCAGAACTATACCAGGGACACTAACCATCTGTTCAAATCCTTAACTCCACACCCGACCTTTACATGTCTCATGTCATCACCAGATCCATGACTGGAAACTCAAAACTCAAAGAATTTACTGGTTTTCATCTATACCACTCCACTAAGTCCACTAAACGTCCAGTCAAGGCCTTACATACCACCATTCTTCCTTGTGAGCCCATATCAGTCTCACAAGCAGCGTAAAATTCGAATTGGTTGACTGCAATGGAAATTGAGTTTAAGGCCTTATTGGATAATGAAACATGGACCCTCTGTCCAAGACCTAAAAGTAGACATGTGATCCATAATAAGTGGGTTTACAAGCTTAAACAAAAACTAGATGGAACTATAGATAGATACAAGGCCAGGTTAGTGGCCAAAGGTTTTGAACAAAGGAATGGGGTCGACTACACAAAAACATTCAGTCAAATCATCAAACTAGCCACGATCCAACTCCTATTGCCCTTTGCTTTACATTTTGACTGGCTTAAAAAACGGTTGGATGTATCCAATGCATTTCTTCATGGTTTTCTCACTGAAGAAGTCTTCATGGAACAACCTATAAGATTTATTGTCAGTAAATATCCTCATCATGTGTGCAAGTTGCATAAGGCCATATATGGCCTTAAACAAGCCCTAAGGGAATGGTACACATGACTCACATAGTCCCTACAAGAGCTTGGCTTTATAGGATCTCTGTTGGATAGCTTGATGTTTATGTTTCACATGGGATCAATTCACCTATTTGTATTTATCTGTGTGGACGATATCATTATAACTAGGTCACACAGTTTTCAAGTATTTCATGGCTTATTAAAGGTCTGAGTAAGAGTTCAAAATGAAGAATTTGGGCAATTTAAAATACCACCTAGGAGTACATGCTCACAAAAATGTACATGGTCTACATCTTAACCAAGCTAAGTACATATATGACTTGCTTGATTGTACTAATATGCTTGGGGCAAAGCCATACTCTACTCTTGTGTTTCTAGGCAGAAGTTGAGCAAGTTTGAGAGACATCCACTACCTAATCCTACTGCCAATAGGCATATTATAGGGGCCAAACAATATTGCACACTTAACAAACCCGACATTTCATTTTCTATCAATCAATTGTGCCAGTTTTTACATTGTACCACCACTTATTTTACAACAGCAAAAAAGTACTCAAGTACCTAAAGGAGACAATTGATCATGGCATATTATTTACTTCTGGACCTCTACAACTAGCAGCATATTGTAAGTTAGATTGGACTGGAGATCCCATAGATAGAAGATCAACAAGTGGATATGGGGTGTTTTTAGGCAACTGTCTAATCTCTTGGCAAGCTAAAAAATAACCTGTGGTCTCAATGCCTAGCACAAAAGCAAAATATAGGTCTATGGCCATTGCTACTTTTGAGCTATATTGGTCGTGAATGCTCTTTAAAAAGTTATAGTGTCCAATTGCAACACCTCCACAATTATGGTGTGATAACAAGGGTGCACTTGCTTTAACCTCTAATCCTATGTTTCATGCTAGAACAAAGCATGTGGAAGTCGATTATTACTTTATTCGAGAAAAGATATTTAATAAAGACACTGTAGTCAGTTACATGTCCACAAAAGATTAAATAACAGATGTGTTCACAAAGGGGCTAACCTTTCCTAGGTTTTTGCAACTCAAGGACAAACTCATGGTCACTGCACCTCTCATGAGTTGTTGGGGAGGTGTTAAGATAAATGAAGTTCAAAGTAGAGATAAAGTTGTTCTAGACTAATGTAATCCTAATTCAACTCAATCTCAATATGAAGAGTTAAGACTTCATCACTAACCTCACAACAAAATCATCAGGATTTGTGCAAGGGATAGAGTCAAAGTCCATCTCGTATAAATAAACACTTTAGATTATGTACTTATCATAATCCCAAAGTTGTGGTTCCTTATCATCTTTATTAATATTTATCATTTGTAATTACTTATTAATTGTACATAGATATCTATATATACAAGTCTTTCGGCAGAAACTATTATCCTAGCCTTTTCATTCAATACTACTTTCTTTCTTATTGGAGTAATGTAGAATGTCTAATTGCTCTCTGTGTGTGTGTGTGTGTGTGTGAAATATTTTGTAATTTTGGTCCTGCCACATTGAAGGCCACTTATTTTTTATATATGAAATATTTCTAAGACATATTTCAGCCAACAAGCTGGTTACAATTTCTCAATTACAAATTTAAAGTGTATTTTAGAAAATAAATTTATTGATTAAATTCACATCTTTCCATTAGATCAACTTCTTTGTATAATTTGTGATTTAATAAGATAGCAAAGAATGGATCCAACATTAGTCTTAAATCTACACTTTACCTGATTTTATTAAATATTACGCGTTGGACCCTTTTGTCACAAATACTCTCTAGTTTCCTCAATTATCCAACCGCACTTAGGTTTAGCTATCATACTTCATTCAATATTATATATTATTATCTGAAACCATAAAATAAATGCTGGCATACGTTATTATTTCAAATGATATACATTTAAAATTATTGATTAATACTTTCTTAGACGTCACCAAAATCTAAATCAAAACATTTCATTTGTTTGTATGGTGCTAACTCTATTGTGCACAAACTAGTGAAAAATGTTGCATACTTCGATACAAGATGAATCATTTTCATCATAGTTTTCAATTCCGTTCCGATTAGAATTCTGCATTCCAAAATAGTATCCAATACACTATATATACTCATTCCATTTCGTTCCAGATTTTGACTCATTCTATCGGAACTTGCATTCTAAATTTTTTTAATAACAATTTTATAATTTTCTTAGGCTTGGATAGTATTTTTGGAACTTTCAAATGTAGATAGTATTCATATAATTTAAAATTTTAAAAGGCATTTATATAATTTTAATTTTTTTTCTAATTTTAAATATGTCCATCATTCTTTTTTTTTTTTTTTTTAAAAAAATCTTATCATTTTTAATAATTTCTTGACTCTTTTATTTTTGTCTTTTTTTCTCTTTTGTCTCAACTCAAGTTTGTAACTTTTTTAATACTATATTTTAACTCCAATATCTCATTTTTTAATGTTTTCAGCATATAATCATTTTATAAATATTCAATTCTTCTATACATAGATAAACATATAATTAATAAAATAAATACATGCATATGTATTTATTAATTATTAGTTTATATATGTGTATATATAGCTAATTCATAAATGATATTCCGGAATGCATCAGTACCGAAATATTATATTTTAATACTTAAAATGAAATAATCGCCGGAGCAAAATTTAAAATATTGATTTTTATTACCTCACCCTCCCCATTTCACCATTTAAATTTCAAATGCCTATTAAAAAGTAAAATAGTGAGAGCCAAAGTACGGTAAGGACTAATGATAATGATTAAGATATCATTTTATATAATTATTTTACAGCCCTATTTTAAATGGATTGTAGTTTTGTAAAACAAAGTTATTAAAATTATCATTATTTTTTTTTTAAAGTCACTCATTTAAAAGAGAGTTGTAAAAGTGTTGTGTCCATTCAATTACTCGATAAATATAAAAGTCTTTCTCTAAAAAAAACTATTTTTTATTCGTTTGATGATATGACAATGCCTACATGCCAATACAGTGGTCTTTTTAATTGTGAAATAGAGTTTCCTAACATCACAATTGTCTATTATTCTTGAACTCCCTTCTAGAGAAAAAGCTTGTAATGTAATTTGTTACTTTTCCTCTTTTACTACATCTCGTTGAAGCTGACAGTATATTAGCTTAGAAGTTAACCACAATTAGAGCATTCTTATGACTTAACTAATTTTTAATCTAAAATAACAAACAAAAGCTCACATTTTCTATTTTCTCTGACAACTTTTACAGTATATTTTACATCAACTTATATATTATTTCTCTATATTATTTAAATATTCTTTATTTCCTTTTTTAGGCATTTTGTTTATCGAGTTGTCTCTAACTACACATTTTTTGTCCGTCTCCTATATAGTTTATTTTGATTTCTCATTATGATATATTTATTAAGAAATTTAAAAATCGTATTTACTTGTTCCATTCTTTGTCGTTCCCTTCAATCATGAGGATTAGACGTCACTTTGATAATCTTTCATCATTTCAAGAAATGGCAACAACGTATCATTTTTGTGATTTATTTCTATCAAAGAATTATACAAATGGTTAATTCTCACTTGATACACTTTTGATCGAAAATAGTTTTATCAGTTCCAAGCAATTTCCCTATTGAATTTTAAAAATGCTAGAATTGGATTCTTTTAATTTATATATTGAAAATATACTTATGAAGTTGTTTCAACTTATTAATTAACACTCGATGTGTTCTCATTCGGGGTCCTCAACCGGCTCCCATCCAATCAATGCAAGGCTTTTTTTTTTTTTTTTTTTATTGAATGGGTGAATTTCTTGATCTTTCTGAGGTTGTAATCGGCTCGATTTAGTTCGATTTTGGACATATTTTATAACTAAACTGGTCTAATTTGGTTTTAAAATTTCGAGAACCGAAATTGACCAATTAATCTAAAGAATCGAAACTTTCAGTTTTTTCGCTTTTTGTTCAGTTCAATTTTACAAGTGTGATTTAGTTTTGGGCACTTTTGTTGGACTAGTTGGTTTTTCTTTCTCAAGTGAATAATTTTTAGCCCAACCCAAACCATTATTTTCAGTTCAAAATACCATACATATAACCAATTAATCAAATAAATACTAAAAACAATTAGCCAAATTACATTTATTAGGTTAATTAAAACATGCATTTAATAATGCCTAAAAACACCTATTAAAAAATGCACATAACAATATTCCTAATGTCTAAAAGCCTAAAACATGCATATAAAAAACAAGTAGCCAACATAACCAACATTTAGAAAACAAATACACTAAAACAATTGCAAACACAACCACCAAAGTAAGGTCAAACTCCAAAGTATATAAAAAAAATATATATATTACAAAATAACTGCTTACCAATTACTTAGCTTAAAAAAATATAGTTATACTATATATATATATATATATAATATGTTATACTGATATCATATTATATATGTAATTATGTTACTAATGTGTACGGATAAACAAAAATATGTTAATAACTTAATATTAATATTCATGTTTAAGAATAAGTGCATATTAAGAAAGTATAAATAATAAGATTAAAATTTCATGTTATATTAATTTTATAATATATATAACATATAATATATAATATAAAAAAATTGATATATATATATATATATATCTATATATATATTAGTTTGGTTTGGTCCAATTCAGTTTTCAAATCTTGAAAAATGAAATCAAACTAATCTTTAATCGGTTTCGATTCCTAGCAACGGAAACCGACTAAACCGGTATTGGACTAGACCAAACCAGTTGTTTCGATTCAGTCGATTTGGTCGATTTTTTTTTTTTTCTGTACAACCTTAGATCTTTCAATATTATTTGTATAATAATGTGATTGCAATATCTCAAAATGATACCATTGGCCCAATAAAAAATAAAAAATACTCATTCAACCTATTTTGAACTTTTTATCTTTTTTCTTGTTTTGCATAGTTCTTATAAGAAAAAAAAGAAATAATAAAAAATATTTATATTGATAAATAGAGCATGCTAAATGTAGAGAATCACTTGTTTTAACTCATATGTATTTTACAATGATTTTACATAACCCAATGGAGACATTATTTTGACATGTTGCAGTCATTTTACTTAAAAATGCAAGATAAGCAAGTAATTCTGAGCACTTTTAGCTGCCTATTTCGACCTAGTGGCCGAACGAGACATTTTTCTGTGGGGGGCTAATTTTTCTAATGTGTAATGTTTATGTAAAACAAAAATAAATAACTCTTAAGTTTAATTCCATGGTAACTCATAAAATCATAACTATATATAAAAGTTATATCTTGGAAAATTATCTTTAAAGAGAGAGCTTTTACCTCGAAAATAAATTAAAATTTGCTATATACATGTAAAAATAAAATTATAAAAAACTCAACTTATCATTTGCTTTAAAAACACAAATTATCATTTTGTAATGATACTTTTATGAATTTCTTCTTAATAAAAACTAACAAGTGATTTTTCATGAACTCATATTTCATTTTAGTATGTAAGCTAGTTTATACAAGTTTCATATAAAACCTGGATATTTTGATGCCATATTATGTAATGCTACAATTGAAACCTTAAATAAGTTTTTTCTTACTTAATGAAATTTCAAGGATAAAAGTTCTCAAATATCTTTTCATACAAAATGTCAACTTTAAATAATTATTCTTGTATTTATTTCATTGGGTTCCATATTAAGAAGATTGATATTGGGATTAATTACACTTTGTTCTCTCGAACTTTCACTCAATTCACAATGTGCATTCGAAACTACTAATTGCATCAAAGTAGGCATTCAAACTTTCAAAACTTCTCAATCCCCCATTCCGTCTACCAACAATGTTGAAATTGAATGAAAATTCACTGCACGTGCTGCTCATGTGCATAACATTCATAGCAAAAATGTAATTTTCATCTAATTTATTATCATTGATCATATACAATATAAAATAATATATGTTATTAATTAATAATAAATTATAAATCATTAAATAATTTATTATTAATTGATAGCATATATTATTTTATATTTTATATGGTTAATGATAATAAATTAAATGAAAATTACTTCTTTGCAGGGAATTTATGTTAGATTTAACGTTGCTGGTAGACGGAATGGAGGATTGAAAAGTTTTGAAAGTCTGAAGGTCTACTTTGATGTAATTAGTAGTTTCAAATACATATTATGAATTGAGTGAAAGTTAGATGAAGCAAAATGTAATTAACCCTTAATATTGTATAATCAACAACTTTGGGGTCCATATTAAGAAGTTTATTATTATTATTATTATTATCATAAACTAAATTTTCGTTTTAAGCTTTTTTAGATTTTACCCATCAAGTTGAAAGAATTATTGGAGACAAAGAAATTAATATTAAAGGGAACATATCATAGTCAATACGTGATATATAAAAACTAAATAAAATTATAGGTCATATAGGAAAAAATAGGAGAGGAGTTTCTATGTATATAGATATTTTAGAAAATCTTAGAGAGCACATAAAAGATATAATTTTTTTGAAAGGAACAATTTTTATGTTCATAAAATTCTGAGAAAAAAATAAGAAAAACTTTGAATTATAAAACATTTTTGGGGGACCCTGGCGTTAACCTAGTTCCTCCAATGTTTTGACCACACCAAATAACCAAGTATGTGAATGACCAGTTTTCCTTTTTTTTTTTTTTTTTTTGTATGCTATTTTTCATTTTAATTGGGGGCTATCAACTTATCACTTTTCTCTTTATTTTCCTCTATTTTTACGTGTTTGATGGCCTACTAGGAACATGAGGTTTTACTAGTTATACCTATATACGTACGTGCAAATTCGCCATCCATGCACTATGTGGATCCATCTCTAACTAGGTGGCAACTTTTGTTGAATATTCAGATTCTAACTTATAAGAGCATTAGCATTACCTAGGCTATCCAATTAGGCAAAATTTGCCTACTATTACACTTTTTGCCTTTTGTTTATATCAATTAGAACCTAATCCCGTATTGGATTATCCATCTTAACTCTTTAGAGTAATAAAATTGTTGCGAACGTGTTTCGTATCATTGACAACCGCTTCTGGTAATATGCAATTAGAAGGTAAAAAGGGGGGTTGGATGTGTCTGGGGACAACTCTGATACCTAAGTCAGTGTATAGCCTGGAGATTATTTCAAAATGAATAGCGTTTCCTTTGACCTATATTTATGTGGGTTAGTTGCATGAGGATGGGGGCTTGCTTGATGGCGCAATTTCCTCTGATCTTCGTAGGATTGCAAATCTTTAGGATTCTCTGTCATTAATTAGTGATGGATGACATGCGGATTCAAATTCTATTTTGGCGAGTGATGGCCATTGACCCTTGATTCACGTTTGTGGGCTTTTGTCCTCTAATCTACAGGCTCCAGTGGTTGTGGGCTCGGCCCACTCTTTTCGGGGGTCTATTCGGCTCTCGAGTTATCCCGTGGCGGGAATTTCCAATTTTGGCCTTTATTCATTATTCTTTTCGGTCTCGAGTTGTTGCTTTGTCGATGCGCCTTCCCACGTTTGGGGTGGTGTGTGGCGGTTTGTTCCCCACATCCCTTTATGTAGTGCAAATCACGAGATTTGACCGTTCAGTATCTACGTTAGGGACATTTATTGTGTTCTTGTTGGGGTTGTCTAAGCGTCGCAGCCCTTATTTAAGCCCATCTTTTCATATTTTTGTATTTATTGTAGTTGTATTCCCTTTTCGAACCCTAGTTGATCTTTGCAGTCATACTCTCCACCAAATCCTAAATTTCCTTATTTTTTCAACTTGTATTCTTTGTCTACTTTTGATGGCTCCATGCAATGCTGCACATTTTGGTTCTCATGGTTCGCATTCTTCTCACCCTCAAGCTTATCCTCAAAAGGTTGGGGTGGTAGTTCTTACCATCTTAACAACTTTAAGGGCAGCTGTTGGTCTACCGTGACTTCTTAGACCGATCTCGATTTTGTGTGGCATCAAGTTTTCGAACCCACTAGTGAGGAATATCCCAACCTTCTTGCCCAGGAATTCCTCTATAGCCATGATATTCGATGCACTAGTGGGAATCTGTGTAGTTTTTGCTCACGTCTCACATGTAGGGTGGCACATATTGAACCTTGCTACTATCATGTCAAAGATTGGCACAAGATGTTCTTTTTTTTTGTCAGGCTCGGGCTAAGAATTCCTAGAGGGAGAAGCAATCTGTTAGGAGTTCCCAGTCTGGACGGTGTGGAGAATAGTTCTTGAAGATCGTGAGTTATACATGCTTTTTGTTTGAGAGGAAGGTTGTCCTCGACATATTTATTCTTAGGTCGAGCAAAATCCTAAGGCGATTTACACTGATGTTCTCCTCACTCGAGTGAACATCAATCGATATTTGGCGATGCCCACTCATTCTCATGTCGTTGGATGCCACGTTTTGAGGGGGCCACCCATTTTTCATAGGCAAAAAAGGGGGCCTTCAATCCCACCAGAGTAGAAGGGAAAGAAACCCCATCTAGATGATGACTCAATCCATGGCGAGGATGAGTCCTGCAATGAGTCAAGTTTTGGGATGCCTCCATTCCTTTTTATTGGCAGTCCTCGTCGCTTCATGGGGGCATCAGTTCGACTCTACCAATCGATCGTCAACGGTAGGCTCCACTACCTTCGAAAGACAGTAAGCCTACTCGCCAAGCTTCGCAAACCGTCGTGATCCACAAACCATGGAGCCAACCATGGAGCTAGCCATTGCACCCTCGACACCCTTTCTCCCTTGCTTACCGACGTGACTCTCTAAAGTGGTTAGACCCATGCTTGGCACCCACACTCGTGACCCTCTCGCCTTGACGAGGATACTTTTTTTGCTGACAAATGAAAGTGGGTGTGGAAGACCTATCTGTCTATTTCCAAGATCTTGCCATTGGAACCTTTTATTTTTTACTCCTCTTCTTTCTTTAGTTTTTCTTTAGTTTTCGATTAGTTAATCTGGCTTTTGTTGGTCATTTCCTAGATCTAGATTGGTATCCAGTAGATATGAAAGTTTTATCTAACAATTATGCCACCCCAAAATGTTCTTCTCTGAGATGGAGTTTTGTCCTTTAGTAGGGGTGCGAAGCCATATAGTGTTTCAATGTTTTCAGACAACGATGTTATTAATTTACTAAGTTGTGATGCGGTTCATAAAATTAGTGTATGCAGTGCTGAGGTGCCAAGTTTTGATTAGAGGGTGTTAAATCACTAAGAACGGCCCATCCATTCCAAAATGGAACTGTTAATTTTTTTCCATTGAATGCTGATGAGTGTACGAAAGTGTACTCTAAATACCTTATTATTGGACTAAAATGTTAAAATGTAAATAGAAATCATATGAATTAATGTGTATTTTTTAATTGAGTTTCTATTTACTTTGGGATACTCTGGAGTAGATTTTTATGTTTAATTTCAGAGTTTATAAAAGAACAAGTCCAAACCCAATCAAATTCAAAGGATTTTCAAGTGGGCAAAACGTTGGAACAACCTAAGAACTTTCAAAGAGTGTAGGACTCTTCAAATAAGGATAATGATGGCGTTTGAGAGTAATTCATATCAAGAGAAATAGTCAGTCCGAAATTTGCTAGAAGACAGTCTGTACATACTTTATTATTTAGATCATAACTTTTCACTCAAATATCGAATTGATACGATTCTTGATGCATTGGAAATATATCTTAAAGGGCTACTAAGTTGTCTCTAATAAGGATTTCTAAATTCAAACTCATGAATTATGTACATGGCTGCCAAGATGAGTTCTAAAATTTAGGCAATTTTGTATGCGGGAATATGAAAGATATTAGGGTTTCTTTCCTACCCTATATAAGCATATCATTAGTACGAAATTGGGGGCTGAAGGAGGAAGAGAGGAAATTAATTGTCATGGCCGCCGTTTCCTTTATTTTTCTCTTGAGATTTTTGTTGTCAATTATATTTATGGATAACTAAATTCTTAAGTAGAGCTAAGGATGAACTTACACATTAGATGATATTTTTAATTTATTTTTAATTTATGTATTTGGTTTTCAATTACTAAAACTCTTTTGTTTTATCTTTCTCAATTTATTTTTTATGTTTTCTTCTTCGAATAATCATAGAATTTATTCTGTTTATGGATTCAGTCATTCTTTTTCTATTGAATGGATTAGTTCTTTGATTATGTTTGGATCAATTATTTATCTATATTGATTTAATTCTTTACTGCAATATCACTCTCTGAGTATACTGTCGTCGTTGGATTTTCTCAATAGTGATAATAATTTACATATTTTAAAAATGGTGAATGTTTTTTCAAAGGGTTACATTTGGTTTAATTTTGCTTTATAAATCTATACCTTCCGATTGGGAATTTGGGAATTGAGTTCCCAATTGAGTTATTTAATGAATTAAAAATAATTAAAATACTAGATTTGTGCAAGGGATTTTCAACGCTTTACTATTCGTTGAATTTGAGTACTTTTTTCATTAGTCACTTTGCTTCAATTTAATTTGCATTTAAAATTAATCTTTATTTTCCATTAATCATTTAATATTTTTGTTTAGGTTTTTTGTTCCTTCTGCTATTCTTTTAATTTGTCTCTTTGTGAAATCGACACTCCAATGCTGTGCTACAACTACCGCGTTATTCTTTGGGCATAATCAAATGCTTACAATATTCTTTTCATTTTGTCTCATTTTCTTCCATGAGGCTGCATGTTGTCTTTCTGTTTCTGGTAACTGAGATATTGTTGAAGTTGAAATTTTCTGGCACAAAAAAGTAGGCTTTTTCACGTTTTGTTTAGGAGAATCCGCATTTTGTACTATCTAGAGATACAACACACTCTGCGTTCCTTTTGATATAATAAAATTAAATTAGATAAAAATAATAATAAAAAAATATGAAATTAATAATATTTTTTTTTATTATATAGAGTTGAGATAGATACCTCATAGTGTGAATAGATTTTGAGTAAAATAGACAAATGACAAAATGTAAAAAATATGATATTAGACAAAGTTGGAGTAATAGGATGGTAAATCCAATACTAATGTTTTAAGCCAATGCAGGCTTGTTTTAGCCATATTAGGCATTTAAGAGGCTGTCGTGGCATTTGCTCTAAGTAAGTTAACCATTTGGGTCCTCAAATTTCATAATAGATCAATCTTCTTTTTATCTCTCTCCATAAGTACCGTAGACACATTTTTTTGATGAATCTATTTCCAATTTTACAACAAAAGAGTTGTATAATATGACATATTACATCAAATCACATTAATTTATATATTTGCTATTGTAAGATTTCTTTGTAGATTAAGCAGCATTTTTCTTTTTTGTAATTTTCTAATCCGATCACTTTCTACTATAGACTCTACAACATTAGGCCTCGTTTGATTACACGGATGAGATGAGATGAAAGTTAAATAAAATATTGTTAGAATATATTTTTGTTTTGAGATTTAAAAATGTTGAATTATTTACTGTATTTTGTGTAAAAGTTTGAGAAAATTGTAACGATGATATGAGATGGTTTATGTAACCAAACGAGGCCAAAATGTAGCTAGCGAGAAATGTGGACTCTGACATTAAAAAAAAAGGTAAGAGTTTACATGATATATCTATTTCTCTTCGAATTATAAAAAATTATATAGACCAGAAATGTTAAGAAAGAGCAAGGTGAGAAAAGGGCTGCCATAATTGAAAATAAAAAGGTTATTACAATCTGTAAAACGAGATTATGACAATGTAACATTGCTTCCAAAGTCCAAACACTCAGTATGCAAAGCGATATCGTGATCAGCAACTCTTCCCAGGCATACTTAGATCGGAGATTTGACTTTGCTGTGAGAATCTAAAGAAAGCGCCGGATTGGCCAAACTGCTGGAACACTCGTTGGCTCCACTGCAACCGGCTTCATAACACAGTATCCAGTCCTTGAACAGGAAGCCATCCTCCCTCTCCTGATTCCATTGCAACAGTTAATATCCATAGCAAGTCTTCTCTCCACTTCATGCCTCTCTGCTCTCCTCCTGAGATTCTGCTTTTTTATGATAGAGCTTAACTTTTGTTTACCATCTTTGCTGCTTAAAGGCACTGGCATGGCCTCTAGACCCATCAACTTAGCCACCACTCCAGGTTGGCACCATACCACACTCTCTCCTGCTAGAGTTTGGGGCAACGTCCAATTTCTTTCTAACTTGGAATCAAAATCAGTTTCCGAGAATCTTCCTCTGAGTGCATGGTCGCCGGAGCTGATTGATTTTCTTCCCGCCTTTTCAATATTACCGCTCAAGTTTCTGAAAGAAGACCGATACATGGCATCCTTTCCATCGAGAGAAAAGCGAGGGTATTGATTCAATGCGTTCCTAGCAGACCTCAAGATGTCAGAGTTGTTGACACATGACATCCTACCCTGAATTCGGGTACGGTCATTAAGCTTCGCTTTTCTAGCAACCTCCTCTTCTAATTCCAACTGCAATATCATCTCCTCCAATGTTGGGCTTTGTCCCGAATTAGAATTGTACGAATTATAAGGGGAGGCAACGGGAAACGGGGTGACCATGCTGGTGGAGTCGCCATGGTTGGTTTTATTTTGCTGGTTGAGGGTAGAGGTTGAGCCATCATCATTGCAAAAAGTTCTGATGCCCTTCTTCATCTTGGCTCCCAGAGAGTTTTTGAGGAGAAAGAAGGACGGGTCCTTCATTGGTTGGTTGGGTGCATGTAGAAGGTTTGATGGGCAATGGGTAGGGATTCATACTTGGCGGTTGGACGTAATAATTTCCCCAAAAGAAGAGGCGTTGAACTAATTATAATGATTAAGACGTGAATGGAGTTAATGCATGGGAGCGGTGTGGTTTTTAATTTGATTTGCCTTATTAATAGCACTCACATGGACGAGACAGCCTTCACAAGTTTTTAACGGAACAGTGGAAAGCTCTTTAGATATATGCAGTGACTCGTGGTTTCATTAATTTTCATTTTCACTCAAGTTGGTTGAAAGATATGAAGATGAGTTTACTCTCAACTCTCTGACCTCTTCTATGCTGATGGACTGTTCATCCGGATAGGATTTCTTCCCGGCCAAGTCCGTCTAGGCTGGAACCCGATTTTTTTTTCCTGTTTAATTTAAGCATTCTTAATTTGATGGGACATGCCACATAACTAGTTTATCAGCTAGATTAATTAATGGGACAACGTTTGATAACATCGATCAAGCAAATTTGAACTTACATAAAACTTGCCTAAAAGGAAGACAATAAATATCTTTGCTTAAAGCCTGGCATGCATGTAGGTAGTGATGGGGGATCAGATGTACACCAATTGTGCATATGATGCTTTTAATAGCTATATATACTATCTAGAGATTTATACACATGATAATATTGACGATGATCATGTAAATGATCAATTAAAGGAATCCAATCAAATTAAAAATGTTTAATTAAGGACTGTCAAAATATCATAACATTCAAACAGAAAAATTGAAAAAAAATTTTAAAAACAAATCAGAACCCGGATTCATTTGGGTTTTGGCCCAAGTTTGAAACTCAGGTTCTGATCAGGGTATACCCAGGTTCCTGGGCCGAAAACCGGATGAACAGTCCTATAAATAAAACATCTCTTACTATACATGATATTCATCCTTCATGAATAGAAGTCTCACTTAAATTCTATTTTACTTATTTTTTACATGGTATCATAGACAGGTTCCTTGTGAACTCTTTGCATAATTTTTCTGACCTTTTTTTTCCCTAAGAGCCAATAGCCGCTCGGTACTTTCCAACTTTCATCGCAGTGTAAAATCAAATTTCATAATCAAGTTCACAAGGTATAGATCGTCTGAATCAAATTTCAAAATCAAGTTTACAAGATTTAGCCCTCACCACCATGGTCAGCCACATGTACTTCTCTTTCCATATTCTTAGCAATGTCTCCTACAGAAAATCCATCGCAGAGCTCAAAACCACCAGGATCCACCTTCGACGAGCCCGCATGTGCCACCTAGAATTCTGCCACGCCGTCCATGCACAGGCAAGCTTCTCCACGTGCAAGACCAATATTGCATGACACGTATCACCATACCAATGTGCCATGTAGCCCTCCACGTTTGCTGCATTAGTGCCAATGCCATGTCATCAATTGATCATTGACTGTTCAATTGACTGTTGACTTTGACCATTGACCAAGTGCTTTCTACTCAAGTTTTTGCACTGGTTTCATATTTTTAGTCCCTTTTTGCATTGGACTTCTCTCAATGGCTCAAAGTTCTTTAAATCTTGGCAATATTGTTTGTTCGTTTGATCTTATTTTGAATGGGTCAAACTACAATATGTGGGCTTAACATATGAATCCTTTCTTGGAGGACTTCGATTGTAGGGTTATGTATCTGGCAAAATTTCTCTACCTAAGCCTAAAGATGGTGAGATAGAAAATGATTTTGCTTCACGACTTGAGAATTGAGATAGTGTGCATTGTCTTGATTTTTCAACAATTCAATTCCTTCTATTTATAGTTTAGTTCCAAAGTTTGGGAATGCAAAAGTTGCTTGGGATTTTCTAGCACGTCGATATAACTGCATTCATGATGCTTCCTTGGAGTTCCAACTTGAGACTAAACTTTTCCAAATGTGTCAATAATCAGGTCAGCCTATATCTAATTATTATTCTCAAGTAAATAATTTTTGTGAACAATTATCTTCTGCAAATCCTCAACTGAAGTGCCTTCAAGACAGAGAATTATTTGCGGCATATCGTGATCATAAAAAATATATGCATTTCATGATGGCACTTCATGAGGATTTTGAGGCAACTCAGGCTTCCCTTTTGCATCACATACCTTTCTCAATTGTAAAGGCTATTGTTTTTGAGCTCATCTTTGATGAAAACCATCATTCCACTGTGAAAATGCAATCGCCAAAAATGGTTATGGCAAGTGATTCTCCAAGTGCTCCCAAGCCTTTGTTTAGTCGCTCACCTGGACAGTTGCCCTCCAAGTCAGTTTTATGCAAGTATTGCAAAAAAATTATCCATTCCATCAATGAATGTTGATAGCTACAATACCAAAAACAATTAGCTTCCACTTAATAGGTTGTCGTGGTTGCTCCATCTACATTTGAGTATATTCTTGAGACTCCATCTCACCGTCCTACTCTCACTATAGTTGATGTTGAGGCACTCACAAAGTTTTGTCTCGATCCTTACTGTGTTGTCTGTCACCTCAGGTAAGTTTTCCTGTTCATTGACTTTGCATTCTGTAACTATATGACTTCTGATGTTATCTTGTTTTTCCACAAAACTGTCATTTCTCCCAATCCTATCATTTGTGTTGCTAACGGTTCTCATGTTTTTTTCACTCACATTTCTGTCACTCGCATTGGATCTATCTCATCCTCCTACTTATTTGTTGATAATGTATACTTAGTTCCGAAACTATCCTTAAATCTTCTTCCCTTTGGTCAGCTTATTGAATTAGGCTTGAGATTAATATCTGTCAATGATGGTCTTGGGATAAGCTGTAAAGTTGAACGTCTTTTCGAGCTTACATCTCTACAAATTCCAACTTGCACATAGATTCTCTTGTTGCTTCTGCTACTTCCTCTAGCTTATGGCACTCCTAGTTGGGTCATGCCTCTTTACCAATTGTTCAACTTTTGCATCTCAAAGTCATTTAGGGTTTGTTGATTTCAAGTCTATTGATTATTTCTTATCATATTGAAAAAAAAAATTCCATTCAATAATAGTGTTTCATCTTCTTTTGCACCTTTTGATCTAATTTATTATGATATTTGGGGTCATGCTCCCATTCTTACTGAGGGAGTGTCTCGTTATTTCATTATTTTAATAGATGATTATTCTCATTATTTTTATTTGAACTTGCAAAAATTTATCAAACCTTTCACAATATGATCCAAACTCAATTTTCTTGTTCCATCAAAATATTCTGTTCAATTTTTTTGATAGGTAATAATAGAATTTATTGCAAGTAAATAGGCATAACCCAAGTACACATGATGTATACAAGTGAGTACACTTAGATACAAGCTATAGCAAAATAGAACTAAGGTAAAACACTACAAATATTCTCATCCCTTACAAGGTTCTTCACCCAAAAACTTATTGTGCCAAAGAAAAAACTCTTGAATTTTCCTATGGTTCGTTCGCATTCTTCAAAACAGCTCCCATTTCTCTCTAACTGTAAGCACCAAAACAAACACAAGGGTATCATCCTCAACATTGCTGCACTGACTTCGCATCCCACTGAACCCTGCCAGCTAGCCAAAAAGTCCACCACATGCAAAGGCATCACCCAAGCAATGCCTACCCTTGCAAAAATCTCATTCCATAGCTTCGACACCACCTCACAATAAAGAAAAAGATGGTTAACAGATTCGTCATCTTTTTTACATATTAAATACCAGTCAATTACAAATAATCCTATTTTTCTCAAATTATCCGTAGTTAATATTTTCTCAAGAGACACCAGCCAACAAAAGAATGCAATTTACTTGGCACTCTTGCTCTCCAGATACATTTCCAGGGATATACTTTATCACCATGACTATTTAACACCTTGTAGAAAGATCTTACTGAGAATCTGGAATTATAATCATGCACCCACATCAGCCTATCCTCCTTATTCTGATCGATCTTTGTATCATATAATTTTACAAGAAAATCAGCAACTTCACACACTTCCCAATCCTATAATTCTTTGGTAAATTCCACATTCCAATGCAACAAATTATTAGATAACTTATAAGAGTCAACCACTACAGTCCATTTGTTTCTAGCAATCCTAAAAAGATTAAGAAATACGAATTTAAGAGCTATATCCCCGCACCACTTATCATGCTAGAAATAAATATTTATCCCCTTTCTCACTTTGAAATTAATGTTTTTGATAAAATCTCCAAATCCCAACCGAATGGACTTCCACAAACCCACCCCATACACCCATTTTACTTCATTAGTACACCAATTCCCCCACACCCTCTCATATTTAACATCCACAATCTGTCTCCATAATGCATTACTCTCGTTGTTGTACATCCAAAGCTACTTCCCAAGAAGAGCTTTATTGAAAATTTTTAAATTCCGCACGCCCAATCCTGCACATGACATTGGGATACAAACCTTATTTCAACTCACCAATTGATATTTTCTTCTCTCCCCATTACCATCCCATAAGAAATTCCAAAAAATCCTCTCAATTCTTGTAACTACCCCCGCAGGTAAAGGAAAGAGGGAGATGAAATATGTGGGTAAATTAGACAATGAGCTTTTAATCAATGTGACTCTGCCCCCTTTTGAAAAATAAAACTTTTTCCAACCTGCTAATCTCATTTCAATTGTCTCAATCACTTCATCCCAAATAGACACTGAGTTATGAGGTTTCCCCAGAGGTAGCCCAAGATATTTCATAGGTAACAAAGTTACCTTACGTCCCAAAAGATTGGTCAGATCCAAAATATTTCTGACTGTACCCACTGGAACAATTTCAAACTTAGTTAAATTAATTCTAAGCCCAGAGGTAGCTTCAAAACCTAGCAATAAGGCTTTTAAAGCTCGAAGATGATCCTGGTTGGTATAACTGAAAATCAAAGTATCATCTGCGAAGAGTACATATGAAATAGTAATGCTGCCCCGTGAGACATCACCCACCATGAATCCCGATACAACAATTCCTTCCATAACTGCTTCAATCATACGACTCAAGGCATCCATAACTAAGGCAAATGGGAAAGGAGATAAATGGTCTCTTTGCCTCAAGCCATGAGAGCTGTTAAAACATCCAATCGGAGAACCATTCACCAAAATAGAAAATCTTGCTTTCGAAATGCAATACCTTATCCACGAGTACCACTTCTCCCCAAACCCAAATCTCCCAAGCAAGTAAAGTAGAAAATTCCAATTGACATGGTCAAAAGTCTTTTCCATATCCAATTTGACTAAAATCCTAGTTGTCCCATCCTTTTTCTACTTTCTAAAACACTCATGAGCAATTAAGATTGAATTAAGAATTTGTCTTTCCTTCACAAATGCATTTTGAGACTTCGTTATAATCTTATCCATAACCACACTAAGGCGGTTAGCTAACACCTTTGATATTTATCCTGACATGGGACCATTTTCCAACACTCTTGTACTTATAAATCTCAGCATAATGGACATGTCGAAAGAAAACACAAACACATCTTTGACACTATACTTACTCTTGTTGTCTCTGCCTTCATTCCTAAAAGATTTTGGATTGATGCTACTGTCATTGTTATATACACTATCAATTGGGTTTCCTCACAAACTATTCACAGCAAAACATATTTTGAGCTTCTCTATGGTGAAATCCTTGATTACTCTTTACTTAATGTTTTTAGCTGTGATTGTTTTGTCACTTTACCTCCACAGGAAAGCACCAAGCTTGAACCACATTCTCGGTTATGTTATTTTCTTGGTTATGACATTTTACGAAAAGGCTATTGTTGTTATGATCCCATCACTAGATGTCTTTGTGTTTCTCTTTATGTGACTTTCTTGGAACATAGAATATTTGCCAGTCTTTCTCATTTCTCTTCTTGACCTTCACAGTATTCCCTTGTTTTCACTAATATCTCCATCAATTCAATCACTAACTTCATTACAAAGATGCCCAGCTCCTTAGATAGTCTCTTTATGGCCACTCTTGATATGCCTAATGTGATTGATGATCCTCCAACTGTATCACATGTCTTAGAGTCCTCCCAAATATTAGTCAGGTAAGAGAACCTCCCACACATATGAGATTATCATAGTTGTTATATTTTTCTACTTTTTATGAACCTTGCACTTATCTTGAAACTAGTACTGACCTTATTTGGAAAAAAGCAATGTTTGATGAATTAAATACACTCACTAGAACTTGTACTTTGAACTTAGTTGATTTGCCTCTTGGAAAATCTGCGGTTGGATGCAAGTTGGTATACAAAATTAAGACTCATGCAGATGGATCAGGGGAGTGATATAAGGCTCACCTTATTGCCAAGGGTTTTGCCAAAGAATACTGTATTGACTATGAGGAAACTTTTGGACCTATTGCATGACTTACTTCTAATAAATCTTTGTTTGCAGTTGCTGCAATTCGTCAATGACAATTATTTCAGATGGATGTTAAAAATGCATTTTTGAATGGTGATTTTATTGAATAAGTATGTATGCAACCTCTACCTGGCTATGAACATCCTCCTCATAAAGTCTGCCGCCTTCATCATGCTATTTATGGTCTCAAGTAAGCTCCTCATGCATGGTTTGCCAAACTTAGTTCTGTGGTCACGTAGTAAGGTTTTGTTCCCAGCTCGTATGACTCTGTACTATATTTGTGAACCACTTATGTGGATATTATTATCACCCTTTTATATATTGATGACATGATTATCATCGGGAATGACATTTCTGGGATACTAAGGGCATGTTTGGAAAGTGAGATGAGAATTTTGGGAATACTAGTAAAATAGTTTGTGAATAGTAGTGAAATAGTTTGAGTTAAGATGTTTTATTATGTTTTAGGAAATAAGAGAGAAAACGTTGAATAAAAATGTTATAAAGTTAAAAAATTATTTGAATTTGATTTTTTAGTATTATTTTTGTTTTGAAATTTGAAAAGGTTGTATTATTTTTTTATATTTTGTTTTAAATTTTGAAAAAGTTATAATGACTAGGTAATGATTAGATGAAAAAGTTGAAAATTGAAATTGAAATCTATTTTATTTTTAAGTGATGTTTGGGAAGAAAATTATGGAAAGTTTTCAGATGATGAGATGTTCTCACCTCGTCTCACTTCTGAAACATGGGTAAGTCTTCAAATCTTTTTGAGTTAGAATTTTGAGATTAAAGACTTGGGTAGACTCAACTACTTTCTTGGACTTGAGGTTACTTCTGGTACAAATTATTATTACCTCTCTCAATCTAAATATGCTTTTAATTTGCTTTCTTGAGCCGATTTGATGGACAACAAGACTGTCAACAATCCTCTTGAGATAATGTCAAGCTTCTTGCCACCGATGGTGAGCATATTTCTGATGCTACTTTCTAATGGTAATTGGTTGGTAGTTTTATTTATCTTACCATCACAGGACCAGAGTTTTCCTACTCGACAATTTGCTAAGACAATTTATGAGTGCTCCTCGATCTATCCACTATGGTGTTGTTCTTCATATCTTGCATTACATCAAGGGAACTCTACTTGATAGACTTCCTTTTGTCTCACACTCATCTTTTAAGCTTCAGGGCTTATTCTAATGCTGACTAGGTTGGAGATCCCATTGATCGTCGATCTACCATTAATTATTACTTCTTACAAGGGACTTCTCTGATTTCTTGGTGTAGGAAAAAACAGTCTGTTGTTGCTCGCTCTAGTACATAATTTGAGTATCGTGCTCTTGTTGACACTACATCTAATCTTTTGTGATTACGTTGGCTTTTAGCAGAAATGGGTGCCCCTCAAACGACTTGATCTTCCATTTATTGTGACAATCGAAGTGCCATACAAATTAGTCATAATGACGTTTTCCATGAGCTTACCAAACACATCGAGATTGATTGTCATTTCATTAGGCATCATCTTCAGCAAGACACCTTGCTTCTTTACTCCATCTCCTCTAAAGACTAGCTTGTCGACATTTTTACAAAATCTCATTTACCCGATCGACTTTGTGATCTTGGTTCCAAACTCAAGTTGGATCCACCATCTAGAGTTTGAGAGGGATGCTTATATATATATATATATATATATATATATATATATATTTGATTAGAATACTAGTTTGATTAGGAGATCTTGTATTTGTTTATTTCCTTATTTCAATTGGCCTAGTTTTTTTCCTATAAATAGTCCATCTTAATGTACATGATTTTCATAATTCACAAATAGAAATCTCACTCAAATTCTATTTTACTTATTTTCCACACTTTCATTGCATAGAAAGGGTTAAAGGTATGGTCGTAAATAAATAAAATTAGTTGACAAGTTGTTCGGGATCGACTCAGTTAAATTTAAAGTCTACTTAATTCATTCATTAAATAAGTATTCATGAGCACAACATTATGATTAATTATTTAATATTAATACAACTCGTATAAAATTTGACTCAACTTATATGAACTTGTATAAACTGAAATAACTTCACACACACACACACATATTATTTTTTATCATATTTAACTCAATAACATTATATTTTTTGTAGTCAAAGTGAATAAAAGTAAATCATGTTTATAATATTATATATACTGTTGGAGTCCTTAATATATTCATTTATGTATGTATATATAAACTATATAAATGTATTTAATAAAATTCAAATATTATTTTTTCAAAATTGATATATTATAAACTTTAAGATATAATATAAATAATTTATATTGTGAAAATAAATTAACTTTGGAGCATATAATATAAATTGATAATAAGCTCAAGCGCAACCTATGTTTGAATAATGGGAGAGGCTAGGAACAAGATGTGGTATAAAGAGAAGGTTTACACCCTCTAATTACCAAACGACACGTCACCATTTCAAGAAAATTAAAATGAAATTGGCTATAGGTAATTCACATCACTCCCCCCATCTCTCTCTCTCTCAAGCCGAACGTTTCTGCACTCTCTCTCCCCTCAAGCGATACCCCGCTGAAGCCATTGCAACCCGAAACTTGTAGGGCACTTGGGCAGCAGTGGCAGATTGTCTAGTTGCAATACGGGTCAGAGATGCGTGGTTGTTCAGCGATTGTTCAAGACGAAGGAATTTTGAATTCGCATCTCCAATCCAGGTGCGACCATCTAAGGCAGTTGAATTGTGAGGAACCACAATTGAAAAGAATTTGGTCAATGGGTGTGTAAGGAGACAACGATTCAACGGAGACTGTGCAACATTGAAGTATTTTGCACAGCATAATCGAGACTTGGAAGCCAAGCAATTTGTCTTGCATCGTTGGTGGAAAGGTACCATTTGGCTTTTGTTGTGTGGTGTGGGCCATCATTTGGAGACTTATCTTCATTTGGAAACTACTTTTATTGGCATTCAAGTAGGGGTGAGCATTTCCTCCCAGAGTCTACCTACGAGTTTCAGGCTGTAATGGCTTCAAGGGAGACAGACTAGGGGGTGCGGCTTTAGGAGAGAGAGCATAAAATGTTCGGAGAGAGAGAGAGAGATTGGGGGATTGAGTGGATTACCTATGACAAGTTTCATTATAATTTTTTTGAGATGGTGATGTGTCCTCCGGTCATTGGAGGGTGGAAATTTCCTCTTCATCCCATTTGAAGTTATTCTCTTGAATAAAAGTTAAACAAACAAAAATTGATTACGTACCATTCGCTTTATATTTCAAAATATTTATTTATTCATGTAAATAGAATAATAAAGTAGCCCATTTAGTAAAAACAAAAAAAGTAAAATGTAGCCCAGTTCAATCCACTATTCGGACAAGTGGACTCAGAAGTCAGATCCAGTCCTTTGCTTAGAGAAGACAGTATAAAGATATACTGGCCCAAACCGTAACGTTAATTGGGCCTCCAGAGCCCCCAAAAGCTGAGGGAGAGGGAGAGGGGCGTCACTGTCGAATGTTGGGATCGGAATTTGGGGCCAAAAGCGTAATATTAAAAATACAGGGGTTAAAGAGTAATATACCCAAAAAGGAAGCAGCAGAAAAACAGACGGTGGGCCTGGATACAAAACTGCTCAGCACCAACCAAGGGTTACACATACGGCTTCCGGGCGAGGCATAGGTTGTATCCTTTCTTTCGTATGTTTGATCGAGACACAGATCGATCGAACTGCCGTTTTGAGTTAGCAAAGGCTGTATATAAAGCTGATCCTGACCCCAAACAAGAAAGCAATCTCAGCTCTGCGTCTTCTCTGGTAATTTCCGGAAGAACATAATAACTCTTTATATGTACTTTCCATAATTATTTTATTTCTTGAGATACTTTTGATTATAATTGTAATTTTCTGTATGCTAGTAATGTGTTTGGGTTTGAGATACTATATGATTCTGTGTAGGACGAAGATGAAGATCAAGGCAGCTTCTTCTATTGTGGTGGTGGCCTTGATTTCAGCTCTGCTTCCATGTGGGCGGGCCCTGCCTTCAACCACCGCGCCCGCCTTTCTCTGGTCACCTTACCTTCATCATGATTCGTATGTACTTGCACTCTTTTTTTTATTCCCCATATTTCTATTCTTTTTCTTATCGTAGCTGGACTCGTGGAAATGCTTTGCCTCCTGCTTTGACGGCCAAGGTTTTCCCTCGTTTAATGCAAGAGAGTACCAATATCTAACAAAAATAAAGAAAAAGGGCTTCTCCTTGGCCAGATTTCATGTTTTGGAGCTCGCACCCATATATTGTTACAAATCCAATGCGCCAATATATTGTTACAAATCCAATTTTTTTCTGATATTATTGCTGATTTTCTTGACTTAAATTGTGTGATTTCTTTTCTTAATTAGCCTTAGCTACAGATTCTCAGTTTTTCTTAGTAGGCGATGTTTCTAGGTTCTTTTCCTCTATAAATTACAACATAGATGCCGTAGGACTGTTTACCGAAAGTACAATTTCAGTCAATTGCCTTGAGCAATCGTGGAGGTTGACCCCCTCGGATCAGTCAATTCTCTTTGTTTCCCTTTTGATAAGAACCATAGTTTTTCATCATCTGGTATCAAAGCCTGGATTCCTGGGTTGGTTATCGGTGCAGAGCAGTAGACGATTGAGTGTGGTCCTCGGTTGTTCTATGGTGATCCGAGCGAGGTTGCTGAATGAAGTTGCAGTGCGGTGGAAATGGCAAAGATGTGCATTGTGCCAAGCAGAGGAGAACAGAGGTGGTGTGCAACCCACGGGCTGTGTATTTTGGGGAAGAAGATGAGTGTATTTGGCTATGTAGTTACAATAGTCCAGGTTTATTTTCCTATCTTATATTCCGGTTTCAGGCCATCCTTATTCTAGTTTAGGAATATCATTATCTTCGTTTGGTGTTAAAATTTGACGTGTTTGGTTATAAGGTTAAGGTCAACCTTATTCCAATTTTATTTTTATAAGTAACTGAAGATTTTATCAAAAAATGCAAATGGCGCCGAGTACACATGGAGGATACAAGAGGAACATCTAACAAGAAATGAGAAGCTAGACAAGAAAGCCATGTAAATTCAGCCCATTCAAAATCTATAAAAGCCGCTTAGAAGAGTCATGTATTTAGAAACAAAACTTTAAGCTTCTCTATCATTTGTTTGCAATGCTCAACATTTCTATCATTCATTTTCTTGCAAATACACCATATTAGACAAATAGGGGTCATCTTCCACATGGCGGCAATTTGTGGGCTGCTATATAATCTTCTTCAAGTAGCAAAAAAGGTTTACTAACCTCTAGTCATACCCCAAGTCAACCAACTTGAATGGGAAAGTCATTCCACTAGGCACTGACAATCTCGTAATGGAATTATAAGCCAGTCCATAGATTCCACACTCTTTCTGCACTTACAACACTAATTTATCACAATGATATGATGCTTCTTTAGGTTGTCCCTTCCCTAAGTAGGCTATCCATGTAAAAACAAAAGTTGTATTTAGAGGTTCTAAGTGTGCTAATATAGTCCTCCAAATGAAGAGGTTACTATCATGAGATATAATGTGACACCCCATATGATAAGGATAAGGGTAGGTGGTGTATGAGATCCCACATTGCTTGAGAAGGAGAAGTTCTTGCTCTTTATAAGATTTCAATGAGACTCCAATTGTATCATTGAGTAGTCCTTTTGGATTATAGACCATGTAGTTTGGGCTTTCCATTGGGGCGTTACAAATGGTATCAGAATCTATCCCAACGAGAAATGTGGGACTTGAGCCACGCTACCTACAATGAACAGGCCCGACGAGGACGTTGAGAATTTAAGGGGGGTAGATTGTGATATCCCATATGATACGGATATGGGTAGGTGGTGTATGAGATCTCACATTGCTTGGGAAGAAGAAGTTCTTGCTCTTTATAAGGTTCTAATAAAGTTCTAATTGTATCATTGACTAGTCCTTTTAGAGTATAGGCCATGTGGTTTGGGCCTTCCATTGGGGCGTTACATATAAGGACCTTATATAAAGAGCAAATAGTGAACTTCCCTTTCTTGTTAGGGGTCTAAAGGATCTTATATCTAAAGACGTAATCTAGTAGAGTACAAGAGATTGAATAACTCTTTGAAATCATCAAATTCCCTATTAGAGCTGCCATGAAAAGACTAACATTCCATTTAGGAAAGCAATTATAGAATTTCTATAGACCAGCCATTGAATCCTCTATGCACGCACAATACTATACACCTCTGCAAAAGTTTCATTTAAGGCTTTGCCACTGCACAATAAGCGCATGCTTGGTTTTGAGTTTGAGTGCTTGAAAAGTAAGGCCTTCCAATGAACAAGCTTGAGTGCCCATTGCAAATGGATATCTAGACAATAGAATTAAATCATGAGATTATTGGGTATTCTTCGCAAATTGGATATGGAGAAAGCTTATGATCACGTCAATTGGAATTTTTTGCATCACTTGCTTGGGAGGTGTTGTTTTGGGGAGAGATGGTGCTTTTGGATCATGTATTGTGTGTTTACTGTGCGGTTCTTAGTTTTGGTGAATGACACTCTAGTTGGCTTCTTTAATAGCTCCCGGGGCCTAAGACAATGGGATCCTTTGTCCCCATTATTATTTATTATGGTCATGGAAGTTTTTAGTAGAATGTTGTTAGTGATAGTTTGAATGGCTTTCTTTCAGATTCCTCAATGGTGGGGGCTAACAATGTTACTCTCAATATTTCCCATGTGTTACTTGTAGATGATTGATTGATATTTAGTGAAGTGGACTATAACAACATCCATTATTTGAGGGACTTCTTCTGTGTTTTGAGGCTATCTCTGGTTTGAAAGTAAACTTCGCAAGTCAAAGTTAGTTCTGATTGGTATGTCTTCAATAGAAGGCTCCTGACTAGTATATTGGGATGCAATGTATCTTCTCTATCTATGAAGTACCTTGGTATGCCCATGGGAGCTGATTTCAAAGCTAAGACCATATGGGGTGATGTGATTGAGAGGATTGAATGTCGATTGGCATGGTGGAAGAGGATGTACCTATCGAAAGGTGGTCAAATCACTCTAATCAAGAGCACTCTCTCCAATTTGTCTACCTATTTCCTTTCTCCTTTACCTTCACCGACAAGTGTGACGAAGCGTATTGAGAAACTTCAACGTGATTATTTGTGGATTGGACTAGGTGAGGAATTCAAATTCCACCTAGTCGATTGGGGGAGGGTATGATCTCCAATATTTGGTGGTGGCTTGGGGGTTTGGAACTTGAGGGTGTTCAACAGGGCACTTCTTGGGAAATGACTGTGGCGTTACCACCAAGAGAGGGATGCATTAGGGAGAGCATGATCGACTCCAAGTATGGTGTAGCTTTTTTTTTTTTTTTTTTGGGGGGGGGGGGGGGGGGGTGGGAGGGGGCGCTCTAATATGGTAAATGGGCCATATGGTGTGGGGTTGTGGAAGAGTATCAAAGGAGGATGGGGGGTCCGCTATCAACATATCGGATTCATGGTGGGTGACGGCGCCAAGATTTGATTTTGGCATGACATATGGTATGTAGACACCACCCTAAAAGACTCTTTTCTAGTAGTGCACAAGTTAGTGCATGAGTAGAAAGCTCAATGGCAGAGTTGTTGGGAGTTTCAGGAAGCTCGATGCAGTGTAATGTCATTTTCCACAGGGCAGCCCAAGATTGGGAAATTGGTGTATTCTTTGACTTCTTTAATTTATTATATTCTTCGGAAATTAGGGATGGAGGAAGTGATAAGATGTTTTGGATCCCTTCTGAAAAGGGATCCAACCACTCAATCTTCTCAATCACACAATTTCAAATAGACTTTTCCTTGAAAGAAGCTTTCAAATAAAGCCAAGAAACTTCATAGGCAAAAAGGATACCATGCACCCCAATATGCTAGCTCTACTATGCACATTAGAAAGATTTCCTATTGGAACCAACTTTGACTGGGTCAAATTCACTTTCAACCTAGAAGGAACTTTAGAGTATTGAACAAGTGGTCCTCAAAGAGTAGAGGTGAGCTAGGTTTGCCCTAGGAAATATCATGGTGTCATTTGCAAACAATAGATGCCAAAGATTACCACCCCACATAGAAGCTAGGGAGAAAACCTCTATCAACCGTAGTTGATAAAATTTTGCTTAGAGCCTCCATTACAATAACAAAAAGTAATAGGAATTGGAACTTGTTACAAATCGTAAGAGCTACTGAGGAAGCTAGCGGGAGTGCCATTCACCAGTACAGTAGAGTGCATTGAATAGATATATGTTTTAGTTAAGATCGTCATTTTGCTTGATGGAGAGGTTTAAGGGGTAATTTGCAAAATGACGATCTTAACTAAAACATATATCTATTCAATGCACTCTTCTGTACTAGTGATAATTGTTGCTGTTTGGAACATGATCCCTTTATGTCTTGTGTGGTGTATTTTGGATGAGAGGAATGGTCAATGCTTTGAAGATAAGGAATGCTCGGTGGATGAACTTAGATGTTTTTTCTTTAATACCTTATTGCATCAAATTTGCCTGACCTATCTAGTTTCTCTCTCTAATTTTTTCTCTTCGTACTTTTGAGAAAAAATGTTGTTTCTGCTTGCCGTTGGTAACTTACTGCTAATCGTGGAAATAATCAGTGGTGTTTAGTTCTTCCTTTGCTGTTCTTTTTGATTTGTTGTGCTGTGATGGGGTTGAGTAGGAATGTTATCATTGATTAAAAGTGCTTTGAGTTCAAGAAGGTTAATGAAAGATGGTGGAGAATCACGGAGAGTAGTTGTTGCATTGTGAAATACATTATCATTGATCAAGAGTCCTTGGGATGGTTGGCTGTCATGGTGAAGGAAGGTATAGCCTCTATGGGCTCCTCTGTCTTCCTTAGATTGAGAAGATGTGGGTCTTAGGTCTTGGTGGTGCAGAGACAGCGTAACTCGTATGGGAATTTTTTCTCCTTATCTGAGTTTAGTTAGGAGAAGAGGCGTGGTTTAGTAGTGATTCGGGAAGGGAGGATGGGGGTAGGGTGGAGGAATTTTGGTGGTATGTTGAAGGAATTTGCTGATACATCCTCCGTTTTGGGGGGGGAATAACAGAGGAAGTTATCCATGAATGCTTTCACCTTTGTTGCAGGGGCAAGGGCTGGGATAGGGGCACCTCGTTTCGTACAGGGAGGCCTTGTCTCAAGCGCCAAAAATTGCAGAGGATAGTAGTGGTGAAGGCGCAACACTGTAATGGAGATGGCAGATGCATGTTGGGGTTGGAAATGGAAACTCAACTGCACACTTTGGTTGAAATGGAGAAACAAGTGGGTACTTTGCAACTTAGCCTGGTTCATGTGAAACGGTGCATGGAGGAGGGGCTGAAGTGGGAGTTGGAGTTGGGCCAGGAAAAAGGCCAGGAGGAGGGGCTGTATGCTGCTGATGGGCTACATGGGTATAAGGGGAAGGGTTTGGTCTCAAGTGGGCCTCAACTAAAGGCCTATAAAGCGGTTCAGTGGGTCTGGTTCCAGGCCCATACGAGTGGTTGTATGAGGCAACAAGCCCAAGTGATTCCACATGCCCAGGCCCAACAGTTTCCATTGGGTCAGGCCCAAGTGATGTTTCCTGCTCGAAATCGCAGAGAGTTCAACGAGGTTAATCTGTCGTTGTCGATGGGCCCAACCCCGATGGTGTCTCAGAGGTTGACGTCGGTCGTAGTGGGTTTGCGGGCGAGGTCTAGCGTGTCAGAGATCGTGCCGGCAGAGTTGCGGGAATCAACCTTTAATGACACCGAGAGACCTATTTCTTCGTCGGAGTGTGCACAGAAGCCGGCTTGTGAGCAGGGGTCAACGTCGATGGTGGTAGGCTTGCCGGCGGGGTCTGAGGTGTTGGAGAGTGAACTGGCAGCTTCCAGAGAAACAGCTTCGAGCCGACGGATTTTTGAGAAACGGAGGTATAGTGCCGAGAATAACTTGCTGCTGTCGGAGTCTGCACAGAAGTAGTCGTGCGTGGTGGTCGGAGGTCCCACTGACCTTTTTGTGCCGTATGGTGGTCAGAGTGTGGGCTTTTGAGCCCAGCGAGGGTTTTGGGGTCTCCGAGAAGCTCTTTACCTCTGGAGATGGGGGTTTTCGATGGAAACAAGTTGGGAGATTGCGGTGGAGGTGATTTTGAAATTGGGATGTGTAACATCCAGACCCCAAAAGTGTAATTTTAATTTTAATTATTATTTTTATATTTATTACTATTACTAAATTAAAGATATGTTTTAAAATAGTGATTTTATTAGAATGGGTGAGTTTCTTCCACTATCTTCGCCCATAAGTCTCAGTGTTTATCTCCTAGTTGAACAAGTTTCCTAATGGAAAACCAAACTCCCAACTCCAAACTCTATCCAATCTCCTTATGATCCACGATACCCCTTCTCCTTGCCTATAAAACCCACCCCGTGACCTCCAGAAATTAAACACAAGAAACTTTACACACATAGCCACTGTATCAGCTTCTACAAACCGAGAACCCACCTCCCTCAACCAAGTCAGCACCTCGCCGGAAACTACCACAAAAGCCGCCTACAGTGAGCTTTTTCCCCACTTCGACGTACGTCGTCACAGTTTGAGCCCAACCCGTCGATTTCTCTCTCCCTCTTTATCGACAGTGACTCTTTGGCCATGTGCTTGTGCTGTCGTCGCCAACCACCTCAAGGGACTTCGGAGTACCACTCTTGGAGCCAGAAATCACCGACCAGCCCAAACCAGGTGAACCCACTTCCTTCCTGTAAGTCCTTGACAGGATCTCTCTCTCCTTGTGATTTTCAGTTCTCTGCTTGACAGGTTCCTCTCTCTAAAACTCTCTCTCTTTCTCTCTCTCTCTCGGTGTCGCACCACTATAGGAACCTCCCAATTGCAACGCCGTTGCGTCCAACCACCCAGAGCCACCGTCGCACTTAGCCCCTCTCTCGGTAAGCTATCGCATGACTCCCTCTGACATTCACGAGCTCTTTGCATTAGCCTTGTGCTTTCCAGAGGAAGCTTCTCCTTTTTAATCTAGAATGGGCCCTTGGGACTTAAGCCCATTCAACCGAGTGCCTCTTTAAAATTCTAAGTGGACTGTTTTTCCCAATTGGCCTTGGGCCTTCAGATATTTTAATACAATTATTAAGTTTTCTTTTTAAAGGATATGTTAGGGATTTTGAATAATATTAATATGTAATAATCTTTAATTGAATATGTATTAAATTATCTCAATGGTATGATTTAAGGTAATTAGAACTCTAAACGCGTTCACTAAGGAATTAGTAACATCTAGTACCCCGTATAGGTAGTGCATTACAAAGTGGGAATTAGGAAGCAGCGCTAAGAGGTAAATGATATGATCATATAAATGCATGCGTACTATGAATATTATTGTTATGTATGAAAATATGATGTGCTTTTGATGGTTAACTACGCTACGCTAAGAGGTAAGTCAATGTTAAATTCCTTTTACGATCTTTGATGAAATACGAGATTATGCTTGAATGAATGAATTTGTTGTTCGATTGATGGAATGTTACTAAAATCATATGAAGCCATGAGATGCTCATGTAGTAATTCAAGTCAAGTATGCCATGTAATGGATTAGCCATGTCCATGTAATACTTAGATTATGTATGCCATGTTCATGTAGTACTTAGATCATGTATGCCATGGAATGTCATAAAACGTTCAGAGCATGTTATGTCATGTTATGTTATGCTATGCCATGTATAAGAAAATGCCATGTTATGCTATACCATGTACAAGAATATGCCATGTTATGCTATGCCATGTACAAGAATATGCCATGTTAGAAATGTTCATGAAGCCTAATAAATTCTCATGCATTAAGAAAGATAAGAAATGTTATAGTGTCAAGGACTCAAGCGTGGTTAACCACAAGTTAAGTGAAACACGGACCCAAGCGTGTTTCACTCCATGTTATGCAAGTTTAGTGAAACAAGGACCCAAGTGTGTTTCACTCCATGTTATGCAAGTTTAGTGAAACAAGGACCCAAGCGTGTTTCACTCCATGTTATGCAAGTTTAGTGAAACACGGACCCAAGCGTGTTTCACTCCATGTTAAGACAAGATAAACAAGATATTATGCATTCACGTTACATGTTTGCCATAATTATATATGCTTCCGCTCATGTTAATGATGAATACGTATGCTATATGAATCTGTGACGATATATGTATGTAAAGTCTTTCAGAAAGTCATGTTATGTGTATGATTGTAAATCTATGAAGCTGTATGTACGTTATGAAGAGTCTTCAGAAATTAAGTCCATGCTAGGCCAAATTTTATTTTACGGTATGATGTGCTACTTCCTGAGTATTCGACTCATTTTTGTTTGTCTTTCTGTTTTCTTCTATGTTTAATTCTCACAGATGGTGATTATGATGACGCAAAGTTGGATGACGAGGAGGAGATTTAGTACAAAGAATTAGGAAGGAATAAATGATATTCACACAAGAATTAGATCTCTTTTATGTCATTCATAGGATTAGTTTATGTTCTTTTACTTTACCTTCAGTTTTCGAGACAATTGTGTTCAATTCAGTTTTAACATTTTAATGCTTTTCAATAAATGAGGTATTTCAGGATATGAATCTCTTTACTGGGCATTATGTTATGAAGGTTAGTAACATCTCTATCCTACGGGAACGGGGTGTTACAGGATGAGGCTTTCTGAAACTTTTGTGGCACCTAGTAGTGAATCTGGTGCAACTTGTGTTTCAAGTTTAGAGCCAAATTTGCAATTGGCACTGTTTGATAATAATAGTGCTGTTGGGGAGGGGGCTGTTGTAACCCCTCTGTGTACACTTCCTCCCAGTTCTAAATATGGGAGTAGTCCGTCAAATTGGGTTTTTAAGAAGGTAGAGGAGTTACAAGCTGTTATTGAGATCTCTTTTGGAGGTTATGAAGAACAATTCAAGGCCCTTCTTGTGGCATTTGAAGATAGCCATTCGAAGTCAGCCACTAAGAGGGATAGGGAATTTAAAAAGCTAACTTGTTCCATCAATTACGATGTAAAGGAAGGGAGTGGCGGAATAGATAGATCGAAAGGGAGGGGCAATCTACTGCTCAAATGAATCCTAAGATTTTATCTTGGAATGTACGGGGGCTCAATGATTGCAATAAACGCCTTCGTATCAAACAATTACTGCAGATGTGGAAGGGGGATGTGGTGTGTGTTCAAGAAACAAAGCTGCGATTCATTGATGGGAAAATTGTGCGAAGTTTATGGGGGTGCTCGTATATGGGTTGGACCTGTTTGGCCTCCTTGGGAGCCTTAGGTGGAGTGCTACTTATGTGGGATAAAAGAGTAATTGAAATGATTGAGTGTATTGGAGAGTTCTCGATTGTGACTCGATTTAAAAATGTGGTTGATGGATGGGAATGGGCTTTTGCAGGATCCTATGGTCCTAACGTGGATAAGGATAAGAGAAGGTTGTGGGAGGAGTTGGCAGGTCTATACTCCTTATGGGATGTGCCGTGGTGCATGGGGGGGTGATTTTAATACTATTCGCTTTCCTAGTGAGCGATCAAGGCACTGTCGACATTCTATGGCTATGGAAGAATTCAGCGAGTTCATCTTTGATCTGGACCTCATGGATCTCCCTCTGGTAGGGGACGAGTACAAGTGATCAAATGGGCTGGTTTGGTCGAGATTGGATAGATTCCTTGTATCTCTTTCGTGAGAAGCTAAATATCCAGAAGTAAGTCAGAAACGACTAGCTCGAGTCAATTCAGATCATTTTCCTATCATTTTGGATTGTGGGGGTATGCACAGGGACGCTGGTCTTTCAAGTTTGAAAACATGTGGCTTTCAGCGGATGAGTTTGTAGAGAGGGTGCGTGCTTGGTGGTCTTCATATCAGTTTATTGGTACTCCAAGTTATATTCTGGCAGGTAAGTTGAAGGCACTGAAACAATACTTGAAGAAGTGGAATTTGAAGGTTTTTGGTCACATTGACAATCAGAAGACTACATTGTTGGAGGAATTGCAAGATTTAGAGGATAAAGAGTTACTGGGAGATAATTCGGAGGAGGTGTTGTTGAGGAAGGGCACAGTTATGGCAAATTTGGAGAGGGTTTTGTTGTCAGAAGAGATTTCATGGCGTAAAAAATCTAGGGCTCTTTGGTTGAAAGAAGGTGATAGGTGTACGAAGTTCTTTCACAAAGTGGCTAACTCACATCAGAGTAACAATGCTATTGAATCACTTCAATCTGGTTCTCAGGTGATATCTTCTCCTCCCGAGCTAGAAAACCATATAGTACAGTATCATGAGACCCTTCTCACAGAATCGGTTCCTTGGAGGCTGAAGCTTGACGCTTTGCACTTTGAGGCAATTGACTCGCAGAGTGTAAGTGTTCTGGAGAGACATTTTGATGAAGAAGAGATTTACAAAGTCATATTGGGCATGGCTAAGGATAAAGCGCGAGGGCCGGATGGTTTTTCGATGGGTTTTTTTCAAACTTGCTGGGACATTGTGAAAGGGGACGTTATGCAGGTTTTCAGTGAATTTTACTCTTTTCAAGAGTTTGAAAAATCCCTTAATGCGACCTTTATTGCTCTCATTCCCAAGAAACATGGGGTTGTGACTATTGAAGACTTTCGGCCTACAAGTCTGGTGAGTAGCATATATAAGATTATCTCAAAGGTTCTTGCTAACCAGCTTAGGCCGGTGTTGAAACATATTATCTCCAAGTCTCAGAATGCTTTTATTCGTGGGAGACAAATTCTGGATTCAGTACTCATTACAAATGAGTGTTTGGATTATAGAATACGGGAGGGAGGTTCAGGTGTTTTGTGCAAGCTTGACATGAAGAAGGCATATGATCATGTGAATTGGGAATTTCTTCTAAACCTGCTTGAGAGATGTGGTTTGGGGATTGGTAGATTGCATGGATATGTCATTGTATTTCAATTGCCCGGTTCTCAGTTCTGGTTAATGGCAACTTGCTGGTTTTTTTGATAGTTTGCAGGGATTGCGGCATGGAGATCCTTTATGTCCTCTTCTATTTGTTATAGTTATAGAGGCTTTAAGTAGGATGGTGCAGGCTTCTGTTGGGGGAGGGTTCTTATCGGGTTTTCAGGTGGGCAATGTTGCTGGTGGCCCTATTATCATTTCACACCTTCTTTTCGCAGATTGTACGTTAGTTATTTTTGAAGCAAATAGGAGCTAGATTCAAACTCTACGTGCATTGTTACTCTGCTTTGAAGCAGGGTTAGGGTTAAAGGTGAATCTGGGCAAGTCTGAGATGGTTCCTGTGGGGGCGGTCTCTAATATTCTTAGTTTTGCAAGACTTTTGAATTGTAAGGTGTCCTCTTTCCCTATGAAATATCTGGGCCTTCCGCTGGGAGCAACCTTCAAGAATAGAGCTATATGGGATGGGGTAGTGGAGAAGATAGAGAAAAGGTTGGCTGGCTGGAAACGGATGTTTCTATCAAAAGGGGGCCGTCTCACTCTAATCAAGAGTACTCTCACTAACCTCCTCACTTATTTTTTATCTTTGTTTCCTATGCCTGTAGGGGTGATGAACAGAATGGAGAAACTCTTTAGAGCGTTCTTATGGGGAGGTATGGGGGAGGAGAAGAAATTTTATTTGGTTAGATGGAAGACTGTATGTGCCTCAGTTGTGAACGGGGGATTGAGAGTGTGTAACTTGAGAACTTTTAATAAAGAATTATTGGGAAAATAGCTTTGGAGATATCATTTGGAGAGGGGTTCATTGTGGAAGGATATTATTGACGCTAGATATGGTGTCGATTGGAGTGGTTGGTGCTCTAAAGAAGTGAGAGGAGGGGGGGGTATGGTGTGGTTTTATGGAAGTATATAAGGAAGGGATGGCCCTGTTTTGCAAATCAAATTCGCTTTGTAGTTGGCGAGGGCATTCGTATCAGATTTTGGAGGGACGTGTGGTGTGGAGACCACGCTTTGGAAAGGGCTTTTTCGGCCTTATGCCATATTGCAGTGAATAGGGAGGTTTCAGTGGCGGACGTGCGTTTATTTTCTCATGGTGCGCACCAGTGGAATATTCTTTTTAATAGGGATTTGCATGATTAAGAATTACCTATTGTTTCAGAATTTTACAGCGTACTAGATTCCATGGAGTTTCTTATGGCACAGGGAGATAGTTTGAAGTGAAGGTCTAATAACCAAAAGATATGTATAGTTAAGGCGTATTATGGCATCTTGACAACGCAACTTGATATTACGCTGTTCCCTTGGAAGATTATTTGGAGGTCTCGTGTGCCTTCTAAAGTAGCTTTTTTGTTTGGAGTGCTGCTCTAGGGAAGATATTGACCACAGACAACTTGAGAAAGAGAGATGTGTACTGTTGGATTGGTTCTACATGTGCAAGAAGAATGGAGAATCTGTGGACTATTTCTTATTACACTGTGAGGTAACAAGGGTGTTGTGGGATAAGATTTTTCTAAGGGTTGGGTTATGCCTATGAGGGTGGTGGATTTGTTGGGTTGTTGGTCAAAGATGCAAGGCTGCCATCAAGTGGCAGCAGTGTGGAAGATGATTCCGTTATGTATTATGTGGTGCACTTGGACGGAAAGGAATATGTGTTGCTTCGAAGATAAGGAACGTACATTGTCTGAGCTGAAGAATTTTTTTCTCCACACTCTAATGTGTTGGTTTTCCACTATTGTTTTACATGGGGATAGTGTTCAGGATTTTTTGTCTTTAATTTATTGTTCTTAGAATGTAATTAGGAGTTCTTATGTATATTTCCTGTGTACAAAGGCCATGCCTATTTCATTCATATATATAATATCTATCTTTAATTGATAAAAAAAAAAAAAAAACCTTATTTGAATGGGCTTCGGCTATTGTATTTAATGGAACTAGAGCCCATGATTTCCTTGTTTCTTTTTCTAGTTCTTGACTTGTAACTAGGTTCAGTTTTTGTATACTTCCTAGATACTTGGCTTTGCCTTGCTACTTGTCTCAATAAAACTTCTTATTCATAAAAAAAAAAAAAAAAACTAATTCTATCATGTGTATTTCCTAGCCCTCTATGAAATCCGAGTTTCATTAATTTCATATGATCTCATGGAATTTTTCTAACATAGCTATCATGGCATTTAAAGAGTGTGTTGCCTAAGGGATGAGGTTGATCCAAAGGTTGGGTTGGAGTACACGGCTTGGCTAAGTGGTTTGGATCTTGATCTTCTTGCTTAGGGTGTGGTGTGAGTGTTGTAGCAATGGTTATGGGGCTTAGGGTTTTTGGTTTTAGCGCAAAATATAAGAGAATTTCATGGCCTTGGAGGGGGCTGTACTTTAAGCTTATCTAATGGTAGGGAGGCTCTCACCAAGATATATTAAACCGTGTATGTTAAAATTTCAATTACTTGTATTATTTAGATATTCTTCTAGAAAAATGCTAATTGTACTTAAGAAAAATTTAGAACTTCTATGAACAATTACTTTCGGAACAATTATGTTGGAGACAAAGCCTGAATAGTCTTATTTTTGAGTCGATCGATCACCATGAAGCAAGTTGGCTAGAGAGACCATTTGAGGAGGCAGAGGTTTGCAAGGTAGTGCTAAGTATGGCAGGTGATAAAGCTCCAGATCCGGATGGGTTCACTATGGCTTTCTTTAAGGCATGTTGGGAAGTAGTTAAAGATGACATCATGAGCTTCTTCCATGAGTTTCATGAATGAGGTACTTTATAAAAAAGCCTTAATGCTACATTCATTGCTTTTATTCCAAAGAAGCCGGGACTGGTGGAGATTAAGGATTTTCGTGATTAGCTTGGTGAGTGGAATGTACAAAATTCTTTCGAAGGTTTTGGCTAATAGATTGAGTACGATATTGCAGAAGATCATTTCCAAGCCCCAGAATGCTTCATACGAGGTCAGCAAATCCTTGATTATGTCCTCATTGCAAATGAATGCTTGAAGAGTCACATCAAGTAGGATGTTCTAGGGTTATTATGCAAACTTGATATGGAGAAGGCATATGATCGAGTAAACTGGAATTTTTTGTTACACATGCTTGAGAGGTGTGGACTTTGAGGGAGATGATGCTCTTGGATCAAATTTTGTATATCCATTGTACGCTTCTCCATTTTGGTGAACAGTACTCCAAGGGACTTCTTTGGAAGCTCGAGTGGATTGAGACAAGGTGATCCTTTATTCCCACTATTTTTTGTTTTCATAATGGAAGCTTTTAGTAAAATAACTGCAGGTCTTGTGGAAGTTGGATTTCTATCTAGCTTCGTAGTATGGGATGCAAGAATCGACACAATTGTGATGACCCATTTCCTATTTGTGGATGATACTCTTGTATTCTGTGGTGCTAGTCACAATCACATTCAAGCTTTGTGGGCTGTTCTACCTTGTTTTGAATCGGCATCGGGATTGAAAATGAATCTCGCCAAGTCAGAATTAGTTCCAGTTGGAAATGTTCCAGGTATTTTGAGCTTCGCCAACATTCTGGGGTGCAAAGTCTTCACCTTGCCAAGGAAGTATCTTGGTCTTCCCTTGGTTGCCTCCTTCAAGTCACAGTCCATTTGGGACAGAGTGTTGGAAAAAATGGAGTAGAAACTAGTGATTTGGAAGAGGATTTATTTGTTCAAAGGTGGTAGAGTTACGTTGATAAAAAGTACTCTTTTCAATATACCTACCTAATTCTTATCTCCTTTTCCAATACCATGCAAGGTGGTTTATTGGTTAGAGAAGTTGCAACGAGATTTCCTTTTTTTTTTTTTTTTTGGGGGGGGGGGGGGGGGGGGTGGAATAGATGAAGACTTCAAGTTTCACTAGGTGAATTGGGCTACAGTTTGTACCCCAATATGTGAAGGCATGCTGGGAATTTGTAATTTGTTGGTTTTCAACAAGGCTTTATTGGGTAAGTGGCTATGGAGATACCATGAGGAGAGGGGACCTTTGTGGAGAGTTATCATAGAATTAAAATATGGTGGATTGTGGGAAGGATGGTGCTTGAACGAGGGGAGCGGACCTCATGGGGTGGGGCTTTGGAAACACATCCAAAGAAGCGGGACAAACATCCATCGATACACGTGTTTTGCAATTGGGGATGGTTCCATAATTAAATTCTGGACTGATTTATGGTGTGGAGATCGAGTCCTTAAGGAAGCTTATCCAACAATATACAACATCACACGAAGACAGGAGGCTTCAGTAGCAGAACTCATAGATAATCTATGGAAACGCCAACTCAATGTGTTGGATTGGTGTTATATGTGCAAGAACAGTGGGGAGTTGGTGGATCATTTATTACTGCATTGTGACGTAGCCATGAGTTTGTGGAATGATATATTTGCCAGGGCGGGGCTCCATTGGGTGATGCCACAAATGGTTGTGGATTTTTTGGCCAGCTAACAAGGCATCTGAGGTACCACTCAAATTGTAGTTATTTGGAAAATGATACCGATCTGTCTATGGTGGTGCATATGGATGGAGAGGAATGGTCGAAGTTTTGAGAATCATGAACGGACAATGGACGAGATTAGAACTTTATTTTTTCATACTCTACTCCATTGGTCGATGAACATACATTATTGATTTCCTTGTATCTGTAGACCAATGTTTTGAATACCGTACCGGTCAAGGCACTGGAACGAAATATTCCAAAATAATAGTCTATATATGAATAAATTATATATAAATACATATATATATAAATTATAAATAGCATAGTTTGAATTGTGGGTCAAAAAATAAGTTTGTAGTTTGAAAAAATGAAAAAAAAAAAAATTAAAGGCCGAAATACAAGCTGCTACAAGCTGAAATATAGGCCGGTATGGCCGGTATTTGAGCCGGTACGAAATATATATCATACCTGTACCAGCCCAGTGGCCGGTATGGCAAATACCGGCCGTATCGACCGTTACGGTACGAGATTAAAAACACTGCTGTAGACACTCATGCATAGTTGTTGCTCTTGTATATGTCCAGTGTACTTGATTTCGCCTATTTTAGTAAAATTCTTATTACTGATAAAAAAAACTTACAAAAAATTTACTTCTCCACGTGTCAGCTATTGATATACTGAAAGTTATGAAATTTGAAATTTAAAAAAGAAATGATAAAATGAGTCTTGTATGTAAAATTGTAAGTACATATAACACTACTCATTCTTCTATATTAATTGGGGATTTGACCATACTTATCTCAAAAAAAAAAAAAAAAAAAAAAAAAAGGGATTGGACCATTTAAAGGATGTACATCTGAAGCAAATCTTTATATGTAATGACCCAAAGAAGACTCGAGCCACATCTGGGCCCATACTCCAATAGGAGTAGCCAAGATTATAATTGGAGCCACTTGAAATTTGTTGTAAAAGGCAAGAACTTCTCATTTCCCAAGCAATGCGGGATCCCATTTACCACCTTCCTATACACAATCACACAAAATACAAGGTATTACATTATAAAGAAAAAGAATTTGAAATAGCATTATAATTGTTTTGTTTAGAATTTATAATTCTATTCTATTATTATAAAAGTTGAAATTTATTTGTTATCAAACTTCTTGAGACAGAAAAACCATGCCATTTTTTCATGTGTGACATCTGTTTTCTCAGTATGAATTTTAATTTTTATGTTATTCATGGTTGATCTTAGGTTCTCAAGTTATGTGGTTAAGGATGTTGTAAACTATCAGACCATCTATTCGAAGGATATAGCAAGGTCTATTCTGACTGAAGGTGGCTGGTCAAACATACTGGTAATTTAATCATTGGAGTAATACAGCGATTCATCTATTAGAGTTTATAATACTGTGCAATTCATCTGAGATTTAAAAGAGAAGTATGTTTTACAGTTTGGTGCTTTAGCTTTTTTTATAAGTAAAAGAACGGCACTCTATAATTTCTTTTATAGAGCAACCTATTACCATATCTTTTATTTTGCAATTACCTCAGTGCTCAGGGAATAAACTTCAGCACCCTGTGGATCTAGCACTTGTCTTTGTTGGTAGAGAGGTAAGGAATCTTTGAATTGCTTTAAATTCATCATATAAACTTATTATTTAGGTTCATGTTTCCATTTTGAAAGTCATTTCACTTTTGTAAACCACTCATTACTAGAATATTATACAACCAATTATTATTATAATAATAATAATTATTATTTTCATGACTCTTGTATAAAAGCTAAACACCATTTGTCTTAGAATAAATAGTCTAGAATATATTCTAGAGTCTAAATTGACATTTGTTTTTTCCTTGTATTCTCGTATTACTTGAAGAATATACTTTTGACATTATAAGACCATTTGTCTTATAGGACACAACTATAGCCCAAAAGTTGTATATAGTGAGTTTTTGCATTGCAATATGATGTTAACATCAGACTCCTATGATACTTATAAAAAAAAACATCAGACTCGTATGACTACTTTCAGACATGAGACCTTGATCACTTAACCAACTATATCACTCACACTTTAAGGCCATGTTTGGTTAATGAAATTTTTAAAATTTGTTTGAAAAGTCTTGAGATGTGTTTTTATTGGGTTTTGTGATGGCAGATAATTTGAAGAAAATTTTTTTAAAATATGTTTTGTACTGGGAGTTTTGAAAGTGGATAGGAACGGTTGAAAAGTTGTTTAAATATACTTTTTTTGGGATATTTTTGTTTTGGTTTTTGTAAAAGTTATTTTGGTTTTTGTGTTTTTGACTTTTCACTTAAATCTAAGCAAATGATTTGATGAAAAGTTGAAATGGTAATTTTTTTTGAGATTGAAAGATGTTTGGTTCGAAGTTGTAATTTTTTTTTGGTAAAATTTTGAAAATTGAACTTAACCAAACATGGCCTAATATTCCCCTAATATTCCAACAAATCTTCTTCTTCTCGTGAGTTTGCTACCATAGTGCATCAATCTACACGTCGCTTATTCTGCCTTATGACTGTAGCCTTTTCTCTTATAAATTTGAGGGGTGGCATATCAAGTCCAATACTCACCATTTGAGCACCTTTATCAGCAATGGAGCTAACTTGGTAGTGACCTCACATTGCAAGGGGAGTCACCATCGCACACAGTCACCTTAATTTGGGAGTGGGAAAAACTTAAAAGAACTTACTCCTTGTGTTTTTATGAACTATACAGTGTTAAGAGCCCATGTAATGCTTTATACTGACAACGCTTTGCTTTCTGAAAGAAGCAGTTATAGAGGTGATTTAACGACATTCCCTTGCTTGCTGCAGTTGCGATCTTCAGATATTTCAGCTGGCAAACATGTAGACTCAGCTATTGTTGACTTGCTCAAGGAAAGTAGAGTCTGCCCAAGTGCATTTAATCAGTATTTTACTAGAAATTTATAATTTCCATAAATTGCATAAATTCTCCAACTTTCTGATTTAATAGTTAACATTCCATGTGCTTGAACAGGTCTCTTTCACAAGATCTAAATTCTCTATTGCATTCCCATATATTGCTGCATCGGAGGAGGAGACAATGGAAAATTTGTTGGTTTCAGGGTTTATGGAAACTTGTGGGCATAATTTAGGAATCACTAATGTTACTTTCCTGGGGTCCTGTTCTGTAGAGGATGGGAAGTTTCAAAAACTTGCAGACCTGCACTCAATACATGTAATATCAACTTGGCAAATTATGACATTATGATATTTTGAGGTATATGAAAAAAGAAATGATGCTGTTTATAAACCATTGCATGAACAGGATTATCTGGTTTCAAGGAGTGGAAAGAGGCAGAAGGGGCAAGCAGATTTGGTTGTGTTCTGCCATGGAGGGTCTCATAGCTCAAAAGATCTTGACCAACCACAATCTGAGAGTATGTCTAGCTACAACTGTTTATATGGTTGTCAGGAATTGTTTGATCTACTTCACAAGTCAAGTTAGTTTGGCCATTTGAATTTGTCAGTCAAATCTGCAGGTGAGATTTTGTCTGAGCTGATCAATTTTGTGGAGCAGTCTGGAGCGAAATATGCAGCTCTCTATGTTTCTGATCCCTTAAGGTCACCTCATTATCCTTCTTCTCAGGAGCTGGGAAGGTTTCTTGCTGAAAATGCCTCAGGAAATCAATCAGCCAATTCTACAATCTGTGATGAAGTTTGCCAGATTAAATCATCACTTCTGGAGGGACTTCTAGTTGTAAGTTGTTGATTGTCCATTTCACATAAGAAATTTTCATTTGATGGTGCTTTTGTTTTGTTGTTGAATCTATACTTTGTGAACATCTTGACTTTCGGCCGTTCCATATGTCAGATTACCTGCCTGTTTGAGAGCGTTCCACTGCATGATGGTTTAGGCTACCTGTGCCTTTTTATTGTTTTACAGTGTCTATGTAAAAAGTACCAAGTTTTAATTAGATAAAATTACTTGAACATCACAATAGGCACAATGACCTCTAAAGTATATCATGTGTACAATGTAGACGTCATCCTCAATTTTCCATTGACTGTTCTTTGTCTGGAGTAGAGAGCACAAATTATATTTCGAGGATGAAAAATTCTATTTATCATCCTTTTTATTGTCATCCTTTCAATATCCATTGATGTGACATCAAATATGATTGGCACACAAGTGGAATATAACAAATAGTTTCCAATCATTTAAGACCACATCATGGGATGATGGGAGGATGATGGTTAAATGGATAGTGAGTAACATTACTCTTTCAAGATTCCAGCAATGTCAAAACTCATGTCTGTAACCAAAACATTTTGTAAAATGTCTTATTACTTTCGTTGTAGTTTTGTCTACTCGGTAACATATTTCTTATGAATGATTGATTAATCATGAAGTAGTACAACACCCTTAAATATGAGTTTTTGTCACAGGCAACTTGCCTAGATTATTTTTCATCGAGGCTTGAGAATGTTCACTTAATTTTTTCTAGTATTGTTAAAATAAATTGTTTACTTGACCCCAGATTGTGAGAGCAGCTGCAGGCACTGTTGGTAGTCAGTGAATGAGGGCCCTGTTAGTTGCTTCCTGCTGCTGCTGATGCAGTGTCTCCTTATCTCTTAACTCAATTAAACTTTAATTTCTACTAATTGGGGTTCTTCTGGCTCCCTATTATGGCTTGACATTTTCCGGGAAGATCACTTGTGGTGGTCCTTGCCCCTGGCCCAGTGGTTACAAAGGCTCAGGAGAGTTCCTCGTGATGGACCATGCTCTCAATTTACCATTAATATACGAGTGTCTCCTATTCGTGAAACATCCATTCATTACTATTCTCTTAAAGAAGTTTTCTTGCCTTTAACTCGCTAACTTGCATTTTTTATAACATCCATCCATTGGAAGCATTCTACTACTATCCTATCTTCATATTCAAGATTTTTACAAAACTCAATAGCTACTTAGGTTGGATAATAATCCATACCACAAAAAGGATTATCCTAAAATATTAAATACATCTTAGATATCAATAATAAAATCTGCTTCCTCGATTTTTGCTCAATTGTCTTTACCAAATATCAAGCTTATAAGAAATCTGGTAACTAAATTTAGTTAAATAGTCTTTATTCTAATTTTAGTTGTATGCATTTGTAAATCTTTTTATGCGTGCATAGATATACATCTTGTCCCAAGAGCACGAAGGCAGATGGATAATCATTGTACATATTTTCGTACGAAAGTATTTGTTGAAGGCTTAGCCAACAATTCCTCCCCCTCTCCTTGCTTTTCTCCATTTTTCTTTCTACTTTTAGGTTTTATTTCGTGATGGGTATGCAAACATTATTATGTGCATGTAGTAATTTGATTGCTTCTACCAATCTGTTTGGTTCTATATATCCTCACATAATGTTCTAACACAATTGCTTCTACGATGCTTCAGGCCATTGTTTTGCTCATAATCTTAATATCGGGTATTTGCTGTATGATGGGCATTGACACTCCAACAAGATTTGAGACACTCCAAGAGACTTGATTTGTTACTTTTGCAAGGTAATACCTATCTGATGTGGTCCGGGTCTTCTATTTGAGGTATTGGTGAAGTTGTTTGGAACACAGTTACAGCGGACAATGATGTTTTAGCGTGCAATTCACTTGCTCTAGGACAATATATTGTGTTGAAATAATGAAGAATCATGTAATTTTTGTCAAATTATAATGTTCATTTCAGTTTAGCTTTTTCGTACTTCAGTAACTGAATGCACGGCTATGTAGGCCACGTAATAGATTATTTATTTATTTTTGGATAAGGAGGTTTTACTAGTTAATTTGGAAATTAGCCGTGAGCCCGGGCGAATCCTCACCAATGGCTCAAGCGTGCTGTTCCATAGATCTTAAAAACCAAACCTTCTATCCAACAATGGCTCATGCGTGGAACACCACTTCAAGGCTTCCTTGTTTACTAGCTTTGTAAAAAATTCAAGGGATAAGTATAAAATCAGATTCTGTGGTTTGTTTCAAAATCAAATTCATTTCCTTTCCATTAAAAAAAAAAAAAAAAAAAAAATCATTTCCTGCATTTTCTAATTGAACTTTTTTACTATATAATTTTAAGAATATTCAAATTGTTTCTTTTGTCAGAAATTTGTTAGATGTTACATCAGTATCATTCATTATTGGACACATGTTCTTTAACAAGGCACATGTGCATCACTCGTTTTAAAAAATCTTAAAATTTCATAAAAATACAAAAATGAATATTCATGCAGATCAGACGAGGAATTGCAATGGATACCTGCCAATGTAACTTTTCTACACGAAGGACGGGAATGCCAAAAAAAAAAAAAAAAAAAAAAAAAAAAAAAAAAAAGAGTTTCCGAATTGTGTTTATTTTTGAATGACATTGAGGTTGTTTTTAGGTAGTAAGGTATTTTTAAGTGTTTTGTAAATAGTAATGAAAAAATAATGATAAAATATTAAATAATAATAAATTAGAGTGAAAAATAAATAATAAATAATAAATAATAATAAAATAATAAATAATACTGAATTATTTTAAAAATATTCTTCAATACGCCTAAATGTTCAATGCATATTATAAAATTTATTTTATGTGTTTATTTTATAATTGGATCAATAATTCTAGCAAAAAGAGCCAGGTTGATGTGAGAGCACAGCATTTTCAACTACTGCGATTTGGTAGCGGAAGCAGAGTGTCCTTACTCCTTGGGCCTCACGACTACGAGCGCTGCAGGTTGTTCAGACAACCCTCGTTATTTTTTGGATCGCTGCTAGGCCACCCAGAGTGACCCGGACGATTTTTACAAGTGCAAAATTTAACTTTTTATTTTATATTTTTTTAAAGTATGTTTTAAAACCTTTTACGCATTTAAAAAAAAATTCACAAACTTATTTAAAAATAATTTCTTAATAAATAAATAAATAAAATAAGTTTGGTAGTTTTTGTCGGGATGCATGCATCATTTTCTTTATTTATTATTCAAGGTTTTGAATAGATGGACGTCCCCGGAGGGGATGGTTTTGTTGACCGGTAATAATATCTACATAAAATATTTTATAACATATTTTAAAACGAAAGTATTTTTATGAAATGAAGTTACTTTTATAAATTATTTAAATATAGGTGTGTAAAGTGTTATAAAAAATAATATATATTTATCATTTTTCTTTGTTGACATGGAAGATAGACCTGGCTTAACCCTTCCAAGGGCTAATCCAGCAATTTGTGTCCGAGTGGATATAACTCCCTAAAAAAAAAAAAAAAACTATGATATAAAATAGAGCTTTGCTACTCATGATTATCCTCACACATCGCAGACCATACTATTTTTTTTAATTTTTTTTGTTTTATTCTTCTTAAATTAATTAAATTTTTCTATTCATTATCTATACATCACACACTTAATAAGAGAAAAAAAAAATGTGATGCATGGAGATAATGAATATAATTTTTCTATAAAATATACCGTTTCATCCATACTTCAATCAACCGTTTAAGTTGTTATTAATATTTGTCTACTTCAAACAATGATTTTACTCATAGTTTGCACAACTGCAAATGACAAACGAATTGAAGTTAGTTACCACACTGTCCCTTAAACATGAATATTGGATCGACACTCTTATCTCATTGATTCGACAATTTGTTAACTTCCAAAAAAAAAAAAAAAAAAGGACGAAAGAAAGAAAAAAGAAGTTTGGTGAACCTTTGCTTATTTTATTTTCAAGTTTTAACAATTCTCAGCCCGCAAGTATAGTAATACTCGTAGTACGAGATTATAAGCAAGTGCGCATTATTACTTCTAGAGGGAGTTGGATCATCATCATCATTATTATTATTTTGCTGTTGTTCGGGTCATTATCATAAGATGGAACCAAATTTTCTTTGGTCCATTGATGGTCTATGTTGGCGTAGTTTGCAAACATAGGCAGAGAAATGCTCGATAGGAGGTTGGATGCATGATTCCTGGTTGGTGAACTCTAAATATAAATCATTAATGGCAGTGGAGTTAAGGAGCTTCTATTCTACCCATAAGCCTCAAGAGATGAGTGAAAATGCTTCATGCTCCAATCTACATGGGGGCCTTGGCCTCTCGCCAATGTCCACACCACTCTCTCTCTCTCTCTCCTAGTCATGCAAAGAAACGGAAGGGGTATTGTCAAGAAGCAAGAACCCAACTATGATTTTCTTTGTAACCAATGAAAGAAACGTGGCTTAAGTTTGATGCTTTCACAGGGCCTCTAGAAATGTCCCTCGCAGCCGTCTTGACCTTATTATTGTCCAGGACGGGTTGTCGAGATATCCAAATTTAGGCTGTGGAGGAGCTTTGATGCGCTAAATCGTCGTTCTGATTCATGCCTCATGGTATGTACTCTCTCTTTGATTTCATTCACCTAGTATATCTACTTAAATTTGAAACCCCCAACAATCTTACTATTACGTTTTAATATTATTATTATTTAGAGATTTGAAAAAATTGAATTGTTTATAATATTTTGTATTAAAATTTGAAAAAATTGTAATGATGAGTTGAGACGAGTTGAAATAGGCTTAAGAACCATGGTACTGTTACTTCTCTTTTTCGATCGATTGCTTATTCTTGGTTTTAACAGAAAAATATGATTATCTTGATTTCAGTAGTTTGTCATATTTAAATGACTATCAGTGCCGTATTTAAATGATTTTCATACGAAGCAATAGAATAACTTTATATGAAGGATTTTACTCTACACATCATTCTCATAAATTAATTTTAAAATTTAAATTCTATAAATCTATGTGGATGATGTTTTGTGTGGTGTTAAAAAAAAAAAAAAAAAACTAACAAATTATGGCCAACCTTGCGCCCTCCGAGTCTCCCCGTCGGGTATATTTTTTTCTTTCTTTTCAAGGGAAGGTAAAAAAAACATCCATCAATCCGGCCTATGTGTAGGTAATAACTAGATTTTCTGCATCCCTGCCAATTTGCCAAGCGTTTGTCTTGCTCATCAATTGAAGATATTCGTTTCCGGTCGAATGGAATGTATCTCCAAATTCACTAATCCAGTTACCGCCCACTTTATAGTTTGTCATTGCTGAAATGCTAAAAAAATTCTACATGGATATGAGCTTTTTCCTTATTCGCACCGGGTGTTCAGTAACATCGTAACGAGTTTTCTCAACATTTTAAGACAATTCAAGAATCACTTCTTCCTTCATCCCCTACTACTTATATAGTTCATCACAAGCCTTAAATCTAATCGTCCGAACCTCATTTTTAACTTCATTGTCACTTCTATTTTATTTAATTAGCCTTCTTCTTTTAAGATTTCTGTAAACTCCTGTGGTCCACATCCTCCAGGCTTACCAAGTACCTCTTTGGCCACTAGTCAATAGAATCAGTACTATATCTTCTATTACTTAACATTCTCAATAGATTAGCCAAAGGCTAAATCCATCACATATTTAACTATCAGATCCCAAAATATCATCACAATGAATTTGCTAAAATTTAAATATTTGGACCTTAACTATAGTGAACATCAAAATTATTTCCAAATTTGCTAGTTACTGTAGATTATACACCAAATGTATATTTTATCATTTATTTCTCTTTCTTCTTTCTTCCATCAACTATTTCTTCGTTCTCTCTTAAAAAAACCAGAAACCCTTACCAACACTCCCGCACGCATATACCAACTGGCTTTTTTGTTATTTAATTATTTTCTTATTTTTTGGAATAACAATTAGCATTAAATGATAATTGAAAAAATATAATTTTTTAATCCATAATTTAATAAGAATATAATTACTAATTAACATATAATAGATAAAAATATGGCAAAATATGATAAAATAAAATAAAATAAAAATAAAATAAATAAATATTTTTTTAATTATTAATTACTCATTACTATATAATGAATAAATGGATAATTCAATGTGGGGATTTGATGTGAATAGCTAAAGTCAAATTCATCTTATATTATTTTATTGGTAAATAATGAAAAAATAGCTATTCCAATGTGGAGACTTACGTGAATGGAATAGCCAAAAGTCAAATTCTTCTCACATTCATCAAAAGTGTCATTTAACTTTGACTAATCCATTGAAGATGATTCATATGGCAATACCAGCCTAGGATGAGTGATTATGCTCTCTCTCCAGGAATCGCTTTAAAATCTTGACAACATGCACTATCAAACTTTAAACGATTTGGCTGACAACTGATTCATTTTTATATAAAGGGTGATCCCCTTTGTTAAACTAGTTCATTGCCAACGATAAACAATAAGCAAAGCTACCAATATAAATGTAACACATACCGCCGCTTCTCATGCATTTAATGCATGGAGCACGTCCTCACAGTCTTTCATATTGTTATAAATTTCTTTCCCTCTTTTCTCTGTTAACTTACATATTTGATCACTAATCTTTATCCAACTGTCCAAGCTGTCATTTTTATCTTTTTTGCATTATCATTGGTTAATTTATTTTTTGATTCATGTAATGTTGAGTTACAAGATAAAGAGAAAATAAAAGGTCAGAAGTGAAGAGGGAAGACTAACCTTTGATAATGCATTGCAGCCTAAGAGGACAAAGGCCATGGAGGCAAGAAAATCTGTTCAGAACCTTGCTGAAACAATTCATTCCCTACTAGGACTAAAAGCCCATTTCACCTCCAGCTGGGTCAAATCGGTTTGTGATATAATAAGACACTTGCCATCCGAAGGACCATCCAATGACTTGAAAGCAGAAAATTCTAAAACAAGTGTTTCTTTTGGCAACAAAGAAGATGATTTGGCCAGTGCAATCTCAAAAATCAATGGTAAATCCTTTGTTTTCAAGTACGAAAATGTATCCGTGGGTACAGGAAAATTTCACTCTCTCAATTTCCTCCTTACGCTAATGCCAAAACTTATCTTTTCCCATGAACAGATGAACTTGCTGCCTTAACTGCAAACATAAATCAATTAAATATTCAGAGAAGGCAGGTCCTCAATGATTTTTTGGACTTGAAAGGTTAGTCTTATTTGTCTAAAACTATTATTCTGCACATCTAAGTATGATATTTTGGCTAACTTTTTGTGAAAGAGTATTGCCTGCTTCAACCCATAAAATTTGAGTGGTCACCTAATTAGAAGGGTTCGATTCATTAGATAATAGGTCAACTTTAATTATATGTAACTTCTTTACTGAGACACACCAATATATGTTATAGTAATATATATGCTCATCATACTTGCACTGCAGGGAACATTCGTGTATTTTGTCGCATAAGACCCGTCGCGTTGGGGGAGAATTTTGGCAGTTTTAAACCTATTGTAGCTGTAGATTCAAGTTATGTTCTTCTAAGCCTTTCAGATAATAAGAGTAGATGTTACAGTTTTGACAAGGTTTTCCTACCAGGTTCATCACAAGGTGCGTGCTTGAAGTATATACGAAACAAGTACTCCATGAATTCTTTAGCAAATATAATAATTAGATTGACAAATTTCAGATGAAGTCTTTTCAGAAGTTAAACCAGTCATTAAATCAGCACTGGATGGCTACAATGCATGCATATTTGCTTATGGGCAAACAGGCACTGGGAAGACTTTCACAATGGTGAGAACCGTCGTAAGTCATTATGGGAATATTAGTGCACACGTTCGGGAATTATTACAAGATAACATAACGAACCCAAGCAAGAATGTCATGGTTTAGTCTTGCACCCAAATATAGCAGACTTGGTGCCATCCAACTTTATGGCATGCCATGATCTGGCTTATCTTTTTTACGTTAGAAGTCACAAGTTCTCACTTTTACCGTATTTTAAGAACTCTTTTGTCATTTCTAGCTCAACTAAACATTGATAGATAATATCCATATTATAACTCATTACCTACTTTACTGATGGGTAGCATACTATTGCCACTTTGTAGCTTTAAATTAATCAAAGTTATGCCTAAATCAAGTCTGACAATACATGTTCCTGGTTTTTTTTTTTTTTTTAAATAAAATAAAATCTTAGGAAGGCAGTCCAGATTTGCCAGGGGTGGTGCCACGAGCAATTGAGGCACTTTTTAGAGAAGCGGTGGATTGTAACCATGCATTTCTCTTCACTTTCAGTATGCTTGAGATTTACATGGGAAATCTAAAAGACTTGCTTATCACTCAGCCAAGAAAAGCAATGGATCCCATGCCACCACGGTGAGATGCATGTATATAATGCTTTGCAGTTGTAAAAGATGTACCATACAGCCTAGAACTCTAGATCGCTTAGCTACTGGCAGTCATTCATAAGCAACATTTGGATAATCATAGTGTTTTATTTCATATTATTTCATTATTACAATTTTTTTAAATTCTCAAACAAAATATAATAAACAATTTAATTTTTTCAATTTTCAAAACAATAATAAGATTAAAAAATAATATTTCAATAATATTTTATTTAATTTTTAACTTTTATCTCAATTCATCTCATCTTAACTCACTATCCCAATGGCACCTAAATCATCCCTTTTGACTTGCGCCTGTTAGAATCTATTACTTGTATAATTTCTAAGCATCTTCGTTATAATCTATTGAGTCACCTCATCATTTATTTTATTTTTCATTTTAATTTATTGACCTATTCCAACCCTCCACATGCTTAAAAAAAGACATTGTATTGTCCTTATCACTGCAATAAACCCACTTTATTTTTTGACATTAAGATAAAAAAGATTTGAAGACGAAAGGTTGAGCCCTGCTATACATCCGCCATTGTTTTATCTCGCATTCCACACTTTGTTTTTTTTCAACTTTATGTTAAACCCATCACTATCACCTTTAACCTCTGTCTCCTCTCAATCTCTCTCTCCGACCTCTCCCTCTCCCTCCTCAAGCTCTCCTCAGCCTCTCTCTCTCTTTAAGCTCTCCTCAGCCTCTCTCTCTCTTCAAGCTCTCTTTCTTCGACCCCTCTGATCTCCTCAAGCTTTCTCTCTCTTCGACCTCTCTCTCTCCTCAAGCTCTCTCTCTTCGACCCCTCTCTCTCTCCTCAAGCTCTCCTTGACCTCTCTTTCCGACCTCTCTCTCTTCAATCTCTCATCAAGTTTTATTTTATAACGTGTTAAAAGGAGAAGAAAATAAATAAATAAATAAAACCCCACACATCAAGTGTAGGGTGTGGGATCAGCATAAGTTGCTAATCCATAGAATTTTTTCAAAATGTTTTATGCTATTTATGATTACTAATTTAGTAGAGGTAAAAAAGACTTTTCATCTTATAGTGGTTAGCGATTTCCTATTAATTATCGCGGATTTTCTAATACTTAGCTCTTTTATCATTTAAAAAAAAAAGACTAGTCAGTTTATTGTAGCACTATTACTCATCATTATTTACTCATTTGACTTCTTCACTTCTTAACAATTTCACTTTATGTCTGGTTTCTTTTGACAAATTGTTTCATCTAATCATTATAATTTTTTTAAACTTCAAGTAAAATACAAAAAGCAATTCAACTTTTTTAAATTTGAAAACAAAATTTATATTAAAAAATTATATTATAATAATATTTTATTCAACTTTCATCTTATCTCATCTATATAACCAAACGAAATCTTAATGTTTACATATTTGCATTCAAGCAGCACAGTACACTTTTTAATTTGATGGTATTTGTCTTAAATTAAGAGGAGAATCAAGGGGCAGCATTGACCAATTTAACTTTCCATTTTTCCATTGAAAACAAAATCTCATTTTCACGAACTCTAGAGAAGAAATGCCATGTATTTTCGCTATATATACAGTATGATTCTCAAGTACTTAAAACTGAATTTGAGACTTAAAACTGAATTGGGCCTGATCTCATTGTCACCATGAATATGATGAATAGGTTAATGGGAAATAATACTCATGGGACCTCTAAGTTTCTAATTCTTAGATGTGTTTATAATGGATGATTCCACAAATCAAGCCAAGGATCACACAACAGAAAATTAGCCCCAAAATACAGCTTGTAACAGTCACCAAATCACAGAAATTAATCTCTGTAACAGTTACCATTTCTGCTGCAATAATTCTCTACTTTCCTAGAATAGATTCTCTATAGGTTGCATATAAATACTCTAGACATAACACTGTATTCGTTGGGTTGAGTTGTATAGCTGATTACTCTGAATATAATTCAAATTGCAAATTTTGCAAACACTCAAATCTCATCAGTGTTAAGGCAGTGCTTACGGACATAATTTCATACATTCTATGCAGCCTTTCAATCAAAACAGATCCAAAGGGTGGCATTGAAATAGACAATCTTGTGGCCTTCCAAGTGAGTGACTTCAACCAAGCATTGAGGCTGTATAGACTAGGATGCCAGTCCCGATCAACTGCTTCAACAAATTGTAACACGAGTTCCAGCAGATCACACAGGTAGGTTCTTTTTCAAGTATAATTGAAAGAACCTTCTTCATAATTTTTTTTTTTTTGAAGAGCCCCAAAATACTGAACTTAGTTCTGCAGGACCAAGAGCAAAGCTTGAAAACCATAAATCTGCTTCGAGTACTATCCAGTAATTTTAGAAACTGATCAGTGAGAATTAATAATATTCTGTTCTCAGTTTGTCATCTCTGTTACTTTCTTTTATAGCTTGATTCGCCTATCAATCACTTCTTTCGATGCTCCTGAGAGGCAAAGGGAGACGAACAAAGTTTGGTTTATTGACCTTGGTGGAAGTGAGCGTGTACTGAAGACGAAGGCATGGGGTAGAAGACTTGAAGAAGGAAAAGCCATCAACTTATCACTTTCTGCTCTTGGGGATGTCATCAATGCCCTTCAAAGAAAAAAGTTCCATGTACCTTATAGGTAATATAGGGCACTCAAGTCAACAAAGCTTTATTCCTTAACGAGTTGGGGTTGGTTACACATTTATTCATTCTCTAATTCTCTGTCATCTATCTCTAACTAGAGCCATAACATTCCCTGACATAAATGAGAAAAAAGGTTCTCATAGACCATTGGATAGCCATCAAAGTTAGCTCAAGCAATGTAGGTTTTGAGACAAGCCATGGAAGGAGTTTCAATTAAATTCCACTTTTTTTTTTTTTTTTTTTGTCGGCCCTTTCTTGGTCAGTAAGATTAACTGACTAACGACTTTCAGTTTCCGAAAGTATATAGTGATGTATCATCAGTTATGTTTTATAATTGTCAATGATGATTGGATATTTAGGGGGCTTCTCTAGCATTACAAAAATGAAAGCCTAATGAGAACTTTCTTTTATTTCTGACAGGAATAGCAAGCTGACACAAGTTCTTAAGGATTCCCTCGGTAATTACTTTTCCTCATTAACCTCTTCATTACCTGTCATAATTGTAATATATGTCTAGTATAATATCATATGATGAAGTTAAAGGTGAGAGAGACCAGCAGAGGGTCCCTAAGGAGCCTACTCCCTACCTTTACCTTATCCATGGTATGAGATGGGTAACTGATTCCATATATCTGGTGGGGGGATGAGAGCATGGATATTTCCTTGGGTTTGTTCCACTCTAATCAGTGCCTCTGGCATGCATGCGATTGTTCTTATTTATCACCTTGATAAAAAATTTCTCTTGCCTTAATTCAACATCTTCTTAACTCCAGGAGGGAGTTCAAAAACACTGATGCTTGTCCATGTTAGTCCCAAAGAAGAAGATCTGTGCGAGACAATATGTTCTTTAAATTTCGCTACAAGGGCTAGAAGCATTCATCTGGGGACTGAGGATTCAGCTGTAAGTAAATTAACATTGTGTTTCTTACATTTATATTCAAGTAACATTGTAATGCTTCTTGTCCAACTATAGAAACCGGCACACTACAGATTAAACTATTAAAGGGGATCCAAATTTAAATTATATGGACCTAGTCAACAGTTGCATAGTTTATATTTTGATTTCTCTAACATAGAGAAAAGGTAGTAATGAGTTTGTGTTTCATAAGTTTAATGATGGAGTTCTTCAAGTAGGAGTGTATGTGGTTAAGTGATCTAATCTAATTCCAAGTGGTAGTAGGGCACATGAGAAGAATTTTAATAAACAATTGAGGTCTTTCTCTTACCTGAAAAGAGATATTTATCTTCGTGGTGTCTTCTACCCAAAAGGAGCTTATTTTTACGATCATGAATTCCCGGTTCCATCAACTGGTATAGGAGCCATGTCCACATACAAGGAGATCCAAAATGCATTAATTGGGACTTTTGTAGGTGGCTTGAAGGACGAGATTGCAGAGGAGATCCAAATGTTTAAGCCAAAATCCTTGAAGGACACCATTGATTTACTGCGGATGTGATGATAAATTAAGCAAACAGAGTAATTGGGTGGTGCATTCTATTGATCAAACTACCACATTCAAGTGACTATCACTCATAGAATAAGGCTGTGCGTGTGAATCTGAGAGCTCCTTTTCATTCTGTTTCTATAAAGGGCTACTTGAGCTATTTGGAAAGAGAGACTCTAAAGCCTATTCTATTGGTAACTTTTCGGTCAAAAAACTTTCAGTTTCAGAGATCCTTTTCTCATGGGATGAGATGCAAAAGTGGCATGAAAAAGGACTATGTTTCAATTGTAATGAATGGTTCACGCCAGGGCATAAATGTAAAAAGCCTCATCCTCAGGTATTCCTTATCGAGGAAGTGAATGTGATTGGAGAAAAAATTATTGGAAAGGGGATGATAGCCATTCAGTTTCCATTTTTGAACCTTGAGGACAAGATTCTTTTGGAAGGGGAGGAATGATAAGAGTTCATGAACTAGGAGTATCATGTGGTCAAGTGGTCTAATCAAAGTGCATGTGGTAGTAGGGCACTATAATAAAAGGAGTCCAGCTTCCACCACCAATACGAGGAATGTTAGCTTTTTAGAAGTTTGTTTACTTTTAAAGTTGGTTTGCGTTTGTAGTTTACTTTATTGTTTTGTCGTCTCAGCTAGTCCTCTACCGCCTTGAAGTTTATTTTCAATAAAGAACCATAGCTCTAGTCATGTTAGGTGTCTATTTAATAATGTTTTACTTTGAATAATGAGTCCTATTGTGATTATTATTGAGTACGGGCTTTAAGCTCTATTCAAAGAGCCTTAAGTCATTAATAAAATATATGAGATGAATTTTAATAAACAATTGTGGTCTTTCTCTTACCCGAAAAGAGAGATCTATCTTTGTGGTCTCTTCTACCTGAAATGAGCTCATTTTAACATCGTGAGTTCCTGTTTCAAACATTTATGCTGTATGTATAAATTAACATACTAGAGCCTTTATGATTGAAAAAGCAACCTGAAAGATGTATATGAAATTCGGTAAATATAGAACAGCAAATATGATAAATAAAATGTAAGAAAAAAGCAAACACATTATAAAAAGTTCAGATCAGACCTTAATTATATCGATATTCTAGTTAATATATTGTTACTATCCCACAAATAACAGTTTCTATTTAAGATATCTGCTGTTGATACACGATTATTAAGTTAGACTAAGCATTTGGTGCATAAAAGTAGATCCAATACGGCTTTGAGTAATTATAGCTCAATGTTGATACTCAAGAAAAAGACAGTTCCAATGACTAACAAGTGTGGTGCATTACCTGGTTAGTTGGCAAAAATTGCTATTCCCATCAACTCAACTTATGCTTAATACTTCTCTCTCTTCTTATGCATTTTGATCTTTTGCAATTCGATATGACCTCTGAGGTGAAATTTCAAAAGCAGGAAAAGAGGGACCAGAGGGCAGTTACAATGATGAATCTGCAGCAAAAGATAAAAATCATTGAGGAAGAGCGTCGAAATATCAAGAGAAACATTGAGAAGTTAAATGAGAAATTAGACACACTAGCAAAGAGAGGAACAATTTCCAGTCAGGAGCTAAATGCTCCCCATTTAACTTCTGGACTGCCCCAACCTAATCTTGAAATTTTAAAGAACAAGACTAGTGATGTACCCATAGGTCAAATGTCTCTGTTGCCGAGGTTTATGAGGCCAACTATTTGCAGCCGAAGAAAATTTGGAATAGATAAACAGAATTCAGAAGATAAACAAGAATTTCATGCAAGAAGAAGGTCATTATCTCATCGCGCCGAGTCGGTGACTTTCCCTGTAAAGTGTAAGTCAGACCACAGCTCAGAGTTCGATACATGGAGAAGTAGCTGTTTATTGGCTTTTAACATGAAAGGTAGTGCTGATATCGAAACAGAGTATAGTCAAGACACATCTGAATGTGATATTGAAGGGTCGTCTTCCCAGAACAGGAAACATCACGAGGGACTTCTATTAATCAAAACGCTCACATTAGTCACAGTAAACAATATGGAAATAGACTGGAAAGTAAATATAGCTCCACAAGGTTTCTGGATGTTGAAAATTGGCTTCATTTACATAAAAAGGAACCTTTCATCATTACTAATTCTAGTGGAGGTAAAAGGGTTCTACCTACTCCCAGTCCAGAGAAGAAATGTAGGTCTTATGGGCAGAAGAAAGAAAGTAAGTTAAAGGATGAGACAAAGGATACTTGTAGCTTTAAAATAAATAAGATCGTTTACCATAAACTGTTGAATAAACAAGTTGATGTTGAGGGATTTAGAAGGTCTGTTTTAGAAGAGGTGATTAACAAACCTCAACCACTTTTTGAGGATTGTCTCAGTAAGGATTCAAGATCAGGTTCGGGTTGTCTATTGCATAAACCTGACGGTGACTTGACTATACAAACACAAGATTTGGTGCATGGTCCATCAATAAAAGATAATGAGTGTGACACTTCTTTCATGCTACGTGATTTAGATTTTAGTATTGGTAACCCAAAAGAAGAGCCTGGCATCTCATTCTCCCCCCTGGAACTAGAACCACACTGTCAACAAGTGCCTACAGGAACAGATGTGGAAGATGGTATGGGGGAAGACTTGGATACCTCATCTCAAAGCTGGATGACAGGAAGAGAACGTGGCCCACAAAAACTGAAATCACATATGGCCCTATTTATGGTTAATCCACATTCAGAGGAATTAACCGGGACGTATGTGAGATCACAAGAATATGCACAGAACAGAGGTAAGGAATTATGAACGTCTTAATTTTAATGGGTAGTTCTTATTTGCTGATCCAGTTCATTGTTTCTCAAGCAACACAAGCTACAAGCTGAATTTTGTGTAAAACAAATTCTGAAACATTTTCTGATTCTATTGTGGCCAGGAATTTGTCACCTTCTCAAACAGAAAATTCAGATTGTTTATGCCAGTGCACTTCTAGGATTGGGATTTCAGAAGTTGGGATTTGAACATGACTTCTTCTATGGTCTAATGCTTTAAAGGGTGTAGTGACTCCGTTGGCAATTTTAATGCGTTGAAGCAACAGCACTTGTGAGAGGAAGAATTTAATTAGACCAAGTTGGAATTCCATTCATTTAATGCTGGAGGTCTGGTTGGAACTCTTGTTAGACCAGCAATGTGATCCTTGTATCACATATACTATGAAGGAACTTCATTCTAATAAATAAATGCATCACTCATGCACATATGCAGGACCATGCGATGTACAAAGATATTTTCATGTGCCGTATTTAAATATGCCAATCTCTATAGCTGAAACTCTCCAACCGAAGGAACGGCAGAGTGCCAAATGTTTTGGATGTGATACAGTAAAAGATGCGTTGACCATGTAAATATGTATCTCTGTCGATGTTCTCAGCAGATAGACTTATAAAAACATTAGAGAAGTGATATTCATAAGCCTGTTTAATCATTATATTTTATCATTCTTTGATGTCGCACGCATCAAATTATTGAAGATTTTTTTTCCACTTATTGTAATGGACCCTTCTTACAAATGACTGTATTCGAGATAGTCTGACTCCAAGAAGATGAGAGAGAGACAGAGAGAGAGAGAGAGAGAATTAAGATAGAGAGAGAGAGAATAGAATTGTATATTCTTTGTTGTTATTCATCCTTTTCAGTTCTGCTTTTATACATTCCTCACATCCATACGACGTCGTATCATATTAAGATGCTTGCTGAAATTACATTGAACAACAGCGTATCACTTATTCTTTTTTTTTTTCCTCAGCAAATAGAAAGATTCATTAAGGAGGTGTAATAGTTCTTATAGAGTAATGCAACTACAATAGTAACGGCAATAATTACAAAGAAATAAAAGGTGGATCTTTTCCACTATGGAACTCTAAGATGCATTGAGGTACTCTGGTAAGGGAGATGCTGCCGAACAAATTGTTTGTTGCTGCCTACTGCTCAATGGAATGCGCGCATCGATTTTAAAATCGATGTATTTTAGTTGCTTCCCATTTGTCGAAATTCTGAAGCATGATTCTTGTGTCTTTGATTGTGGCTTCTATTGTCCAGTCCGAAGTTTTTTGAGGTTGTTGTATCACTTCAACGACCACTTGTGAATCACTTTCTAGAATGATGTTTATGTGCTGATATAGAAGGGCTTCCTGTACACCTAAATTTGCTGCCATTGCCTCTCCCAGGTTTGGGTTCCTTGATCTTGAGAACTTTGTGACTACAAAGATAACTAAACCATCTTGGATTCTGCCGACTGCTATTGTTGTACTCCCAGATTCCCTGACTACTGTGTTGAATGAAATTGAGAGGAAATTTGGTGGAGGAGGAGTCCAGAAAGGAGTATTGCCCAGTGATTTCCACACCCATGCATTGCAGTGTTCTTTGTAAGACTTTAGGACCTTTCAACAAACTGAACAATATTTATTGTGTGGGAATCATGAATGATTTGGTTTCGATAAAACCAAATATTGTCCATGACTAAGATTGCAAAGAGCTGGAATTTTTGGACGTCTCGGATCATTATAGAAAGACTGATGTTTGGATTTAGAATAAAAAGGATCCAGTTTGTGATGTCTTGATTAGCCATCCTATCTACGTTTAAGGGCCAATAGGATTGGCGCCACAGAATTCTTGAATAGGGACATCTTAAGAAAAGATGTGAAAGGTTTTCCTCTTCTATGTTGCAGACGGGGCACAGAATCTGATCCTTTGAAAGGGATAAGCAGTTTTTTAGGAGGCTTCTAGCATGCAAGATATTGTTAATCACTTTCCAAAGGAACATTTTGAGCTTGTATTGGATTTTGAGGGACCAGAGTTTCTTCTAGATGGGCGGGGGATGCTCTGAATTTTGCCCCTAATGTTGGGAAAAATGGTTGCATAAGCTAATTTGACTGAGAATTTTTTGGAAGAATGATGAACCCATTTGATGCTATCTTTCTTGTTGTGAAAATTAAAAAGAGCTAAAGGGATCTTTTCAATTTCACGCACAGAGCTCTCTGATAAGAGAGTTTGAAGCAGAAGACTATTCCATTGCCTGGGTTGCTCGAGGGTAAGCTCAACGACTTTCATGTGTGGGTCAGGGATGATGGATGGGTGAGAGGCATTAGGAATATATCTGTTCAGAGAAGGGATCCAAGGATCACACCACACTCGAGTGTCAGACCCATTATTAATCTGGAAGCAAAAACTGGCAGCTAGGAGATCACGTTATTTTAACAAACCTTTCCAAAACCTTGAATCCGCATCTCACATCAAGTCAGTTGGAAGAATTAAGGTATTTTTTTGTTAGGAAATTTTTTCAAACACTAGTATCATCACTAATGAGATGCCATCCAAGTTTACTCAAAAGAGCTTTGTTAAAATAAGTGGTTGTTCAGATCCCTAATTTTTGGCTCAGGCCACTAGCCCTCTGGTGCATCTCCTCCCAAGGGCGGCTCAATACAAATTGAAGTCTAAGGCGAGATGTAAGTGAGTCATTCGTAATTATAGTACAATAAAATATAAATTATTATATAGAATGTTTTCAAACTTTACAACAAAATGAGATTTTATTTAAAATCTTTAAATACAGTTTTTGTGAATTTATATTTACAACAACAACTTAAAATGAGGCCTCAATGTAGATTTTGTGCCTCAATTTAGCAAGATTTTAAAAAAATTATTTAAAATATAAATAATTCATTATATTACTTATCAAAAAATAAAATTCATTGTATTAAATATTAAATTTAGTATTATGGGGCCTTGCACACATTGAAAACTATAAAAATTATTTAAAATTTTATTTAATGAAATGGTTTTTATTCTTTTTTCAAAACAAACAAAAAACCTCATTTTTTATTTTTAGAGCCTTACATAAGTTGGATGGCCTAACGGCCTTACCATTGAGCCGGCCCTGTCACCTCCTCTCTCGGTAGTCTATCGCATGGCCCTCTACAGTGAATGTAGTTCACCGATTGTCATGGTTGGTTTCCTTTTTATTTGAGAAATGCTTTCCAAAAAATGTCTCGAATGGGATTTCTTTTTTTTTTTTTTTTACCGAATGATGAAAAAAATATTTTTTAATGATGTTGTGAATTTTTTATTTTTTTAAAAAATATTTATGATAATTTAAAAAGTATATGAAAAAAAAAAGAAAATAGAAGAAAAAAATTACACTATTCGGGACACTTTTTGGGTCCCGAATTCGAGACCCGTAGCAGTACTCTTTTTATTTTCTACCTTTCCATTTCTGCCCCTTTATAATTTATGTTAATACTAGCATGACCCTAACCCTTTTTAAATACGCTTTTGTCTAGCGGGCTTGTTCCAATTTCAACTTGAGTTTCAATGGACTTATATTGATTATTTCATAACTATTTTAGACTCACATGGGCTTGGGTTTTATGTTGGGCTTCGTTATAATTTTACTAAAAACTATTGTATTATGTGTTACATGGGCTTGGTTTTACTTGGACAAATATTAGTCCAGAAACTTTAAATTTACATTTTTTTTTTTCAAAGAGAGACCACCTATCCATGAGTGACCCCCTCCTAACTTTATTAAGGGTTTAACTTATATTGCCAAGTATTAATTTATGATTTGATCATAGTAATAAATTACAAAGATTTGGATTTCAAGTACGATCAAGTTTAATAATTGAAATGAATTTCCGTTATTAAGTTGATAGGTTTTGATAAAATTATTCTATTATAGTTATAATTAGCAAATGAAAAAATATGTTAAGAATATTTAAATGGAATTAGAGTTTATTAGATTTCTTGTGAAATTGAATAATTATGTTCATCATAAGAAGATTTAGCCTGCTTTACGAATTGAGATTTCACGACTTATGTTAACAGATTTGTATAAAATTTAAATACTTTACTAAATTATAAACTGAAATTAAAAATATGTTATTAGTATTTAATTAATTATATGAGATTAGTATTCAATGATTTTTGTATAATAGAATACTTATTAAAATTGTTATTCTCCATGGTATGTATTTAATTATGAAATAAAACATCATAATACAATTTCCTTGAATTTGTACTGATGTATAGTACTTTTGTTAGGTGTTAAGTTACAAAGAGAATATTCAGAATCATCATTTGGTGGTAAGTAGCTTGAACATAAATTAGGGTTAACGCTAATCAGTTAGTTTAGACACATTATTACTAAAGTCTGTTCTTTGATAGCCACTTTTTATGTACCAAGTATGTCATAAGTTGTGCGAGCATGTCATTCATCATAATTCATGATTATATGAATTCCACAACATGTTTAATTTAACATTTATAATTATGTACATATCGTGTATGTCATGCATCTCACGTTGCATAAGACACGTAAGATCACTTATGTTCAAGTGTAAGATAAGATCAAACCGGTTAATAAGATGCTCATTCATATGCATGGTCTACCATAGTATGCTAGAATACTATTAGCGATTTCCTTTGTGGCCACAAGATGTGGGGCCGATGCACAATTTTGTCATATTATTAAGTGTGTTAGCCAGTCAGATAATTGAAGACAAGTCAAGCATGCCATAAGCATACGTATGAATGATCATGATTTTAAGTTCTCAGCATTAAAGATTTTATGAAAACCCTTCTGATGAGTTTCTTATTCAGTCTTTGACTCATTTTAGTTTTATTTTATTAAAATATGAGATCTCTTGTCAGGTTATTTTTATGAAAATACGTGACATCCCTAGCCTAAGGGAATGGGGTATTACAGAGACTTTAATGCTGACCCTAGACCCATTACCCACCAAAAAACCCAATAAGAAACTCTCATCCACCGCCGCTTCAATCATTCTACTCAAAGCATCCATAACAATAACAAAAAGAAAAGGAGACAAAGTATCCCCTTGTCTCAATCCATGAGAACTGTTGAAGAAACCAACTAGAGAGCCATTCACCAAAATGGAGAATCTAGCAGTCAAAATACAATGTTTGATCCATAAACACCACTTCTCACTAAAACCATATCTCCCAAGTAAGTACAAGTGAAACTCCCAATTAACATGATCATATGCCTTTTCCATGTCCAATTTTACAAGAATATCGGAGTCACCCGATTTGATTCTACTTTCCAAATATTCATTGGCTATTAAAATCGAATCTAGAGGTTGTCTTCCCCTCACAAATGCATTCTGAGATTTCGAAATAATATGTTCCATCACCACACTCGTGTGGTTAGATAGCACCTTGAAAATGATCTTGTACACCCCAATTGATCAAACTAATAGACCAAAAATTCCTCATTTCCATTACCTCGCCTTTTTAGGAATTAGTGCGAAAAATGTAGTATTAAGACTTTTCTCAAATTTTATAAATGAATAAAATTCAAGAAAAACCTTCGTAACATCCACTTGCACAATATCCCAACAAGCTTGAAAAAAAAGCCATAGAAAAAATGTCCTAGTCCAAAGCTTTATCCCTCTCCATTCCTCTAACCACATCAAGTACTTCCTATTCTTCAAAAATTATCTCCAACCACTCCACGGTAGATTGGTCAATGTACTAAAAAACCAACCCATTCAACTTGGATCTCCAAGGGTACTCACGAAAAAGCTTTTCATAAAAATTCACAATGTGTTCCTTAATAACCAGATGATTTGAAAGATTACAATCACCTATTTGAAGAACCTCGATAGTATTATTTCTTCGATCAGCGTTCCCATTTGGTGAAAAAACTTATTACACTTGTCACATTTTTCAAGTAAAGAATCCAAAATTTCTACCTCCAAGAAACGTCCCTCAAAAGGATAATCCTCTCTAAATCAGCAACCACCCCTTTTGTCTCTCCTTATCCTCACTTAACATGTCCCCTAACAACTCCCTATCCTCCAAAAGCTACAGTTGTTCCAAGAGATGCTTCCTGTGATTTTCCACATTCCCAAAAACCTCCACATTCCACTTCTTCACATCTTGTTTTAAAGTTTTGAGTTTTCCAGCCAAAACAAAGTTTAGAGTACCAAAGCAATTGTACGAAGACCACCAACTCTTCACCCTATACACAAAGCCATCAACCTCCAGCCCATATTTTCAAATTTGAAGTACTTACACCTTCCATTAATGGCCCTATAGTCCAAAATAATGGGATAATGATTAGGACATAACCTCAGAAGTCTCTTCTTACATAAATCAGGAAAATGTGCTTATCAAAAGAAGACACTAAAAATCTATCCACCTTAGACAAAGCCCTCGCATTTGACCACATAAAATCCCTACTCCCCATAGGTAAATCATAAGATCTAACTCAAAAATGAAATCTAAAAAAATTCTATCAAAACTAGAGAAAATGTGAGATTCCCCCACTCAATCACTAGGAAACCAAGTAATGTTAAAATCTCCACCAAAACACAAAGAAAGATCCCACCAACAGCAAAGACCAGCCATTTTGTCCCACAAAATACTCCTACTACTATCCAAATTTGAGCCATAAAAACTAGCAAAATTCCATTCTAAATCATCATCCATATTCTTAAAATGACAACCCACCACATATTCTCCCATATAGTGTTCTAACAATTCCACAACCCTTCTATCCCTCATAACAATGATGCCTTCTGAAGCTCCATTTGAATCTAACACAACCCACCCCACATAATGATACCTCGACAAACTATTGACAATAGTTTGATTACAAAACTTGAACTTGGTTTCTTGAAAACAAAGCACATTACTCCTACGCATACAGAGACGTTTTCAAAAGTCATTTAGCCCTCGAACGTTCCAAGAAATAATTATTGATTTCATAGATAACAATTAGCAACCCTCTTCTTACCTTTACCTTTAGACGTGCTCCCTTCCCTACCATTATAATTGGTAGAACACGATAATGTCATCAATTCTCTCTCATTCTTTGAAGCAGATCTTGCCAAAGATGGTTGACCAGCCTCAATAGCTATAAGAATAGCTCTGAATTATTACTCAAAGCCAACACAGGAGATCCTCACACAATTCTTAATTTCATCCACCTTTCTCAACACCCAATCAGAGGAAAAATTAGTCCATTCAATACTTGGAGGAATGGAACAGATAGGATCAAGAAGAGAGACATTATCAAAATCAACCATTTCGCCAGATACTTCAAACTTAGATCCTTCCCCTCTACTGAGAACCATTTGTAGATCAGAGCTGCTAATCTAGGTACATAGAACCCAAGAAACCTCCTTCTCGGCAAACCCAGGAGCAGACACCCCCAACCCTTCACTACGATCACAATCTACACCTACCTTCCCCTACCAACTACCCTAGACCACCATAGCACTGTTGTGATGATGAAAAAGAAGGACCCAACCCCTATATTTTCTCCTTACCGAGAGATTAGTTATTCGTTGTCAGGGAAGTTGATAAAGATGTAGGAAGGAGAAGATCTCGATGCCAAACTATCCCTAGAAAATTTCCCTGATGCCAATTACCTTTCTGTGTCGACAACACAACCACCTGAGCTATCGCTAAATTGGGTTACCCTAATGCTAAATTGTGTGTATATATATATATACAATTTCATGGTACAAACCAGGATGCCCCTAGTGAGATCAATAATCTTAAATCTGAAAATGATGTTTTAAAACAGGAATTTTTATGTTTTAAAATAGATAAACAACTTGATCAGAATATTCTTTCTGATAATGAGCAAATGAATAATTCTGATTTTAGCCAAACAAAAAAGGCAGTTGATAATCAGATATGTTTGATTCATCATACTATTCCTCCTAAATGGTTTTCAAGAGTTACTATTATTGTTTGCCATGAATTTCAATTTTTTGTTGTTGTTATGATTGATTTCGGATTGGATATGAATTGTATCCAAAAAGGATTAATACCTAGTAAGTATTTTGAAAAATTTACTGAAAGATTATTCACGGCAAATGGATCTCAAATGAAGATCAACTATGAGCTAAATACTGCTCATGTTTGCCAAGATAATGGTTGTTTTAAAATTCCTTCTGTATTTGTTAGAAATATGTCTAATGAGGTTATTTTAGGAATCCCTTTTATTTCATCTTTATATCCGTTTCTTTCTGACAAAAATGGTATTACTATTAAAGCTTTTGGACAAAAAGTTAAGTTTAAATTTGTTTCAAGATTTGAAATTGACACAAATAAAAGTCTGAAATCTTTGCTTTCTGCAAAAACCAACAATTTGAGTTTTCTTCAACGGGAAATCAAATACAAAAAGATTTTAGAACAATTATCTGATACTTCAATAAAAAGATTGATGATTTTAACAAACGATTGATTTCACAGATTTGTTATGATCTTCTAACTTTTTCTTCAAATTGTAAATCAGGAGGAGTTGGGCTGGAGTACCAGTTTTTCGTTAGGCTCATTGGTTTGAGTCCTTTTGAAGAGAATCTAGCTATCTCTGGCTTTAGATCAAAATCTTGAAAACTTTTCTCAAGTAAATCAATATTTTTAATAGTTGAAGAATCACTGTCAAATGACTTATCAGTAGTTTCGACAAGAACAACTTCTTTTTCATTGCTGGTCAAAGCACTAGTAGAATATCGTTCTTTTTTAAGATCAGTAAGCATTTGATTGATTTTATCAATGGTTTTGGCCTGTGTATTTTGAAAATCAATTTTAGGCCGATCCTGCGGTAAAATAATCAAAGGGTTTTCAATAGGTTTTGCAACCTTCTTTGACTGATCTTTTGGTAAAACAAAAGGATTTTCAATATTTGTTGAAATAGGTACTGAAGCAAAAATAGGTTTTTCTGTCTTTTCTTCAACCCAATCTAACTGATGTTCAATAGTTTGAAGAGCAAGATTTATAAAATTATTTTGATAAATAATCTTTTTTGTTTCTTGCAAAATAGTGTTTTCTTTGAGATCTTTGGACTCAGTGATATGGATTTTGAAAGGAGATGCAGTCACTTTAGATCCTTTATGAGAAATAAGAACTATCTCTTAAGACAGATGGTTGGATTGGACCACAGCTTTGCCTTCTTCTTTAACATAATTAGTTTTAACAACATTCAAACTATTTTTAGGAATATAATAGTTTTCAACAAAATAATAATAAAAAAAAAGTATATGCCTTTGAAGGTCATTCATTTTTTCTTTCTATTTTCATTTAACACGTAATTTTTCAGAAGTAGAAAAAGTAGCATGATAAATTTTCCTTTTATCATGGTTTTCTTTTGAACTATTTTCATTAACAAGAACGATTAAATCAATTTCAAAAGGTCTATTTATCACATTAAGTTGACTGTGATGAATAGGTGTAATTGGTGCAGTCATATCATAAACTGTAGGAGATAAAAATGAAGTATCTTCTTATTTATCGGCTTCTTCTTTTACGGACTTATCTTTGGATGTTTCATCATCCTTGATAGAATAGTAAGCAAAAGTAACCTGAGAGGATGTAGAAATTCTTTTCAGTTTTAAATCAGGTTTAACAGGTTGAGCAGTTTTGACGGAATCTTCTAGAAATTGCTTGAGATTTTGGTCTCTTCTTAGTGGATTGTTCGAAATAAAATCAACAAAAGAAGATCTAGATCCAGCGAAAGAATTTCTTCTTATCGTGGGTACTAGGGGTTGATCAAAACTAATTTTAACCGTGTCGTCTAAGTATTGCTGGATGTAATCAAGATTGATTTCATCAGCACATGCTTTAACTGGCGAAACTTCATGTTCCAAAGTCTATTCATTGGGAAGAGAAATATCTTTCCAATAAACCATCTTAGGAACTTGAATTTTAGCATAAGGAGTAGAACTTTGAATCAATAAAGTTTTGTTTTTTGAAGATTTTAAAATAGCTTTTGGATTTAAATTAGTTTTTAAAAGTCGATAATAAATCCATTAGACAATAGCAAGAGGTTTACTGCCTTCTTCCATGTCATATCCAGAAGTTAAAATATTCAAAGTAAGAGCTTTTAAAATATGGTGATCATCTAAGTAAGAGTTAAATTAGGAAAACAATTAAAGTGAATTGGACCATTAAACAAAGAAAATTGAATCATTCCAAGAATACTTGTTTAAAAATTTTTAAATCTAGCATCTCGTATGCATAGTAAAATAGAAGCATTGATGCATTTCCTTGTTAGAGATTTGACAACAACCTGAACAGAACCAATATGCAGAAATTTGTATCCTTTTACCAGAAAATCTTGGATTGATTTTCTGTTAAATAGGCAACATTTTTCATGAGTTTTTGAAATAACATAGGTTTGTTCAACACTTTTAACATTGAACTCAGTTTTAAAAGCAGATTGAATCCAAGTAGTTTTGTAAATAAATTTAGTATCAATTTTTGGAATACTCCATCAATTGAAATCAACAGAATCATTTTCTTCCACAGAAATATCTTCTTCATTAATGATATCAGGGGGTACAGATCTGGAACTAACAAATGAATTAGATCTAAACATCCTATTCATTTTGTCACCAATCAAAATAGAACTTCACACTTCAATGCCTAGCTACTATCATCACTGATTATAACCTTATACCAACCTGCCCTAACGCTCTCTTGGCAAACGGGTCTTACCGAGGTTCTAGATTCCACCGAAATGAGAAGTAAACAAACAAAGTAAGAATTCAGTGTTTGGTTTGAAGGACAACAAGATGAATGAATGAAGAGAAATAAGACAATCTACTAGCAACCAAAATCAATTTGGCTATAATACCAAGCTAAGAGACAGAAGCAGGGTATATAGAACAGAGAGAAGAATAAACAGAGTATGCACAGTTAATAGCAGGCGGTAATACCGACCATATGCATGTATGCAGAATGTATAAAATAGATAAACTGAAAATATCAATTTGCATTGAAATATAAGCATATTAAAATAACAAGTAGAGTAACTCACAATATTATAAGAGAAAGTTACAGGAGTGGAAGAGAATGAAAGTGAATTCGTAGGAGGGAAGGAGAGGGAGAAGCTCGTGAGTTTTTTAAGCTTCCTTCCATCAACCAGAGGTCCCCCTTTTATAGATGAAGGGGTCCTTTTACAATAATTGAAATAGTAAATTAAGGTCCCTGAGTGAATAATGATTAGAACTGTTCATTCACATGAAAGTAGAATCATTATGTCTTCAAATAGTTTTCTCGGCGTGTCTTGTGGGAGCATCTGCTTTTGACATAAAAGTGGAAAATGGTCTTTGTCAAGGGACTAGTCAGTCTGTGAGACAACAGTATTCCTTTTGTCTTGTAGTGTCAGCGGTGCATCATTCATCTTCAAATAGTCTTGGAGTATTTTCAAAATCGTGTCCAAATATATTACTGTAAGGATCAGCAACTGAAGCCTCGGATGATGCTTCTGACTTATTATCTGATTCGTCAGAATTGTCTTTTTTTAGGGACTTCTTTAATAAGTAAATTAAATCATTTTTATTTAATCCTTCAATAACATTATCTTTCTTTTTGGATTTTGTGGATCTCTTGGTAGAAGAAGAGGCAGTTGTCTTTCCTTTTTGTGAAACATTTGGTGAAGCAGGGGTTTGGATTAAAGGGTATCCAGTTAAAGCAAGGGAACCATGGGTGATAGCAGGGAAATCTTCCATTTATATCAAACGGGTTGTGTTCAAATTAACCTAGTAAAATTTGATTATTAAATGGATTATGCAAGTCATATTGTGTCACCCATTATTTTTATGAGTTGTATTATGTAGGGGTGCTACCCGCATGGTGTGGGGCGGGGGGTGGGGTGGGGTTGAAACCGCACCTCGCCCTGCCCCCCGCTCAACGCAGTGATTCATTGGGAAAAAAAAAATTTGGATCTAAATTTTTTTTTAAACCCAAATTATAATATAATATAATTATAAATTTTATTCAAAAAAACATAAACTCATTAGAGTTGTATTATGGACTGTCTTGGCCTCCTAGGCCAACTTTTATATAGGAAGCCAAGACAATACAATAGTCATTCTTAAGCAATGTGGGACTTACTAGGCCAAGGTAATCCATTAACTTGAATTCAAGTTTTAACAAATTGTATATATTTATATACAATATATATTTATATAAATTATTCATATATAATACTATTATGATTTTAGAATCTGATTCGTTTAATTAAATGGGTCTTGTTTGGATTGACTCATCAGTCAAATACTCATAAATTGGCACGACATGAATATGACTCAAGAACACTAATTGCCACTCCCACCACTGAGATATTGCAGCTAATAGTGCAATAGCTGAGGTAGAACACGAGCCAGAAGAAGAATGAAAAATTCATACAACCTTATGGATTTTTTCCCTTAAGGTGAGATGTGTATGTGACATTAATAGTGAATATCTTTAATCAAATGGGAGAATCCATAAAAAATAAAAAGAATAAAAATTGTTTGACTTCTACAATTTTAATGGCTATGGACCCATAAAATCAACTATTTTCATGAGATAAGGAAAACATTTGCTACCATTTCTCCCTTTTTTTTTTTTTTTTTCCGTTTTAATTTGCAATTTTTTAGTATACATAATAAGATTGAGTTATGATATTTACAAATCTAGTGTATCACAAATCACATACTGCGAGACTCACCATATTGATTAAAAAAGAGTAACGTACTAATATTCTTTTATGTAAGCTGACGTGGCAAACTTCTATATCAACAGTGTGTATCAGAAAATAAAAGTAAAAATAGATATATTCAGTAGAACTTTACAGTCTTCCATTCTACAGATATATATTAAAATAATTCAACCAATGCAACTTGTAGTGATATACGAAGCCATGTGAAATGTGCAAGATCAGATTACTTTTTATTTTTGTTCCAAGATCTATCACAAGAAGGCAAAACTTGACAGTTGTTTACTTGTCTCAAAACAGACAGATTTTAAGCGGTACAATCGAGTTAATTCTTTCTTTTATAGCAATATCAAGAGTCCTTGATTCTGTTAATCCATCCATGTCGCTTTCATTATTTTTTCTTTAAGCTATGTTTGGATAGTGAAGTGATCTCAGATGATCTATTAATAGTAGTAAAAATGTAATAATAAAATATTGAATAGTAGTAAAAAATAGGTAAAAAGTAATGATAAAATATTGAATAGTAATAGAGTGATCTCAGATCACTACATCTTTAATCTTTCCATATAGCTTGGTGACTACTGTGTCAATTGACTTTCTCTGAGTTTTAATATTGATGAACAATCTTATTATTGAATGCTCGCAAAAAGAGCGGGTATATAAACTTATCCTTTAAAAATGTAGCATTTAATAGGAGTGGGGAGCTTGCTAAGAGCATGATCTCCAGCTTCAAAAGTGATGGAATGGAGGCTTCATGCAGAAGTTGGACTGCAAACCACTTAAAAGAGCTCCCATTCTACTCGCCGACAGGGGAAGCTTGGAAATATGATGAGAGTGCCTATTGGTTGGGAAAAGGAAACCTAAAAGAATACTAGAATGAGATGCAAAATGGGTCATGGGCTGTAAGGAATTGTGGGCTGAATGTAAAGGGCCTAGAGGTGTTGTTCTGATCAAGAGGCAGCTGAGTCATTCGTTGGTAGTGGGACCTCTTAAGGCCTTTTATCTTGTATTTACATTTCTTATAATTAGCTACTAGTTCCTTTTAGTACCTTTTCTATTGGCCCAATGGGCCTGTTTGTAAGGTAATACTTTGAGTCTGTGGTGGATGATTATATACGCACTAAGAGAGAAATGGGAGGATCATCCTGAATATTCCTAAATCTTGTCTTGTATGCACGTGGAGGAGCTCCCCTCAAAGAGGGCAATTTTCAATTTCAGATCAATTACAGTAGCCATTTCCTTTCCAAACCTACTTACTTTCCTATTTCATTACTAGTGTATTACGAGTGGTATCCAGAGCCACCAATCCCTATTCAACAATCCATGGCTGAAGGCACTCGTCTTGCACAACTACATGAAGGATTCAATTCCTGCAAGAAAACTACCAAATCTCATATGAAGAACACGGAATCCCAATTTAAGACTATTCAGGTGGAGATGCAAGCCTTGAGGAGACAAATGGAGATTGTTTGCATCAACTATCTTCAGTGGCATCAAATTTGTAGCGAAAGAACAACAAACAGTTAGATGGATCAAATGGTAATGAGGATGCAAGTAGAAATGATCAGATGATACCTCACACGGGATAGATCCATCCTAGAGCAGTGCATTTGGATTTTCCTACCTTTCACGGTGAGGATCCCCTTGGATGGTTGTACAAGGTGAATCAATTCTTTACTTTTCACAACACACTTCCACAACACCATATGATGCTAGTTTCATTTCACATGGAGAGCACGACCCTAATGTGGTTCCAAGATTTAGATGAGTCAGGGGCCTTAACTAATAGGCAAAAATTTGTGAAGGCATTGTTAATTAGATTCGACAACAGTTATGATGATCTAATGGAATAGTTAACTCTTTTAAGGCAAGTAGGGATAGTGGAGGAGTAAAAGGCTAATTTTGAAGCCTTGTCAAGTAAACTGAGAGGTTTATCTGAACAATACAAATTGAGTTGTTTCCTAAGTGGCTTACGGGATGAAATAAGACTTCTGGTTCGAATGATTAACCCCAATAACCTCATCACTGCTTATAGCCTTGCCAAAATCAAAGAAGAAAATGTAACCCTACACAAAAAATTATCCAACCAAGCACCAAACCCACACCACACAGAACCAACCTCACTAAAATTTAACCCCATCCGCCATAATCCTAAACCTCACAAAAACCATAGTAAAGTAGTAGTTTCGTTACACAAAATCAGCCAGAATCAAAAGATGGAGAGAAAGGAGAGGGGTTTGTGCTATAGCTGTGGTTTCAAATGGAATTCAGAACTTCGATGCTAAAGTCCTAAGTTGTATTTAATTGAGGAGGTGGAAGAGGAAACAGAGGATATTAGTGAGAATACTGATCAGTTTGAGGGCCAAAATGACTATTTGGGGCTGCTGAATTTAGGCAGACAACTATAAATATCCCTACATGCAATTATAGGCTCCTTAAATCCTAAAACTATTAGAGTCAAAGGAAAAATTGGGAGTCAGTGGGTGATAATACTTATCGACTCAGGAAGTACTCATAACTTTCTTGACCCTACAGTAGTCACTCGAGTTCCCTTGCCATTGGCGGAAAATGAAAAAGTAAGGGTGAAGGTAGCTAATGGTGATCAGGTTGGCAGTGAAGGAAAGGTGTTAGGGGTGAATGTGAACATTCAGGTGGGGATTTTTAGTGTGGATATGTATGTATTGGTGTTGGCAGGATGCGACATGGTACTAGGTGTGCTCTGGTTGCAGGGATTGGGCTCAATCTTATGGAATTCAAGTGAGCTCACTATGCAATTTGAACACAATCAAAATGTTGTCAAGTTAAAAGGGGTAAGTATAAATACTTGGATTGAAGAAGGGCTATCAACAAGCTCAAGAAAATGGAGAATAAGGGGGTGTTGCTGTAGTTTGTTGAAGAAACCACAGAAAAACCAACCAAAAAATCTCCAAAACCCATCCAACAATTACTCGACTAATACCCAGATATATTTACCTCCCTAAATGGGCTCCCCCTACCCAATCCCATGACCATGCTATTATCCTCTAGCCAGGAACTAAACCATTTTTATGAGACCCTATCGCTATCCCTATTTTCAGAAGGATGAAATTGAAAGGATCGTAAAAGAGCTACTAGATTCAGAAGTCATTCGACCTAGCCAAAGCCCCTATTCCTCATTGGCGTTGTTGGTGAGGAAGGCGTATGGTACTTGGAGATTATGTGCGAATTACCGAGCCCTTAACGGTGTTGCTATTAAGGATAAATACATTATTCCAGTAGTAGAGGAATTAATGGATGAACTACACGGAGCTAGGAAATTTTCTAAACTTGACTTAAGGTTGAAGTATCACCAAATCCATGTGATACTAGAGGACATTTCCAAGACTACGTTCAAGACACATGAGGAGCACTACGAGTTCTTAGTTATGCCATTTCGTTTAAATAACGCACTCTGACCTTTCAAAGCCTTATGGACCAGGTCTTTAAACCCTATCTTCAAAATTTTATACTTGTTTTCTTTGATGATATCTTAATATAGAACAAGGATGAAGAAGCACATTTAACTAGGGGTGGCAATATGTGACACGACTCGTTAGCCCAACACGAACATGATACGATAGGGTTTAGTCTTAACTAGTTCAGGTCAAAACGGGTTGACCCGTTAAAACACGATTGCTTAACGGGTCACTTACCTGTTAAGAAAATAAAATTTACCTTTCTACCATTAAGACCTAAAACTGAAAAATGAAAAAACCCTAACTCTAATAACCCACGCTGCCCCCCCTCCAGTTTTTGAATTTGGCTTTCTCGGATTTCTCCTTTCTTAAGTCTTGACACCGGCTCCCTCCAACCAGTTCTCTTCACAATGACGTCACGTCGCCGCCTCTTTTGGCCTTTTCAACCCAGCAACTCGTGTCGGCCGTCACCCATGCAGAGACTGCAGAGTCACGGACTCTTCACCCTAACTCCGTTGCCCATGCAGACCGCACAAACTCGGACTCGCGCCTCTCGCCGCCCATGCCCGTCACCCACTGTAAGTCAATCCAGTCAAGGTTTCTATTACCTTTACGTATTGTTTGGTTGTCGAGAAAGAAGAAAAAAAATGGGAAAACGATGTGTTTGGTTGCCCACTGTAATTACCATTTATTTCCTTGCATCTTCAAGTGCCTGGAAAATTCTTAGTGGGTCTGAAATCTGAATCATCTGATGATCTTTCCTTTCTTTGACTACTGGTTTTGTGCCTCTTTTCATCTTTAGTGCAGTTTCATGCGTGCTCTGTTTTTGTGCTCAACTTCTGGGTTTGTGACATTGTGTGCTCTGTTTTGTTCTTTAATCATCAAGACTAGTCTGTCATATCTTTTGTTCTTTCTCTCACCTGATGATCTTACTACCCATATGCAAAAAAGTCAATTGGATCTTTACTTGGATGAACCTAGGATAGATAGAAATGCAAAGATTGACATTCTTTCCCTTGGAATGGAAATGAATTTCATTATCATGATCTTGCTTGTATAGCTCGTGACATTTTGAGTGTTCTAGTTTCTACAGTTGCATCTAAATATACTTTTAGTGTTGGTGGGCGTATCATTGATCAATTTAAGAGTGCACTAAAATTAGATATTGTTGAAGTATTAGTCTACACTAGAGATTGGCTATATGGCGAGGAGCCAAGTAATATTATTTTTACCTCATTGAATAAATAATTGTAATTTTTCGATACAATAAATATTATTTGATACAAAACTTTATCTATATCTTTTTTTTAATAGAAAAATAATAAGAAGTTAAATTGGACGAGTTAACCGAAGATGTAATGGAGTTGGAGAACAACACGGGCAAGGAGGACGCTCCACTCATTCTTCAAGCTCTAAATTTGTTTAGATCTGTGTTTTTATTATATTTGGGATTGTAACATTAATATATTTACTATGTGTGTTTTGTTTATTATATTTGGGATGTAATTTTAATATATTATTACAATGTGTGTGGATCATATTTGTTTAGATTATAATTTTAGACTTGTAGTTAATTTTTTATTTTGTATAGATATTATTTTCATTAAATATTTATATAAAATCAATCAGGTCAAATGAGTCATGTCGTATCGTGTCTGTTCAACTCATTAATGTAAACGGGTTGAAACGGGTTGGGTCATGTCGTGTCGTGCCGTGTTAATTTATTTAATATTCATTAACGGGTCGTGTCGTGTCAACCCGTTATCTTACCGTGTCGTGTTTGTTTTAAAATTTTGACACGAAATCCTTAACAGGTCGTGTTCGTGTTGACCCTTTTAAGTGTAATGTACATACCTTGACACGACACGAACACGACCTGTTAACACAATTTGACACCCCTATATTTAACCCATTTGAGGGTTACTTTTGACATTTTAATGGAAAATCAGTTGGTTGCTAAGCTAAGCTAAGCAAATGTAGATTTGGTTATGCAAAAATATCCTACTGGGGTCACCTCATTTCTGCCAAGGAGGGAGGATAGACCCAGATAAGATAAAAGCCATGTTGGAATGGCCCAGATCTAAGTCGATTAAGTCCTTAAAGGGCTTTTTGGGCCTAACTAGATACTATAGAAGATTTATAGGGGGGATGGGGTCATAACTACCAAGCTAACAAGTCTACTGAGGAAGGACAATTTTAAGAGGGATGAGAACGCCTAGGCTGCCTTTGAGAGACTTAAACAGCAGTGACTCAACTACTAGTTTTATAGCCTTACCCAATTTCCAGTCCCCATTTGTTATTAAATGTGATGCCTCGGAATAGGCCATTGGAGTTGTATTGAATCTGTTGATGTAAGAAGGAAAGCCCCTACATTCTACAACCAAGCCTTGAAGGGAATGGCTTTGTTATTGTCAACTTACGAAAATGAATTATTGGCATTAGTGTTGACAGTACAAAAATGATGTCCCTATTTGCTAAGGCAATCTTTTATGGTCAAAACTGACCACTAAAGTCTCAAATTTCTACTTGATCAAATGGTGGAGACTATGATGCAACAAAAATGGATAGCGAAGTTGATGGGCTATGACTTTACGGTGGAATATAAAAAAGGAAGGGAGAATACAGTAATAGATGCCTTGTTAAGGTAAAAGGGGGAAGCTGACAGTGGCTATGATTTCATTGCCTAATTGGGATTGGAAAACAGAGATCATCTCTTTATGCTTCGGATGAGAAATTACAAGCCCTATGGGGAAGGCATCTAGCTGGGGACTGGCCCTCTCACTACTCAGTAAAAAATGAACTCTTATTCTACAAGAACAAAGTGTACATCCCTGATAACCATACCTTCATAAACAAATTGTTGAATCTGGTGCACAACAGCCCTATAAGGGGACATCTAGGCTTTGATAAAACTATTTACAGGCTAAAGATATTTTATTGGCCAGGGCAATAGTCTTATGCCAGTACTTTCCTTAAGGGGTGTGATACATGTCTGGTAGTAAATGTGGATAACAAACTCCCTAGTGGTCTACTACAACTCTTACCCGTACCCTCAAGGCCATGGGCAAACATTACTATGGATTTTGTTAAGGGCTTACCTCCATCAAATGGGTCAACAGTTTGTGGGTCATAGTTGATCAACTTATGAAGTATGCTCATTTTGTGACAATTTCTCATCCCTACACAGCTAAGGTGGTAGCTCAATTATTTATGAAGCATGTGTTCAAGTTACATGGGATGCTGAGTTCCATTATTTAGATAAGGATCCCCCATTTACCAGTAAATTTTGGAATGAATTATTTTCACTACAGGGGGTTTAGTTAGCCTTTAGCACCACCTACCACCCTCAAACAGATGGCCATACAAAGACGGTGAACAAATGGGTGAAAAATTACCTACGAATCTATGTGGGTGATAGGCCAAAGGAATGGTCATAATAAATTGCCCTAATTGAATGGTGCTATAATTGTAATCAACATGCATCTCCTAAAATTACCCTCTGAATCCCTCTACAGCTACAAACCAACAAGACTATTAAAATATGTGGTTGAACTACCAGAGTAGAGGAGGTTGAAGTTACCTTGCAAAATCGAGATCAAATCTGGCACCTGTTAAAGCAAAATATCAGTAGGGCTCAAGAGAGAATGAGAAAATATGTTGATCAAAAGAGAAAGGAGCAACAATACGAGGTGGGAAACTGGTCTACTAACAGCTCTATCCATATCGCCAATTTTCCCTTCATTAGAGAAAAGGCATCAAGCTTTCTACTCGCTTCTACGTCCCATTTCAGGTGGAACAAAAGATCGATGAGGTGGCATACCACTTGAAGCTGCCAAACATGGTTTAGATCCACGTCTTCCATGTCTCACAGCTAAAATGCAAACTGGGCTAGCACGTAACCCCCATTACCACGTTGCCACCAGTGGATGCTCAAGGAGTTCTGAAGTCTGAGCCGGATGAGGTACTAACTCGATCGATGAGGAAGTTCAAAAACAAACCTTTAGTAGAATTGTTGGTTTGTTGGCTAGGACAACAAGTGGAGGATGCATTGTGAGAACTGTACTACCAGCTGTACTCAGATTTCCCTCACATTGTGGGCAATATGTTTTAGGTTTCGTTTGGTTCATAAACTTATCTCAACTCATCATTACAACTTTTTCAAATTTCAATACAAAATATAATAAACAATTCAATTTTTTCAAATCTCAAAATAATAATAATATTAAAAAAATAATATTTTAACAATATTTTATTATCTCAACTCAACTCAATTTAATATCCAAACACAATTTTAATAGAAAAGGGGTTGTGAGACGCCGACATGGGAGGCTTGAATATATGATGAGAAGTGTCTGTCGGCTAGGAGAATGAAACCTAGAAAAATGCTGGAATGAGATGTGAAATGGGTCATTGGCTATAAGGAGTTGTGGGCTGAATGCAAAGGTCCTGGAGGTGTTGTTGTGATCGTGAGGCAACTGAGTCTTTCGTGGGCCGTGGGCCCTCTTAAGGCCTTTTATCTTGTTTTTATATTTCCTGTAATTAGCTACTAGGTCCTTTTAGTGCCTTTTCTGTTGACCCATGGGGCTTGTTTGTAAGGTAATACTCTAAGTCGGTAGTGGATGGTTATATACGCACTAAGGGAGAAATGAGAAGATCATCCAGAATATTCTCAAATCTTGTCTTGTATGCATGTGGAGGAGCTCCCCTTGAAGAGAGCAATTATCAATTTCAGATCAATTACAGTAGTCATTTCCTTTCCATTCCCTGTTACTTTTCTATTGCATTACTAGTGTATTACAGACTTCAATTTTTTTTTTCTTTTCTTTTGCTTAACATCCTCTTTTCTGTCGAGATTTAAAATTTATATCATGCATCACAACTTGTACATTTATCATAGGTTAGACATCATCTTGCTCTCAAATAAGTAATCACCCTCTGCCTTAAATCAACATCCTATGAATGATTTTAAAGGGAGAAAGGGAGGAGGGTTTGAACTTCTAAACAAAAAGTTCCAACATCAATTATGCTTATGCTCGTTACAGATATAAATTAACTTAAAAGTGATTTCAAGCCAGGCCAAGTGAAACCAAAACCAAAAGCAAATTATCGACCAGATCAATTCTACTAGAACTACAGATGTTGGAAAATGACAAATAGCAACCAAATTATCCTTTACCACATATCTCCTTTCCTTCGGTGCAAAATATGGGATCATTACAAAAGCAGAACTGGGAAGCAAGGAATGTCCTCAAGATATTTCTATTATTTCGAGGGAACCCCTAATTCAGAAAACTTCGTTATCCGTTTGTCCAGTGTAATTCTCTGCTGCTTTAGAAGTGAAGTCATAGAAGCAATCTAGAGAGATAAGGGGGAACTTTCGTTAAGAATCAATCATGATCTAACCAAACAAGAAGTCTGAAAACATTTGGAGAAATTCGATGAATTATGAGCACATGTTCAACTTGCCTCTGCTCGAATTTTCAAAGCCTCCCTACCAGGGATCTCTCGCAGCATATCCATCAAATCTAGGAAAAAAAAAAGTAATAATGAAGCAGTGCACAGGATAGAAGAAGCTCAACAGTGAGGAAAAAGAGAAGAGAATTTTGAAATTAGGTTTAACATTTATATGGGACCCAATTTGGATCACCCATGCACTACTCTGTATCGTATTAGGAGCTCCTGCTTTACAATCTTACATTTTCTTATGTCAAAAGTACGTCTGTACTTTTCGCAAACTTTTAAATATAACAAATATGGCCCATGGGTCATATTATGGCTCTTCTTATCCCTTCATTTATTTTATATCTTCCTCTCTTCTTTTCACAGTTTTAAGACAACCAGGCTGAAACAGAACCATTTCAACTCTTAACCCACAAAATTCAGAACCCGCTCAACATTGCATCAGTCAGAAAACCAAAAACTCCAAAACTTTCAAGCTTGTTAGACCTGGGTTACTCTTCACAGCCAACAAAACAGCCCCTAAAACCTGCTTCCACTCTTTTTGAACCCCAAACTCCAGACCTTTTGTTGCACCGTTGAAAAACACTAGACCCATACATTTTTCAAGTATTTCCCATTGCTCAACCCTCTGCACCCTCCAATTTGAGAGTTTTTTTTTTTTTTTTTTTTCTTTTGCATTATTTCCACTGCAAAACTTGCAAAATCCATAACTAGCCTTGTAATCAACAAACCATAAAATCTAAAGCCTTTTATTATTACCCAGACAATATTGGTCACAACAAAACCTATCTCTCAATAATAGCACCAACCTACATAAGCAAAATCATACTGATCACCTTTATAAACTACACCACAGCACTACTTACAGCCAAGATAAAGAAAGCCCAAAGAATAGGCAAGGATCTGATAGTCATACCACCTCATTAACAATAAAACAAATGAGTGAAGGGGGTGGGGGGTGGACGAAGGGAGTCAATGCAAACCTGCAGCTTGAGCCTCAACCCCACAAACTGACTTCACACACTGTTGGATTTGCCTTCCAGCATGCCTACAGATATTACTTGGAATAATCAGATGCAAGGAAGAAACAATTGCCATAGACTTATTTTAACTGAAAACAACTTCTACTTAAGGCCAGTATAGCCGCGTAGCATTTCTTCTTCAGCAAGTGCTGCCCTTTCAAGCAGTTTTTTGCTCTCTTTCTTCATTAGATCAACAGAAAGGCCTAACTCCTTTACGTTCTTCTCAGCTCTAACAAACCGTGCCTGCACATATATTTTAAGGAAGGAAAACGAAAAAGAAAATATCAAAAGGATGGAAAAGTACAATCCGGAATATTGAAAGACATGAAACTTGGGAACTGGTATCTTAGGGCTCGTTTCGACACTTAGAATATCTCATAATATCTGTGAATAGTAGTTAAATGGTTTGTAAATAGTAGTAAAATGGTTTGAGTTAAGATGTTTTATTGGGTTTTGGGAAATGAGAGAAAAAAAGTTGAATAAAAATATTATAAAGTTAAAAAATTGTTTGAATATTAATTTTTAATATTATTTTGTTTTGAAAATTGAAAAATTGTATTTTTTTTGTGTTTTGTTTGGGAGTTTGGGAAAGTTGTAATAATTAGGTAATGATTAGATGAAAAAGTTGAAGATTTGAAATTGAAAAGTGTTTTGTGTTTGAGTGATGTTTGGGAATGAAATATCTGAGAATATTTTAGAATAGCCCTAGTTTCAGTTCTAAAGCAAGTCACAATTGCCAATAAAACTGGATAGATACAGAAACAACTTTTCTATCATATTCATAGGTCGAGGCATCCCTGGAAATAAACAGAAGGATACCTCCTCACTTTGTAGACGACCCAATGTATGACGAAACAAAAACTTTCTTGGGCCTGCAAACAAGAAAACTCCACGTAAGAATCAGTTCAAGTGGGGACTTATGAGGCAACACTAGTGGATGTAGGGAATTTGAAGTACACGAGAGATATGCCTAGATCAGTCAAGATATTCATTATTGAAGACAAGATACAAGGAATAAGAAATTATCTCTTTTATACATATGAGAAAAAATCTGCATAACAACAACACAAGAATAAGAGATTATCTTATTTCCCACTGTACCAGTACTCGCATCAATATAGTCAAAGGCCTCTTTTTTTGTTTTGATAAAGTGGAATATAACTAAGGCAGGAGCACTTTGGATGCACTCGGGGCATAAAACCAATCCTACCCACCAAAACCATGTATCAAGTAATCCAGGGGAACTCCTAGGACATAATCAAATCCATTATGTCTGAGTCTACAGCTCATTCCAAGCCCAATCCTTTGATCACTAGGCTGTGCCTAATCGGTAAAGGCCTCTTTTATTAGACGTATTAGAAGAGGAAAGAATATATATCACTTCTCTTTGTGTATGAGTTATTCTTAAGAGCACTCTAATTGGATTAGGCATCCTAGCTCAAAGTAAAAAATTTGCCTAATAGAGCATCAAAAACACCTGCGTTGGATTAGGCAAGTCTAAATAAATTTGAATTTTGAGCTACAGTGTTTTGGGCCTTTCGGCTCCTCGGTCATATATGACCTGTTACTGTAGCTTGGTCATATGTTTTTTTATTCTTTCATTTCATGCTACAACAGTCAGAAGTCTATTCCCTATAGCTTTTCTTCTTCCCCCTCCCTTCCCAACGAGACTTTATCTTTTCTCTCCGTTTCTCTTCCTTTCTCTCTTCCATTTCCTGGTTTTGCCCCTCGGTTCCCGTCGTCTGGAGATCTGACACTGATTAATGGGTACATGTATTGGCTCGGCCTTGGGGTGTACCTTGTGTGTATTGGCTCAGCCTTGGGGTTTATTTTAACTCTGATTTTAGCTTGTTTTTGCACTGACCGGATTTGTCAGTTTGAACTTGTGTTTGTGTGCGGAAAATTTGTGGTTTTTTTTCATTTCTGCAACTGTCTCTGTTTGTTAGGAGGCTGGACTTTCGGTTTATTATATGTTTTCGTATAGAATTCTTATTTCGTTTTTGTTATAAATCCAGAAAAGGGCATTCGGATCTCTCTAGTTTTTCTTTTGAGTTTTCTCGTATCTGTTTCTTCCTTTGTCTTCCACCTTTTTCATGACTTCACAAGTCTTTGAATATCTTTTTCCCAGGTTAGTTTGATTAGATCCGCGTATGATCGTTGCTTTTGTTGCTGTGGATCTGAGGCTCATTTTTTTGGTTTTAGACTTTGGATTGGTTTATTGACATCGCATTGCTGTGGCTTTCGGATAAATGTTTGATTAGAAATTTTCTTTCATTGCTTGGAATTTAATGGCTACCATCGATTTCTTATTGTGAAATTAAGTTTAGTTTGTATAACATCGATCTGAGTGTGATGGGTACTGCATTTTAGCTTTGTGGATGGTCTGAATTGACTTTTTTTTAAGAACATAGATATAAGAGATTTACTATAGTAAGATTGAGAATGAGAATGCTATTTTTTTTAACTTTATTGATTTAAGTATCCAGCATGCATATGAAATACTATGGATGAGTGATTTAAGTATCCAGCAGACATCTGTTTATGCATGTCCGTACAAGTGTGAAGGAATTAGGGGCATACATGAAGCAAAACATCAAAGGCTATTCACATGTTTCCAGCATTTAATTTATGTTTGTAATGCTTTGAGCTTTAACTTATAAAAGCAGATACCTGCTAATCATTAGAATCACAATGTATGAGCCTGTGGTCCGGGGAAAATTAAGGAAGATGCTTAGATAGAGAAATAAGTTGTTTAAATCCAGCTAGCTTAGATAGGAAAATCTTATGGATATTCCTTTTGTTGAGAGTTCCTTTACATGGTCTAACAATCATGCTTGGTCTAGATTGGATAGATTTCTTATATCCCCCCTTTATGGAGATGCATTTTCCAGATGTATGCCAAAAAAGACTACCCAGGACATGTTCAGATCACTTTTCTATATTGTTGGATTGCGGAGGCGTCCAAGGAGGACAAAGGTACTTTAAATTCAAGAACATGTGGTTAAAAGCTTATGGGTTTGTGGAGTTGATTAGATAATGGTGGAGTTCATACCAGATACAGGGCACTCCAAGCCTTATTTTGGCAGGCTCCGAAGAAGGACTTGAAGTTTTGGGATGAACAGGTATTTGGCAATGTGAAATTCCAGAAGAAGACATTATTACAAGAGTTACAAGGTTTGGAGGACATAGAAGTAGAGAGTATTCATTTGAGGGAGAACGCCCCCAAAAGCCAAGTCATCTCAGAACTAGAAAGGGTGACTCTAATGGAGGAGATTTCTTGGAGGCAAAAGTCAAGGGCCTTGTGACTAAGGGAGGGGGATAAATGTACAAAGTTTTTTCATCAGGTAGCCAACTCACATAGGAGGAGGACCAATGCTATCGAGACCCTGACCATAGATGGCCTTGTTTCCTCAGACCAATCAGTGACCAAGGATCACCTTGCTAGACATTTCAAAGAGTTGCTTTCTGAACCATTTCATTGGAGGCCTAGATTAGACGGTCTATCTTTTGAGGCAATTGATTAGACCAGTATGGTTTGGCTTGAGAGACCTTTTGAAGTACAGCAAGTAGTTAGAAAAATGAACAGAGACAAAGCTCTGGGCCCCGATGGTTTTACTATGGCATTTTTTCAGACTTGTTGGGATGTGGTGAAAGAGGATGTCATGAAGGTTTTTCATTAATTTTTTCACTTTTGGGAAGTTCAAGAAGAGTTTGAATTCTACATTCATTGCACTTGTCCCCCTCCCCCTCCTTGAATTACCCGAGGTGCACGTGCATGAAACACCCTGCCGAGAGCCTGTGCACCTTCGGGATTAGTCAGGACACTGTTCCTAGATAATCGATGCCAATCAAAAAAAAAAACTTGTTCCCAAAAAGGTTGGTGCAATGGAGGTGAAGGATTTTTGTCCTATTAGTCTCATGAACCGTATGTACAAGATAATTTCAAAAATTCTTGCTAATAAGATGAGCTTAGTCATGGATAGAATCATTTCTAAGTCTCAAAATGCATTTGTAAAGGGAAGACAAATATTGAATTCAGTCCTTATCACTAACGAATGCTTGGACAGCAAGATTAAGTCAGGAGTTCCAGGTATTTTGTGTAAATTAGACATGGAGAAGGCTTATGATCATGTTAATTGGGAATTCCTATTTTATTTGCTCAGGAGATGTAGTTTTGGGGAGAGATGGAGGTTGTGGATGAGGCATTGTATGTCCATGGTTAGATTCTCGATTTTGGTGAATGGTAACCACGTGGGATTCTTCAACAGTTCGCGGGGGTTGCGAAAGGCGATCCGTTATCACCCCTCTTATTTGTTATTGTCATGGAGGCTCTTAGCATAATGTTGTCGGCTTCAGTTGCGGGTGGTTTTTTCTCAGGTTACTCGGTGGGGGATACTAACCATGGCTCTACCACTATTTCGCATCTTTTGTTTGTAGATGATACACTATTATTTTGTGAGGAACACGAAGGTGATATCCAATCTTTGAGGGCTATCTTGCTTTGCTCTGAAGCAATCTCCGATTTAAAAGTAAATCTTTCTAAATCTGAGTTGGTTGCTGTGGGTAACATTCGCAACGTAAGGGATTTGGCCAGCCTATTGGGTTGTGTGGTTTCTTCGTTGCCTGTGAAGTATCTTGGCCTCCCACTGGGAACATCATTCAAAGCCAAGATTATTTGGGACGAGGTGATAGAGAAGATAGAGCGAAGGCTAGCTGGGAGGAAAAGGTTGAATTTGGCTAAAGGGGGTCAGATTACCTTAATAAAGAACACACTTTCAAACCTCCTCATATATTTCTTATCATTATTTCCTCTCCCAGCTAGTGTTGCCTTACGGATTGAAAAACTTCAACGAGATTTTTTGTGGAGTGGAGTCATCGAGGAGTTCAAGTTTCATTTAGTTGGTTGGGACAAGGTGTGCTCTCCAATGAGGGGTGGCGGATTGGGAGTTGGCAATTTGAGGGTCTTCAACAAGACTCATTTAGGAAAATGGTTGTGGAGATATAATTATGAGAAGGAAGCATTATGGAAGGTGGTAATTAATACTAAGTATGGGAGTGTTTGGGGGGGGGGGGGGGGGGGGGGTGTTGGTGCTCTAATAAAGTTAGGAGGGCATATGGAGTGGGGTTATGGAAACATATTCGGAAAAGTTGGGGGTCCTTCTCTAGCCACCCTAGGCTAAGTATGGGGGATTACTTCTACATTGTGAGTTTGCAAGAGCCTCATGGAATTACTTTTTCAGCAAAATGGGATTAGCATGGGTTATGCTGGGAAGGGTGATTGACCTACTAGCTAGTTGGAGAGGGATCAAGGGGATACCCCAGATTGCAGTTGTGTGGAAGATGGCTCCCATTTGTCTATTTTGGTGCATTTGGAGGGAAATGAATGACCGAAATTTTGAAGATCAATAGCGCCCTTTGGAAGAGTTTAAGAGTTTTTTCTAGAAGACTTTATTTATGTGGGTCATTGTTATAGACTTTAATGGTCTCAACTTTCATGATTTCCTTGTATCCGTTTCTAGTTCCTAGCTAGGTGTAATCACATGTATACCTCCTATGTACTTGGGCTATGCCTATTTAAATATCAATAAAATATCTTCTTACTTATAAAAAAAAAAAAAAAAATTCAGCTAGCTCTGTTTTCAATCATTATGTATTGTTCTATTGTCCTCTATTTCCACTTGTCACTTTAACCTCGATATGCTTTAATAAAATGTTTTATACTTCTAGATGTCAAAGCAGTTTAAAAGGAACTCTCTCTTTCTGATAAAATCCCCTCGGGCCACTTCCTGCATTTGAATTCACAGGAGGCTAGCAGAAAGATGCAGCCAACACTAAATGCCTTGGAATTTCCTTTTGGGATTTCCTTCACTTGCTCTTTTTTTTTTTTTTAACCTAAACTCCCAGGGAGACTAGCATAGCAACCCACTACCATGGCCTCCCACTTAAATCGTAGTTCAATCCCAGGGAGAATCGAACCTGTGATATAGGGCTCATGCACACAAGTTCGCCCTTACCACTTGGGCTACCCATTGAATTACACATTGAATTAGGTCTATTTACACATTGATAGATGTTGTTTTCATTTTTATGCAAATTTGTTTATACGTAATGTTTCTTAGCAGTCTTAATAACCAGTTTTTTTTTTTCACTTATCAAAAAAAATAACCAGTTTTTTTCTAATAAAGTGTATGAAATAATCCTACTGTATTAAGTGTAAAGAACGTATCAAGCTTATGCTGTGTTTGGATAATTCCAGGTTTGTTGAGAAGTATGGCACACATATTATAGTTGGAGTGAAAATGGGGAGCAAGGATTTAATATATGCGAAACAACAGTGTTCATCACCTCTCCAACCTGCTGATGTACAGAAGAATCTGAAGGATATGGCAGGCAAGATGTTTGCAGATGGGAATGGACAGCATGGAATGAATTCAATTGGGAGGCAGAAGGTTTGAAGGATTTCTATCTGTGCACCACGAATTATGATCTTAACTGAATTAACTGAGGGAGTTTTATCTTGTAGTGCAAAGCTATATTCATGTTCATAACTGGATGGTTGCAGTGTAGCCTTTTCACTTTTATTCTTTAAAACATTATGTTTGGTTGGTAATTAAGACATTTATATGGAATTTTAGGTGTAAAAAAATTGTACTTATTAGTGTTAAATGACCATTGAAAATATAATTGTTTAAACAATAATTTAATTATAATATGATTATTAATTAACATATGATCGGTCAAACTACAAAATATGACAAAAATAAATTAGATAAAAAATAATAAAAAATATTAAATTAATAGTATTTTATTATTATATAGAGAGTAAATGAATAATACAATGTGAGAATATGTTTTGAATGGAATGGGCAAAACGCAAAACATGTGATATTAGCTAAAATTTGACTTTGACTTTGCCTTTGCCTTTGCCTGATCCAATGAGGACGCTCTAAAGCCCCATTTGGATGTTGAGCTGAGTTGAGTTATTTATGAATAGTAGTGAGTTGAGATAGTGGAATGAGTTTTGTGGGGCCCACCTAAGATGAGTTTAAATGTGTTTGGATATTAAGATGAGTTTAGATGTATTTATAGAAAGTTGAAAAAAGTTATGGATCCCATATGTAAAGAGGTTTTTCAGCTGAGTGATGTTTAGTGATTTGGGAGTTAGGTGTTTGGATGTTAGACTCAGCTTAAAATTAGACTAAACTGAGTTGATCTCAGTATGTTCCAACATCCAAACAGGGCCTAAGAAATACTGAGCGAAGTATTTTTAAAAAAATGACCTCAGAAGAGAAATTATGAAATCTTTTTTATTGATTCTATCCAGAGAACCTTTTTTTTATACAAAGGGTGGGGGGTTCGAACTAGGTTTTCTCATTTGGAGATCAGACTTTATGCCATCTGGTCTAAACGACTTTGGCTTTCCAGAAAACTTTTTGATTCGACTAATGGGGGCAACAAACAAAAAAAAACTTATTTTAATAAAGAGAATGTATTAAAAAAAGTATATAAATAATACGAAATAAATTAAGAAATAAACAAATAAACTAAGGCAAACAGATTGGCACTAGGGTCTTCACTATCCTTTGATCTGGATCTGGAAAATATCATATGGGCTACGGCCATCCTCCAACCAGAAACTAAGTTCATAGCAGTGTCGCAGACATGATAGACCCTGAGCGCATGAGAGTGCCAGTTGCGCAGTCACCACCCATTGGAAAGCAACTTCCAAAATTTTTGCCCTGATCCCAAAAGTTGGCACAGACATGAACATGCCCATTCGCATTTTTAAGTTCTTTAACTTCTACGTAAGCAGCCTCCCGCACGGAAAACGAATACAAATTCCACGGAAGTTTTGCAGTAGAAATATGGTTTAATGTAGAAGGAATACAATTCGATTGCTCATGAAAAGATTGGAAGTTTACACTAAAACGAAATGCAATCATATCACGATGTATGAGAATCAAACTATTCATAGAAGATGGAAAGAGAAGTATTATAAGTAAAGAAGAGAGAAAAATGAGTAGAGTGGTAGCGTGGGATTATGCAGTACCTGGAACGAGAACGAAAGCGGCGGATAGGGCAAAACCAACAGCCGCAGCCGGATGTTCCCTCACCCTTATCAACTTATCTGAAATATGTGATAGAGGCATCTACTTGATTAGGGGTTATAACGATAAGACTAGAAATGAACGCCAAAGAAAAAGAAGAAAACATCTAGATTTATGCGTATTTTAGTGTGACCATTAATCTTTTGGAAGAAAGTATCTTCGTAGCTTCTGTACTGGAAAACCAAATCCCGGACGGAAAGGCCGAATTCCGAGACAGTACGACGCACATCCTCTGCAATTGATGGTATTGATGATGCTTGTTGTTCATGTTTATTTTGCTGCTCCGACGACGCCGTCTCTGCCATTTCCGGTTTCTTTTGCTCTCTCTTTCTCTTCTCTTTTTTCTTTTATTATTTTGTAGGCCTCTCTTTTTCTTCTCTTATTATTAGAAGAAAATTTCTTTGAGAGCACAGCTAGATCTATAAAAAAAATTACATAAAAAGTAATTTTATAAATTAACATATTTACACTTATTCATTAGATTTATTATACAAGAAAAATAACTTTATAATTTAATGAATCACGTCAAACCATATCCGTCTATAAGATTAATTTTGTATAATCTCTGTAGGTAGAGTATTTCCCTTATTAGAAAAATTCTATTCTAATTATTGTTATTATTATCTATTTTACATTAAAATTAATTTTATAATCTGACATACTATATCAAACCACGTCAATTTATATAGATTTACTTTTTTTTTTTTATAAGAAATGGCTTTCATCTGTATTGCTTCAAGGATTACAAGAGATCTTATCAACCCAAATAACATGGGCGATAGACTCAGGTACAAGATCCCCCCACACTATCAAGTCGTCCACATTCCATGCCATTCTAGCTAACTTATGAGCAACACAGTTACCTAACCGATTAACATGTTGACATAAACAAACATCAAAAAGAGACATCAATCTTTTACCTTCTGAGGTCAAATTTCCTAAACATGCTGCAATTTGTAGTGCCTCTTGTTGCAGATTGTCCACTACTGTCTGGCAATCTGATTCCACCATTAACTTTGTGATCCCAGATTGGAGACATAGCTGGAGACCCCTAAGTACTGCTACTAGCTCGACAGTTTCTGGTTCATCAATATAGAGTTCTACCTTGCTGGCTGCAAAGATAACATCTCCTCTTCCATCTCTAAGCACTGCTCCAATCCCTGCTTTCTTCTTATCAAAAAACAAAGCCCCATCAATATTAAGTTTCAGAAAACCCACTGGAGGAAGACCCCAACAACAGTTATGATGATTCTGGTTTGTGCTTTTCTGTTGAGAGAGAAAAACATAACTACTTTGGACAGAAATAGCATGATCAACAATTTGTTTAATGGGTAAAGTGACCACATCATGTATTTTTTTATTTCTCCTGAACCAAAAACTTCATGCTATCAGGAAGAAATTCTGCAGTTCCTCTTTTGTACAAGTATTGTGCACATGTTGGATTAAGTCAAAGAAGTAGAGAGGTTTTGGGATATCAAATATACTAGGCAAGTGACCTTTCCAAAACTCGACTAACTGAGGGCAGAAAACAATGGCATGGCCCAAATCTTCAACCTGTTCAGAACACATGCTGCATTTTGGATCAAGATCAACATGTTTCTTGAGTAGGTTTGAGCAAGTTGGCAAGCAATCTTTGCAGAGTTTCCACGCAAAAATCCTGACTTTCAATGGCACCTTCATTCGCCAAATTGCTCTCCATAGGCTGTTTAACTTATTGTTGTTAGAGCTCTGCCCTTCTGAATCACTAATGACCCTTTGTAACAGTTTGTAGGCACTTCGAATACTGTATTCCCCACTTTTCTCTTCAGTCCACATCCACCTATCTTCATTCCCCACTGGACAGATAACTATTCTCAAAATTTGCTATGTTATTATTGGATTGAAGAGAGCTCGTACTTTTTGAGTATCCCACCATCTATTTTCCACACTGATGAGAGAGTCCACTGTTTCTGTAATACCTTCCTGAACCCCTCCTATTATTTTCTCCTGAACCAAGTTTATGTAACCAGGCACCCATGGATCTTGCCATATCCTTGTAGTCTTTCCATCTCCTATTCTCCTTTGACATCCCTGCAAAAGCAAAGATCTTGTTTCCCATATTCCTCTCCAAGCATAAGAAGGGTTGTGACTAAGCTTTGATTCCAGAAAAATTTGTTCTAGAAAAATATCGTACTTTAAAAACTTGATACAACAGGGAACCCATTTGAGTAACAAGCCTCCATCCTTGTTTTGCAAGTAGAGCTTTGTTAAAAAGTTTAAGATCTTTGAAACCTAGCCCCCCTTGGAACATTGATTTGCACATTTTCTTCCAACTAACCCAGTGGATCTTCTTTTGGTTATTAGAACTGCCCTACCAAAATTTTGCCATCTAACTCTCAAGATCTTTAAAAAGACAATCGGGTAGTTTGAAACAACTCATAGCATAAGTTGGTATGGCCAAAGCCACAGCCTTGAGTAACACTTCCTTTCCTCCTTGGGAGAGTTGTTTTTCCTTCCAACATTGCAACTTCTTCCATACTCTTGACTTGATTTCAGAGAAGGCAGTAGACTTCTTCCTCCCAATCATTGGCGGCAAACCCAAATATTTTTCATACTGTTGTATCACACTTCCACCCCACAAATTTTTTATGACCTCTTACATAGAAGCACTTACATTTTTACTAAACACCATACTCGTCTTTTCCATGTTCAATTTTTGCCCAGATGCCAACTCATACCTCTTTAAAACAGCTTGTAATTCAAGATTAGTGTGCACATCAGCCTTGCAAAAGATGACACTGTCATCAGCAAAAAGTTAGTGGTTTATAACTGGAGCTCCTCTGCAGATTCGAATACCAGGTAACACTGAGGCCATAGCTGCTTGTTTCAACAACTGAACTAGCCCCTCAGTGCCTAATAGGAAGAGATAAGGGGACAATGGGTCCCCTTGTCTCAACCCTCTAGTTGGACTAAAGCACCCTTTTGGAACTCCCTTCAATAAAACCGAAAATGAGACTGAGGAAACACAAAAGCATAACCAAGTTGATCCACCTAGCTTCAAACCCCATTTGAAACAACCCTTTCCAAGAAATCCCACTCAACTCGGTCATAAGCTTTACTCATGTCTAGTTTAATGGACATATAGCCTTGCTTCCCCCTTCTTTTGTGTCTTAGAAAATGAATAATCTCATAAACCATTAAAACATTATTTGTAATTAATCTACCTAGCACAAAAGCTGACTGTGATTCCAAAATTAACAAAGGTAGAAAAGGCTTCAATCTGTTAGCTGACACCTTAGAAATAAGCTTGTAAAGAATATTACACAAGCTAATGGGCCGAAATTCAGTTACTCTAAAGGGGTTTTGCTTTTTTGGAATAAGACATATAAAGGTATGGTTTAAGCCTTTTGGGAAGACACCAGAATTTAGAGCCTCTAACACTGCCTGGGTCACAGAAGAACCTAATGTATTCCAATATTTTTGATAGAAGATAGGGGGCATACCATCAGGGCCAGGCGCCTTTGTTGGGTGCATTTAGGCTAGAGCAATATTGACTTCTGCTGCAGAATATGGTTTGGTCAACTCTTCATTCATTTGAATGGTCACTGTGGAACCCACCTGAGCAACAGACTCCATATGGTCCCTCTCCACTGAACTAGAGAACAATTGCTTGAAATAGTTCACCACCAAATCTTCTTCCCGCCTTAGCCATTTGTTCACTTCTTCCCTGGCCTGCTTGTTCTCTTGGATATCCACACCAGTAGGATCATTTTCTTGCAATAGTTTTAATCTTTCTTTTGCCTTAGAAAGCTGAACTTGGACATTACCAAAACTTGATTTGTTCCACTTCTACAATTTCACTCCCACGGTTTGAGTCCATTGCAACCAGGAATTTAAGTCCCCCTTGCACTCCTATCCCTCCATGAATCTTTAATGATCCTAGAGCAACCTTCCTCACCTATCCACATTGATTCAAACCTGAAGGGTTTGTGGCCTTTTCTTCGAATTTGAGACCCAGTTGTATCCACCCACAAGGGGATATGATCTGAGTAAGCCATTGACCCGTGAACCACAAATGCCAATGGATTGTTCAAACACCATATTTCATTAGCTAGAGCTCTGTCTAACCGAGCACTTATACATGCTGAATTTCCTCTTATGTTTGACCACGTATAAAGACCCCCCTGGTACCCTAAATCCTTAATACCACAGTCATTTATAGCTTCTCTAAAATTGTTCATTTGCCACTCAGGTCTGTCTACACCCCCCCCCCCCATTTCTCATATTGGTGCACAATTTCATTAAAGTCGCCAATTAGTAACCACCCCAGATCATCGTCACATTTTAATAATCTCATGATGTCCCAAGTGAGATGTCTATTAGTCACCTCGGGAAATCCATAGATACCTGTAAGATACCATCTCCTCCCGCTTTGCTCCTTCTCAACAATAACAGTATGAATATGATTTTTTGAATATTGCAAAACAGACAATTCCACTTCTGTTTTCCAAAATAAGGCCAAACCTCCCCTTCGACCCTCACAACTAACTGCTAAGCAGTTTACAAATCCAAGACGATGCTTACATTTGTTCATTTTAGAAACTTTGAGCCTGGTTTCCTAAATGAACAGAATGTTGGGATCTTCCTTCATAACAAGATCACGAAGGTTTCGAATTCCCCGTAGGTTCCCAAGCCCACGGGAATTCCAACTCAATGTTTTCATAATGTCTGGCGGGGCTGACTAGCAGCCTCCACCATTTTCTGTATATCCCCATCACTTAGCTTCCTAACTTTTGACAATAAACAATTTCCTTCATCACTTACCTCCATCCTCTGTTTGATGCCAGAAGATCTCTTGGTGACAGAAGTAGCTCCCCCCTGAGCACGTGCTCTGCATTTCCATCTGTTACCCGCCCCCTTCACCATTGTCTGGGCCTCAGCATCTTGTGTCTCATGCATGCAGGCCAGAGTGGGTGTACTCTCCTGGGCTTCAGGCCCGTGATCTTGACAAGGCTCATGGCCAAGCCCAGGCCCGCCAGACTCTCCGTGCTCAGTTTCACCATACCCATACCCATGCCCACCATATCTGTTATTAGTAACAACCCCCTTCTGCAGTTGTTGCTGCTGCCCCTGTGGGGGACTCGCCTTGGTGGCTACATGGTCCCCACTTTCTGATTCCCTCTCTCAACATTCCTTTGCGTCCGTACGTACCTTCTCCGCGACTCCACCTACACACATTCCTTTTTCTATTTTAGAATCTATTGAGTGGGACGCAGAGTGCCTGAATTGCCCCTTGTCAGATCCTCGTTCTGACCACCTCTGTGCCGTATTACTCCCTGAGGTCTCCGTCTCCACCACCCCATCCTCTTTACCAGTTTCATGGCCCATCTTCCATTCTCCTTTTCCAGCGTATCCGTTACTGGAACTCGAAAACGAGCGCCTAAGTCCAGTATTCTCAGCTCGAAGCCATGCCCCAAACTGCTTTCCTTTGGGAGTTTCCTCCCCTTGATCACCTCTGGTGGCTGAACATCCTTTCTCTCCATGCAAAAAGCCAACTGCACGTAAAATAGATTTTGGGTAATTTTTCATAATGGAAATGAACCCAGACCTTTTTTCCTTGTCCATTGATGAATCGTCCTCTAGCAATGGCCTTACACAACGGCATTTCCACCTTTACTCGCAAGTACTTCCCCTACCCTATTCCATCGGTTTCCACATCAACATCAAGGCAGCGCCCTACTGAATCTCCAATCTATTTTCCCCCTTCCATCGACATACAACCCAGGGGTAGCTGATGAATCTATATCCAGAATACTTCACTATCAAAAGATATACGCCCTGGTTGCATAATCTCGTCATAAGGCATTAAAAGAAACAACACATTATCGAAAAGCCACGGTTTGCCTTCGAGGATTCTTTGCTTATCAGCATGTGTGGCGAAAGTAACCACAAAAATGTTTCTATCCACTTCCTGAAACACAGCTCATTTGCTAATCCTCCAAATTCTTGCCATTGTACTACCAATGATTTCTTTCCCAACATTACGCTTCGAGCACACCTTCCCAATCAGACTCCTCTCACCCTTTCTTTGTATCTCCTCCCCACTGCCATAATTAACTTCTTGACCTTCCATCATCAGCCCTTCTCATCCCACTTAAGAAGACCTAGATGATACTTTGAGCAAAACCCTACTATTTCACCACCTTTGGAGTCGACGCGAGTCTAAACCAGAGAGGAGACTTCTGATTTGCCTTTACTTAAAATTATTTATATAGATTTACTTTTGTTTTATGCTTTTGTACCTAAAATATTTCACTTTTCGTCTCTTAACCTTTTTTTTTTTTTTAGTGAAACTATAAATTGAACAAGTCACGTTAAAATTATAATCCTCTCTGTCATAACATATATGTAGCATGTAATATTAAGATCCATTTGGTTACACAAATAATGAGATAAGATGAAATAAAATGAAAAGTTGAATAAAATATCATTAAAATATTACTTTTTAATATTAATTTTTATTTAGAATTTGAAAATTTTGAATTGTTTTTAAATTTGAAAAAATTGAAAATGTTGTTTTGAGATTTGAAAATTTTGAATTAGTTTTAATATTGTGTGAGAGTTTAAAAAAGTTATAATAATTAAATGAGATGAGATACTTTATATAATAAAACGAGACCTAAATCACCTTAGTTTATAGCATCTCAAATATCTAGCATCTCATATTATAAACAAGAATATAGATTTCTTAGTTTATCAGTTCCCTTTTATAAGATTTCTATATAGACACCACTCTAAACAAATCTTGAACATACTTAAGGAATGTTTGGAAATAATTTTCATCTTATCTCATTTTATTTCTTTTCCAAACATTATTAAAACACAAACACTTTTAAACTAATCATTACAATTTTCTCAAACTTTTAAACAAAAAATAAAAAATAATTCAACTTTTTCTAATCCCAAAACAAAAATTTTATTATAACAATATTTTAATTTTGTAAGATTTTTTATTCAATTTTGTCTCTCTCTTTTCTCAAAACCCAATAAATATTTAACTCAAACTATCTCACTCCTATTTACAAACCATCTTACTACTATTATCATCTCATTTTATCTCCAAGCATCGCTTAGTTTTATTCTAACAATATTTAAATTTTATAATATTTTTTATTCAACTTTTTCTCTCTCTGTTCCTAAAACCCAATAAATACTTGGGAGCCAGATTGGGGTAAAAAAGAATTTTACACCATCCAATCATAGTTTGACACATATAAGTTTTAAGATATGTAAAATAAAATTGGTTGTTTGGAAAAAAAATAGAATTAGTTGCAGGTTTCTCCCCACCCCTCATTCCTGTGTTTCTCTCCTCCCCTATGTTTCCTCTTTCACCCCCTTCTCTCTCTCTCTCCCCTCAAGGTCTAATTTTCGACCCTTATTCTTGGCCCCCATCTCTCTCTCTCCTCAACAAACAAGTTCACGTTGTCTCCCTCCCTGCCATTCGCTTCCCTCAATCTCATCACCCAAAATGCAAAATATACTAAACCCAATTGAATCAAACGCACTTTGGTTCCATAGTTACTAATTTCTTGCTATTCAACTCAGAAAACAACAAATACATACCGTATAAAACATTGATTGAAGATATGCGAACTCAAGCAAACAATTGAATTGAACGCAATTTGGTTTCATAAATGCTAGTTTCTTATTTTTTATTTTGAAGAAAATTAAAGATTAAAGATACCCATAAGTTTTGGTACCTAAAATGATCCTTTTGCTAATATTTGAGGAATTGAAGCCAACGTTCACATTCGAGATTTTAGAATGAAGAAATTATCAACCACTTTGGTTTGTTCACATTCCTCAACAAACATGTTCATGTTCTAGAGTTTGGGTTTGGAAAGAAAGAACCTAGATTTTTACTGTTTTCTAATGCTTGGATTTGATGAACAACAGATGAAAGAAAGAAAACATAAGATATTTATTGGCCAAGTACATATGGTCTCCACTTCTAAACAGAAGTCACCAATGCCAGAAATTCCTTTTCATAGGTAGAAAGAGATAGAACTCTACCTTTTAGGACCTTACTCATAAAGGCAATGGGCTGGTCGAACTACATCAATACTGCCCCTATATCCCTTCCACTTGCATCGCATTCAATGGTGAATGGGTGTGAGAAATCTGGCAATCGCAGCACTGGTGACTGGGCTATTGCTTGTTTCAACTCTTGAAATGCCTTCTCTGCTTCTTCAGTCTATGCAAAAGTTTTTTTTCCCAACAATTGAGTGAGTGGTGCATCAATAAATCCATAATGTTTGATGAATTTGCAATAGTAGCCAATGAGACCAAGAAAGCCACTAAGAAATTTCACAGTGATGGGTGTTGGCCACTCTAACATGGCAGATACCTTGGAGGAATTTGCCTTAAATCTTGGACTTATAACATGGCCTAAATACTCAATTTCTGAAACTCCAAATATGCACTTTGAAAACTTGGCATACAGTTGATGTGTTAGTAGAACCTGTAATACTTTTTCCAAGTGAATCAGATGGTTTGCCCATAACTTAATACACTAGGATGTCGTCAAAAAACACCAGCGCAAACCCTCTCAAAAAAGGAAGAAAAATCTCATTAGCCCCTGAAAAGTAGAGGGGGCATTTGTGAGGCCAACGAGCATCACGAGGAATTCATAATGACCCTCATGTGTTCAAAAGGTTGTTTTGAGAATGTCATCAGGCACCACTCTGATCTGGTGATAACCAAATTGCAAATCTAACTTTGAGAACACCACCGAATCATGTAACTCATCTAATAATTCATTAATTACAGGTATAGAGAATTTATCCCTGATTGTCTGCTGGTTCAAGGCCCTATAGTCAACACATATGTGCTATCCACCATTAGATTTCCTCACTAACAGTACTGGGGAAGAAAAAGGGCTAGAGCTTGGTCTTATAACCCCAGACTGCAGTAGTTCTGAGATAATTTTTTCAATTTTAGCCTTCTGATAGTGTGGGTAGCGATAGGGTCTGGTTGAAATGGACTGGGTTCCTTCTTTGAGGAAAATTTTGTGGTCATGAAAGCGAGGAGGTGGAAGACCCAGAGGTGTGGTAAAAACTTGCTGGAAGTGTTTCAGTAAATGCTAGATATCTTTAGGCAGCGTTTGGGAATCATCTTTTGTGTCTTCAAAAGTCAACTGAAGTAACAAACCCCTCCCCTTATTTACTGAAGTCAAAAGGGATTTTCTGCTACCCTCAAATGATAGGCCTTTAGGGCTGAGGCCATTTAGGCTGATGTTTTTACCACAAAAGTTAAATTGCATGGCCATTTAAGAAAAATCCCAAACTATAGGCCCTAATGTCTCTAACCAATTTACTCCTAAAACCAATTCACATCCACCCAATGCTAGCATGTAATAATTGAAAGTGAAATGGTTACCTTGGAGTTTGGTGAGCACATTGCTGCAGAGGCCCTTACTATAGATCAAATCTCCATTAGCAATTCTAACCGACAGTTTGTTAGAAGTGTCCATCTTCAATCTTGTTTTTGCTGCAATCGAGAGGTCCATGAAGTTGTTTGTGCTGCTTGAGTCTACCAAAAGTTGCATGGTTTTTGGGCTAGGTGTGCTAGAAATGGCATTGAGTTATATCTCAAGTTTAGTCTTAGAGGTCACAGGTGGAGCTGTAACTTCAGGGACTGCTTCACTATTGTCTTCCCCCATATCAACATTGTCTCCCAATTCATCTTGGCTTTGTAGCAGATAGACCTTAGGGTTTTTGCAAAGGTGGGCAAGACTCCATTTTTAATCACAATGATAACAAAACCCTTTTTTCCTCTTCTCATCCTTGGTTGCTGAAGAGACTCTTCTTGCAATAGGTAAATACTTAGAGCCCTTGCAGCTACCTCGAGAATCCTGCACTGTTAGAGTTACTTCCAGATAGAGAGGGTGCCTTATTAGATAATGGTTTGAAAGACCTCCTAGTGCTTAGTAAATATTCCTCTTAGATTTTTGCAAGTCCAAAAGCAGCTCCAATATTGATAGGGTTAAGCATACATATAGGGAGCTTGATCTCATCCTTCAGGCTATTAAGGAAGCAACTGAGTTTATGGTGGTTTGATAAGCCCCTTAATCTGTTTGAGAGGGCCTCAAAATGTCCCTTATAAGAGACCACAATGGATGTTTGCTTGAGCCGAGTAAGAGCCTACATTGGGTCATCAGGGCCAAATCTAAGAAGTAAGACCCTTGTGAAAGTCTCCCACGTATTAAACTGGCCAAAATTTGTTGCATCTTGGTACCATACTAGGCTTATCCATTCATGTGATACAAGGCTATCAATAAGCATTGTGGAGGAGGTGTTTGATAATATTCAAAGTATTGGGTGGCCTTAAAAATCCACCCTAAAGGGTCATCCCCTTCAAAATGAGGAAACTCTAGCTTAACTCCTCTCATGAATCCTCCTTTGTGAAACATATGATCCCCATTACCCCCTATTTGCAGCTCTCTGTTAACAACATTGTTTTGGTTTGCTACCAGAGTATGAATCATATATGTTAACTGATCCAGTCTTTCCTTGACATCTTGCGGGTTCTCTTCATGGGCATCCACTTGCCTCTGAAGGTTTTCTTGTTGTTGCTTGAAGTGTGTGCCATCAGCCACGAGGATTGTTGGCTCTAGATACCAGTGGATAGAATACCAAATGTAGATAACAGAGAAAAATAGCTAGAACAGATTGGAGATATGAAGAAGAGATGGGTTCTGAAATACTGTAAATTCATTCATTCATAAGGATAGTGATAAAGGATTGTTTGAGGCAATCCGTCATCCAGAATATTCAAAAGATGACAAAACTCATTCACACCTTACAACAATTCTTCCCTTTCCATTTATCCCCTCTAACATCCCACTAAGGAAAACGACAAAAAAAGTAAAACAGAAGCAACAAATTAACAGCTACGGCAGTCTCTCGATCTAGCTTCAAACACAGCGTTTCATGTAAATAAAACACAGTGTTTCACCCTTGCATCAAAACGGTTCATTTTTCCCAGATGGAGTAAATGCCTCGTTTTGACTCTTGCCAAATGACTGCGTTTCGAGTTCCAGACATCAACTACTTCATGATCTCTTCACTTCAATTCCATTTCTCAATACTTCATTTTCACTACTTCTTAGCTAGGGTTTGTATCTTCTTCTTCCCTAGCGAGGCTTCTCACATAAATACAATGCTTGAAATACACGAAATTTTGAAAATGGTACCAAAAGATGGTATAGTCCCATAATTGTGATCATAATGATGATTGTTGAAGAAATCCAATTATTAGGTTACTTTGAGTCATTTATTGCAGAGAGTATTCTGCATTAGGAGATGGAGCATAGAGTCTAATTGTGTGAGGTAATAGTTAAAAATAGTCAATCCCACATATTACGCCATACTAGATATGGTAGATGACAAAAAAAAGGTCATTTTCAGCAAAAGAAAGCACGTACAATTTTTTGAGAAATGAAGAAGAAACTGGTAGGTTGGGCTTTTGAATACTTGCACAGAAAAGGGATAAACCAAAACAAAAACAAAAAAACAAAAGAGATTTAAATCTAGCATCCATGAGTCGTTATATAGTTTAGAGAAATAGGTAGCTATGAGTACTTGATACGATGGAGCATAAGTGGCGGAGTGTGACAGTTGTCTATTTTGTCATCAATGTGTGTAGTACACATGCCGATGGCCAAGTGCCGATAATGGATTGATTAGCAAGGTGGCAAGAAAGGGAAGCAATTGTGTAACATACGGGTCCTAAATTAGGGTTTAGAATTATTATTATTAGTAGTGTTTTGATTATTTTTAAGATCAGTTTTGAGATGGTGATTTTAATTGATTTGGTTTCTTCCACTGTCTACACCCCGTATATCCCTTTGTTTGATTTTCTTTGAATAGTTTCCTAATTGGTAACCAATTCACATGGCAAAAACCCTAATATAAATCCTCTTTTCCCCACCACAACAGTCCCTCCATCAAATAGAATTCTCACGGCTAGAAACCTTCCCACCCACGTGAAACCAAAATTCTTCTTCTACACACTAGAACTACTCCCTCAACAAAGCCATACAGCCTTTCCCACAACAACCAAGCACCTACCTTGCAAGAAACCACCACAGAGCACACCGATGGTAAGCCCTCCTTCCTCCGAGATGTGCGTTGACCCTTAAACCCCTCTCTGTTGCTCTCTCTCCACTATCAATAACCAAACAGCCCTTGTGTTTTTTCTCAGCCCACAGTTGACCACAGGGAACATCGGAACACCACCCAGGTTGCACAAAACTCGCCGACCAGCCTGGTTGTATTATTCATAAACACTCTTGTATGTTGTTTTACATGGCTTGGTTTTACGTGGGCAAGTACTAGTTGAAAAACCTTATTTTTCAGAAAATATTTAATAGTTAAATTATGTTTTTTTTTAAATAATAATATATTCCATATTCTCATTCCACATAAGAAGAGATACAAAGTTTTTCCAGTTGGATATAAGGTTTAAGCCAATCTGGACAATCCTCTAACCATACCACCATATCCTCACATTGCAGAGCAAATTTAGCAAGTTTATGAGCTACCACATTACTCTCTTTAGGGGTGTATTGCAGTAGCCTTCTATGTCGATACCGGCACTTCAGCATTATATTTTCAATTGCTTGTCCAGACCATGCACAATTCTCTTCTCTGGCTTGCACTTGCTTGATTACTTTCATAGCATCCCCTTCCAAGATAGTTGCCTCAATACCAATTTCCTTACAAAACATAATAGCTCTCCAAAGTGCATTTGCTTCAGCCACCACAGCATCCTTAACAACTTTCCCAGGCATACACAAAGCAATTATAACATCTCCTGCACAATCCCTGATTATAATATCAGCTCCCATTTTTAGAGTAGATTCCTCAAACCCAACATCCCAATTCACCTTGTAAGAGAACTGTGTTGGAGCTTGCCAAATAACATTTTGATTCACAGGGGTTGAACCAAAAATTTCACATCTGTCTGCACCCTTAGCTAGAATATACTCCTCCCTATTTGTCATAGCAGCAGCAATCACTTCAGTTGGACTCTAAAAGGAATTCTCAAAGATCCAATTATTCATTCTTTGCCATACCTTTTCTGAAAATAAAAGCCATGCCTTCTAATTCACTCTTCTGCAACTCTAAGATAATTCAGTCCATGTGTCAAGAAAATCTTCTTCTCTGCAGATCAGTTTCTGTGCTTTACTCATTTTTTCAGACCATACATTAGAGGTTGCCATAGCTCCATAACACATGCCCACTTGTTTCGTCCAGCTACTCACATATTGGACATAAACCAGATTTTGTAATCTTCCTTTTTAGCAGATTACCCTTAGTAGGCAGACAATTAGTTAAAGCTCGCCATATAAGTACCTTAATATAATTAGGTACATTAAGCTCCCACATTTGCTTCCATACTTGATTTACTTCATTTCTAATAGATTGCTCCCCCCCATGCGGTCTTATAATCTCCATCGCAATATAATAATCACTCTTAATAGAAAAAAAAAGTCCATTCTTAGTCGGTCCCCAATAAAGTTTATCCTCCAAACTCATTCTACTCACGGGTATAGTATAAACAATTGCAGCTTCTTCTCTATTAAAAGTCTCCCTAACCAAATCATAATTCCAGCACCCAGTATTCTCATCAATTAGCTCAGCCACAGTTGCTTCCCTTCCTAAAGTTGAAACTGAAGATTGAACCATGTATGATGAAGGAGTTGGCATCCATTTATCAACCCATATCTTTATCTTCTTTTCATTACCCACTCTCCTTCCCATCCCTTCTCTAACCACATCTCTAGACTCCCACAAACTCCTCCAAATAAAAAAGGGCCCTCCACCAAGCTTTGCATCCATAATAGAGCAATGTCTGTAATATTTCTCTTTCATAACAGTAGCAACTAAAGATTCAGGCTTGATTAGTAGTCTCCAAACCTGTTTTGCTATCATTGCCTTGTTTTGATCTACTCGTGCCACTCCATTTCCTCCAATGAATCTTGTTGTCATTCTTCAAATGTCCCCACCAGAACTTTGCTATTAAGAAAGAAATTTCTTTGCATAACAGTTTAGGCAACTTAAAAACACCCATAGTGTACGTATGTTGGGAGAGCTTGTAAAACAGCTTTTATCAGAACTTCTTTTCCTGCTTGTGTTAAGAAACTATTCTTCCAGTTGCTAATTCTTGCCCAAACTCTTTCTCTAATTTCACGAAAATATTTATACTTAGATCTACCCACAACATTAGGTAGACCCAAGTACTTGTCAAAATCACCACAACTTCTTACTCCTATCACTTCTACTAGACTGTTTCTTGTTTGCTGAAGGGTATTAGAACTGAAAAAGACTGAGGTTTTCTATCTATTCAATTTCTGTCCAGAAGCAGCTTTATAAGAATCCAAAATTCTCTCTAACTGTCGCCACTCATCTATTTTGAACTTACAAAAAAGAATGCAATCATCAGTAAACATTAAATAACTAACAGTTATTCCACCCCTTTCTACTTTAACACCCTTCACCAAACCAGTCATCTTTGCATGCTTAATTAAATAACTCAAGCCCTCTACACAGAAAAGAAAATAGGTAAGGAGACAATGGATCTCCTTGCCTAAGTCCTCTTGTTGGAATAATTTTGTTCCCTGGTTGGCCATTTACAAGTACTGCATATTGAACTGAACACACACTACATAATCAACTCAACCCAATTTACGCTACTGAGTATATTTGCTAGATTAAATATAATGTTAGCGTTTAAATAATTATATGATATTAGTATTTATTGAATTCAGTATATAGCTGAATATTTTATTAGATTAAAGTTCTTGATATGTATTTAGTTGATTAGAATGTTACGGCATGTTTTCTAGAAAATTAGTAATGTTTAGTACTTCATATAGGTCACGAGCTATGACATGAGATTGTGGAAGCAATGCTAAGAAGTAAGTATTATGATCATACATTTATGTGTGCTGTAAATATTCAGTTTTTGCATGAAAAATGTGATGTTTACCATATGTAGAGTTTCTTTCATTAACAGATTTATATTGCAACTTGAGTGAATGATAAAGCTAAGGGTGCAAAGATTTCAACCATCTTTGCAGTGAATATTCATGCAACCTTATGCAATTTGGCTCTTTCAAAGAAAGATATAAGAGAGTTTTAAAACTCTGATTTTTTTTTTCTGGTGTTGCAATCATTGAGTTTCAATTTCTGAGCTGTAAATTGAAATACTTCAATCACACTCTGCTATACCCAATTGCACATTGCTCTGTTTTGAGTATATGTCACTTACTATAGAAGGATTTTATTTACATACGGATTAACTTAGAAACATTGAAATTTCGAAGTGGGGTTAGATGCAAATAAGTTTTTTTCTGTCTCATTTTGATTTTTTTTTTTATTTGCATAGCATATGCTGTTTTATGCTAGTGAGAAATACCCATTGGAACTCCAAGTACATTGCAGAGGTACTTACCAAGTTACCATTCATACCTATGCCTTCTTACATGAGGAGTCGAGGACCAATCTAGGAATGCCTCTTCTTAGGTGACTTCAGCAGTTTTGAACACACAACCACCTTGGTTTTTTGGATTGTTTGAGCATTAAAGATGCTTTGTAAAGTAAAAGTTGACTCTAACCTAGGATGGGATGTTCTCATCATATTTCAGACTTCAGTGTTGTTTATGACCAATATTGGCTTAGAGGACTTCGATATGTTTTATGTTGTATTGAAGGCTTCCTCTCATGCGGAATAGTGAATTGTAATTTCATCTCATTTCATTCTTTTTAAAAAAATCATTCAAATGTATTTGTTCGTACCAGCAACTTGTGGCTTCTGAAAGTTCGAAGACTTTTGACTTGCTTTCATTTTCAATTTTTCTTGGAAGAAAAACTATATATTCTGCCTCTACCTACACTTTGTTTGGTACTTAATTCAAAATAATGTGAATACAATGAACAACGTGCTGGAAAGAGGAAAAGTTGAGAGAAATGAAAGGTCTTCATTTGTGTTGAAGAAGGTGGACTTCATGGAAAGAAAAAGAAAAGAGAAAAAGACGACAAAATTAATGAATATGTAGATCAACCAGAACGTCACGTGGCATCTTATTCAAGATTAAAAAAAGTCCAAGAATTAAAATACCATGCATTTTGATAGGTCCACGAGTGCACTTCGAGTCCATTTTGTGCCATTAAGAAATTAACCAAAATTGGTTAGAATGATTTTTATTTTTTGTATAGAATGGTAATCAAAAATTTTTCTAGTATACTCATCTTAAATAAATAAATTATTTCTTAAAAACGGGTCAGGTCGGAACACTCGCTTCTTTAGAAACTGTTTCCGGGTCAAGTAATCGGCTAATCAGGATGCATCTTAATCGGGTCGGGCAGAAATATTGATTTCAGTTCGAGCCGGGCAGGATGAACAGTCCTAAGTAGGTAATTCATGGTAGATGGGTGGCAGTTTGGGATGTTTGTGGAAAAGGTGGAGACGACTTGTTATAGATCCATGAGAGTCGGAGATGACTTGTGTGAATCATGAGGACATTGGTTCGGTGCAAGGACTAGATCTACTAGAACGAGGACGATGAGAGGAAAGCGGAGAGCTCATGTGTGGTAGTCAGTGTGGAGCGTAGGGTAGTAGATCGAGACTCCAAGTTCTATTCTACAAAAGTAAAAAAAACTAGCCCAAAAATGCAAGAGTAAGGAAAAGGAGCTTGACCAAAATGTGAGGTGTAAGAGGATTTCCCCCACTGCGCAAAGCCCACTGGGCCTCAGCCCAATGCCCGGCATGAGTGCCCCAAGCTTGCGCAAGGGGCAGAACATCTACCAATGAGGAGCGCCGAATAGTCGAAAAGACAGATCAACCTGACAGTCTACAATCGCGTTTAGAAACCAAAGACTTGCATAGGGCTCGGCGGGAAGTGCAAAGGGCCTTCGATTCATTGGCAGTAGACCATCCACGGCTCATATATACCAGACGCGAATTTAGGAAACCACGTCGCATCAATGACACTGCTACCGAGCTATACACCTCATTTATGGAGTTGTCATAGAGCCACGCCGCATTAAAGAAGGTCTGACAACAGAAACAAAAAGGAAGACACGAACTTTGTGGGGACAAAGACGATTTATCCCCTCATAAACCCATGGTATAAATAGCCAACTCCAGGTACGAAAAAAGGCTCTCTGATCCTTAAACTCATTTACTTATTCACAAACTTCTAAAAATATTTACTGATTTCGGCATCTTTTGCAGGTTCGTTTCTAAATATCTGAGTTGTTGGAATCTGGCTCAAAGGTGTGCGAAACATGACGTTAACAGTGGTGTCATGATGTGGGCTTATCGGGTCACGGTAAAAAGTCAACCGGGGAAACCCCCTTCACCCTCGCGTACGGTCACGAGGCGATGCCGCCTATAGAGATCGGAATCCCCACATACAAAGTTTAGCACTTTGAGCAAGAGTCCAATGATAGGTAGTTAGAAGAACAACTAGACCTGCTAGAAGAAGTCTAATTAGAAGCCAAAATAGGGACTGCAACCAACAAGAGAAGGACTGAGAGGTGCTTTAACAAGCGTGTGTGACCGAGAACATTCAGAGTCGGAGATCGTGTACTCAAAGAAATAGGGACTACAACGCAGGATGAAGGAAAGCTAGGCCACCGATGGGAGGGCCTCTGCGTGGTCATCGCCACAAATCGTCCGGGCTCCTACCGCCTTAGAGACTTCAAAGGAAATGAGCTACCGCATCCGTGGAATGCCGAACTCCTAGGAAAATACTATTACTAAACCGATTTGTTATTATGATCTTGTGTGTACTCATGCACTAGTTGTGGGCCCTAATAAAAAATCTTCTTGTTTCATTGGCTAATTTCAGGGACATAACACAACATGTTAAGCGAGTTTTGCTCCAAATGAATCGACAATCTCCACCAACAAATCAATTCGCTAAACGGGAACTCTATCGGCAATTTACCTCCCCGCAGGGTGAAAATGGAAAGGTATGCCTAAAAGGTTGCCTTGTCCCTCTCGTAGAGGAGTGCGGGTCGGTCCTAGACCATCCAAAGATAAAGGTTTAGCTTCCTCGTGAGCGTTAACAGGCGGGAACGGGTTCAGTAACAAAACTGCCCGAACAATTTACCTCCATGCGGGGTACTATAGGGAAAAGTAGGCCAAAAAGGTTGACTTATCCCTCCTGTAGTGAAGAGCGAGATTAGTTTCGTGGCTACCCGAATTACTTATCCCCACCCTTGCGGCAATGAAGTGTGAGATCAACACCAGCCTGACTCAAATTTACTCTTTCATGTGATGTCAACGGGTGGGAGCGGGTCCAAAACAAACTGCTCGAACAACTTACCTCCCCACAAAGGATGATAGGCGAGCAGGTGGCTTAGCCTCCTCGTATGAGAGAGCGGGACCAACCACGGGGCAGCCAGAATAACTTATCCCAACCCCCATCACGACAAATGAGCGGATTAGCCACATCGTTGTCCGAATTACCTCCCCACAGGGCAACAAAGGGAAAGGTAGACCTAAAAGGTTGCCTTATCTTTCCTGTAGTGGAGAGAGGGTTCATCAACGCACACGACAATACAGGACAACCAAGACGGACATTGGCAACAGGCACTGCACTGCATAGAACGGGGAACCCAAGTTTGCGACATTAACTTCTGTGACGAAAAAGCAAAGTAATAATAATATTCTCATTTTCCCAAAGGAATGGATGCAGCTACATTAATGAAGGAAGATGGACAAAGTTCCCAGCTGCCTAGGCTAGCCTACTTCCCTGCGGACTAAAAAGGCAAGCCGGGCCTAAGGCCGACTTGGCTCCCTACGGGGGAGAGCATGATCAGCTTCACGACTACTAGTAAGAACGAAGAAGATGTGGAAGGCGCCTGCACATCAAGCAAAGTCGGGAAGGCTTGGAAAAACGGATACATAGCAAAGGTCAACAAAAAGAGCATAAGCTGGAAGACCGCCAGCAGGTAGGGTCGTCGGATGTTTGGCCAAGCACTGGTGGGGTGGATCATGAGGTGTAATGCGGCAAACCCTTGAGCTCGAGTCCTACCCAGGCCGACCCTTAAAAAAAAAGAAGCAAGGGGAAAAGGACAGTCGAAAGAAAGGCAGGAAAAGCATAACTGGATACAGTAAACAAAAGGTAATTTTATTAATCACTGAAAGCTAAAAGGAGCAAGTTACATCATAAAGCCCCAAAACTACAAAAAAAAAGTTACATCATAAAGGCATAAAGCCACGAGGAACAAGTCGCGACTCGAGACCCTATATCATCAAAAAAACAAGTTCCAGTGCCCGACCGTAGACCTAGACCATAAAACGGCTACGGATAATCCAAGAGGACCAGAAGACCACACTATTCTCAGACCCATCTGAAACCAGATGAGTTGAAAATCTCCAACAGCGACGAAGATACCGTCAAGAATCAAAACATCTTGGAGTTGATTTTTATGTTGAGAACCGCTTACCAGACGAAGGTCATCCACCACTGCAGCCAAGCTCGACCAAATTATACTTCTGTGGGAGTAGCAAGTAGAGATCTCCACCACTACGACATGTTGATAACGCCCGAGATAACCTCGAAACATCAACAGGGATGCAATGAGGCAACTAATTGAGTTGTACGGTGGTGACCATTGCCTAGGAGACGCCTAAAACCACCCACCGGCTAAGGAGAATAGCTTCAAAGTCGAGTCTCGTAAGCAAAAGAGCAAGAACGAGTGAGGCACAATAAGCAAAAGGGGAAGAACGAGAACAAGAGGTCCCGGACCCAACAGTGGAGGATTTACAAGGAGATCTTCCCAGAAAATCGGCCCTAAACAAGTGGGGTCATTCCCCTCAAGGCCATCACCAAGGTCACTCGGGATCAGGCTCTTACCGAGGATGTCGCACTGCCGCAAAGACGCCTCGTGTGGGGAAAAATCTCCCACATTCATAACCTGGAGATCGCATTGGGGGTTTTAAAGAATGTGAGTCTTCATCCGCTCCAAGCCTTCTTTATAGCTAAAGTCCCAAGCATCGTCGCGAACACCATGGACATAAGACAACTCCTCCCGCAGACCTCGGAGGGCAACTTCGCAGCCTTCAAGGACTAGTCTGTTTACTTCCAGGGCAGCCTCTGCATCTTTCCTTCATTGCCTTTCCTCCTCATCATCACTGACTCGTTAAGATTTTGAACTTGAGTTTTGAGCCTTTTGATCGACCAACTGTCTGTGTCCTGTTGCCTATGCAGTTCTTGATATCGGCCTGCAGCAACTCAAGCTCCGATTGGCACTTGTCAAGGGATTGCTACATCGTCTCGCAAGCAAGCGAGGCCTCAATGCAGAGCTTGCTGACTTCCCCCTGGGAGTTGATCAAGTCAGCAAGGGCTTCCTCAGCTGCCTCTTTCTGCTTTTACTCCACGACTGCACAATCCAAGGACACCCGAGCCAGCAAACGAAGGTCACGGTTCTCATTCCTCAATTTCGCTTGGTTGTCCACAATAAAGGTTGCCAGACGCTCCAATCCCTATTACATAAAGCAAAGTCAAAACTGAAGGAAGGGAACAAAAGAAAAGTCCAAGGAATTTGCAAGTGAAGTTTTACCCCAATGAGTAACCTCTAGAGTCTACCCTCCATCTCGTGGAGTCAGACGGCATGACCGGGCAGAGTTGTCATCCGAAGGTCCGCCGTAACTTCTTCGATAACTTCCTCGCCCTTCCCCTCGTCGGACGCATCGGGCACGAGAGCATCCTAGACCAAAACGTCAGTCGCTGCCGCCTTGACACTACTTGAGGAGGCAACGTCGACCACAACTCCTTGGGTCGACAACCCGGCACGGGGAGGGTACGCTGTTGGCACCATCTTTTTGGGTGCTCGTGGGGGCACCTAGATAAAAAGCGCCATAACAGATGACCCCTGGAGGGATGGGGACATTGGAAATGGCGTTTTTTTTCTCTTCTCTCGATCGGCGGACTAGGGGAACGATTGCGAGAGCGGCATAACTAGTTTTCAAGGGAAACCCGTGTCAAAGTGCAAGTTGGCCGGGGGAGCCAAGTACCGGTGAAGGCTATCCTTGATCAACAAAGCCTCCAAAGAAATCTCGCTCGGATGTGCCTTCACCCAGGCTCAAATGATCTCGAGCCTCAACCCCTCCTTTAAGTTCGGTTTGGGGCGGCTACTTATGTCTTCGTCTACGATGCCCTATATAGCACATACATGGAACAGGCGCTTGAGGGTCTACCTAGCCAAGAACTCTCACCCTTTGCTCGACAAGAATAAGAATGTACGGGTGTATCCCTTCGTGATGGCATGTCGCATCTCCACCCAGACCAATTCCTAATCCGGCTGGAAACTATAGATGTGACGACCCTTCCGCACAACATTGTGAGTAATGAAGAACTCACGGGCCGTAAGGTCTTGGAAATCTGACCTGGCCTCCTCCAAAGTATGGTGCCAGAAGACACAACATGAGCCTAGAATGCTCCATGCAAGGGGAGGAAGCTGAGCAAGCACCAACTCAAAGAAGCCCAGCATTTCTAGCACCGGTTGACAAAATGGCAGCCTGAGGCCGCAAGAGAATATGGCGGGGTACACCGCCACCTCGATGCCATAGCCCACCGCTCCGTCGGTGGGGGAAGGCACCATGAGCTCCACCTTCGAGGGGATCCTGTAAGTTGCCCTCAACTCCTCCAGTTCTATAGAGGTTACCACTGATTGCCATGAGAACCCTGCGAAGTCGTCCAGGGTAGAACCGCCACGGCCAGCCACAACCTGAGCACCACCAGAGGACACCGCACATCCAGCAGGGTGTGAATATTTCTTCGAAGCCATGAAAGATAGAAGGAAATACAAAGGAACTTTGAAAGAAAAGGAAAGAAAGACAAAGGAAGTGAGAACTTAAGTAGCAGAGCAAGAGTCACAACATGAAGGAGAAAAGACAGAGTGAGTATAATGGGTTCCCAATGTGGAGGAGGACCCTTATATAAGCGGGGTTGACATTTGACCTCCTGAGGCACCACAACTCCACATATCACCAAGTGTCCCCCCAAAGTACCAGAATCTATTGATTATCGCGATCACTGTATAGTATATTAGCAAATACTATGTGCAGAATTAATGGCTGTGTAACACGAAGTTATGACGTAGAAATTGAAGGGCACCATTCAATGCGAAAAAGTAACTGACGCCACATTGCCACGTGGGTGTAAAACGAGCGTTTGCTTAGTACACAGCAAGGAAGGCTGAGAGATCTAGCAAAGTGAATGGTTAAAGGATGAAGAGAATTTCTCTTGGACCCGTCCGAGAGGAATTGGCAGGGTAACTATAAGGAGATTTTTCCCACTGCGTAAAGCCCATTGATCCTTAGACTCATTTACTTTTTTACAAACTTCTAAAAATATTTACTAACTTTGGCATCGGAAGTTATCTGGCCCTAAGGCCACCCTCTCCAAGTTGCACTTCTCTTCATCTTTTGTAGCTTCGTTTTCGAAGACTTGAGTTGTCGAAGCCTAATCCAAATGTGTGCGAAACAGGACGTTAACATGAGGTTTTTGGTGTGAAGGAGAAGGGAGGAGCTGGAGCTCTTCCCTCCACCCCAGAGGTGGTCTCGATTGAAAGGCATTGGTGGTTGGAAAGGGAGCCTATGGGACTGGAGAGAAATGATTTTTTTTATAGGTTCATATGTTCAAACATCCATACATGACAAATGGTTACGACGACAATTGATCAAAGTCTTTAAAAGAATAAACATGCACCATATGAATCTTTCTGGTTTATATAACACTCTTCTGCCTTGCTATTTGAGTTAGATTTTCATTTCCATAATTTCTTCATCTTTCATCTATGTGCTCACTGATGGAGAGATGATTTTTTAGATTTTAAGGTAATGTGTTATTTTTTGTTTATTATCCCAAGTCAAAGTGTTGACTTTTTTCCAAGAATATTGTGGACAAGAAGGTTTTTTTTTTTTTTTTTGGTTGTATTGGGACAAGAAGGTTTGGATTGGTACATACGTAACATACTTGCCCATTTGTATATTTGTATAAAGGAAAATAAAATATAAACAAAAGGTTTAAATATATTATAAAGAGAAATATCATTTTTAAAGAAGAGTATTGTTAATGTCGTGTTTCGTACGCCTTTGGGCCAGATTCTAGTAACTCGGGTATTCAATATTGGGCCTACAAAAATGAAGAAGAAAGAACCTGGGAAAGGGCGGCCTTGGGGCCGGGGAGTCTCTCATGCTAAAGTCAATGGAGTATTTTGAAAGTTTGTAAATAATGGGAGAGTCTAGAGAGCTTTTCTCATACCTGGAGATTGCTATTTATACCGGGAGTCTGGGGGGACCAATCGTGCCTGCCCCCATGGAGCCCATGTCCTTTTTTATTGTTCCCTTTGTCAGGATCATTTAATGCGGCGTGCCTCTGCGACGACATCATTAATTGTGGCATGTTGCTCGAGTAGTGGTGCTATTAATACGGCGTGGCTTCCTAATTGCTTTATTCTGCAGGTCCTATTGGCCGTCCATCGATGTTCTCTTGTCAAAAAATCAAAGGTTCTCCATCTTTTTCGTTTTGCCCTATACAAGTCCCCATGAGAGGGATGCGGCCAACGGCGTCAAGCCTGTTCGTCCCATCAGCCATCATTGCTTACTTTCCCTTGCAACGAATTGCTTCGTGGGTAAGTTTGGGCTCTGAGGCCGGATATCGAGGCGAATCTCATTACTCTCGGCCAAGCGCTTAGTGGGCTTATGATTGAGGGGAAATTTCCTTACAAGTATGATATCTCAATTTTATTGATTACCCTCACTTACGACGAATAAATATCTTATACAAAGAGGGGAAACTTAAGGATTACATGGATAGAAAGAGAGTTTCAAAACCAAGTTCCTATAAAATAACTAAAGATTATATATAAAAACATAATACAACGATTCTAAGAATTAATGTAGATATATTAGTGCCGAATAGAAGGAAGCCATGCACAATCCATAGAAAAAAGAGCAATCATATATTTAAAGAGTTGAAGGAGAGTCGAAAAACTTACCGTATGTCCCATGGCGCCATAGTCGGCTAAATTGTCAGCTAAAACATTACCTTCTCTGTAAACATGACTGATATTAAAAGAATAACAATTCTTGAAATGCAAAATATCATCCCGAATGTCAGAGTAAGGCCAAGGGAAGAGAATCATTATTAATCAAATTAACAAGGAGAGAATCAGTTTCAACAATAAGATTAAATATACTAAGTTGATAGCACAAAGTTAAACCAACTTTTAAAAGTTGATAATTATGCAAACGTGTTGAAGTAATGCCAAATGTTATTTGCCAGTGAGTAGTCCGAAAAAATATAATTTGCATTTTCAATATAACTCTCGCAACAAGAGGGATTCCATTATGCCAAAACTTCCAAACAAAAACCAAAATCTTGGTAGTGAGGATATGATTCCAAACAAAATTTATGGCCGTGTTGATTGAGAGGTGATCTCGCAAAAGTTTCCAAGCAATTTCCTAATTTACCATCATTAGAATGTTTGCAGACTCTAATATCACAACCAAGCTGGAGAGACAGTGTAGTGGTTAACTTTTTGAATCAAAGAGAGGTCGCCAAAAGTAGAGAGCATAGGAGAATTCCAACCAATGGAGGAAGAAACATCTCTAAGAAGAAGATGGGGTTGTTGATATGGAAGCCTTTCTGGGCTAAGGAACCGGTCCTACTCTAGTTGTCATACCAAAAACTTAAAGCACATTCCTTGATTTTCCGGATGAATGACAGAGAGATGGTAACATATAATTTTTCAAGAGCTGGAATGGTAAGGCTTATTCGTGATAGTGTCAAGCGAGAGGGGCATTTCTCATGTATTTATGGTGAAGAAAAGTAGCCCAAAGAGAAGTAGATGTGAGAAAACACCAAGTTAACTTACAAGGACTTGAAAGACATAACGTAAGTTTCTACTACTTCCTGAATGGATAATATGGCACCAAGAGATCCAGCTTCTTTTGGTAAGTTATTCATCATCTTTTAGAGTTGGTTTAGTTACACAAAACTAAACTATCTCATCTTATATCATCTCATATAATCATTACAATTTCTTCAAATTTCTATATAAAATATAATAAACAATTTAATTTTTTCAAATCTCAAAATAAATATAATATTAAAAAGTAATATTACAATAATATTTTATTCAACTTTCAACAAAATATCTCATCTCACCTCATTTGAATTACGTAACCAAACTAGGCTTTAAACTATTATTCTCGCATCATCCTCCATTGTATCATCGAATTAGTAGAAAGTTATTCATCATTCTTGGCTTCCAACATTTAATGCTACACAAGGATATGATGTGAGGATGGAGATTGAGATGATAATAAATAAAAATTTTCTATTATACAACTCAAAATTCATTTCATCTATCCTCTCTTCTTCATCCCATTTCTTCTTCATTTCTTTTTCTTATTCTTCTCTGACCTTTTTATATTTTTCCTTATTTTCTTCGTTTGTTCTTCTTCTTTGGCCTTTGCTGCTTTTTTTTTTTACACCAAAAATACATGTAACATAATGATAAAAATAAAGATCTGATATTGGAATAGAGCTGAGGGCGATACTCAACTTTTAGGACATAGGGTGTAAACTGAATGACATTGGTAGTTTGGACAGTTTATATTTGTCAAAATTAAGAATGTATAGGATGAAGGAATCGAGGTTGTAGCAATTAACTTTAGATGTTTTTTTGCATGCATGAGGGAGATCTAGGGGGGAGTATATACTTCTACCCAACCGAAACAATAGAAAGGGAAATGCTCTCTTCGACCTAATTTTTTGGGGGAAGGGGGGAGAAGAAAAGGCATGAGTTGTGCTACACCTAATGGTCAATGTAAATATCGCCTCTTGCATTACAATTCTCTCTCTCTCTCTCTCTCTCCTCTTTAGCTTCCCCTTTTTTTCTTGTCTTAATTCCAGGCCAACTATTTTATTAGCCTAAAGTACACGCTTCCTTCCCATTGGTATATATGAATAATGTTGGAGTAATTATTTGATAATTTTAGAATAACAAGATGATTTTCGTGTAATTAACAATTGACAATTATGTAAATAATTTTAATGTTATAAGTTTTATTTATAATAAGAGTTGAATAACAAAATCTCGTATCATGACAAGCTTCAGTATTAATATAATAATATGAATTTTTCTACTTATCATTTTTACATTACATACTTATTAAGAAAAAAAATAAAAAATAAAAATAAGGATGATGAGTAAAACTTTTCTACGGAGAAACTCGGACATATATTCTAAAAAGTCCAAAAAAAAAAAAAAAAAAAAAACAAGAAAAGGAAAGTTAGTTTCGCTTTGTTGATTCTGGTGGTGATTGGCTATGTAGTATGTACGCAAACCGGTAAATTGGTATTTTTCCCTAAAACAAAGGTACCATTTATGGTAACATGTAATGCCAATATGGCAGTGTGGAGCTTCTTTTTCTTTTTATTATTAGCCTAAGGAGGAAGACTATATATGTACGTATACATAAGTATTACAGACTGCTTCTTCTCCACCTTCCATCATCTTCATCTTCCTTAGTGTCCCGCCAAAATGAACACTTCGGCTTTGGGATTCATTTAATTTGGGCCCAACAAAGGGAATAGGGATTTGGGGGGGGGGGGGGGAGGAGGGAAAAAAAAAAAAAAAAGGGAGAAAGGAAGGTGGGTGGCTTCTGCTTATGATGCTTTGTTCATCACTGAGGGATCGAATACGACCTTGGCTTCGCGATTACGACCGCCTTCAATCTTTCGCCGTCATCCTCATCTACATTCAGGTTACTCTTCATTGATCATTCTCCCTCAAACTTAGACATTTTCATTTTCTAAATTTGACTCCTCTTACAATCTCTAATTAACTAGGGTTTCTATTTTTTGTCAAATTTAACAAAACCACGTTATAGATTGGTTGCGCATTGATTGGATCATTGGGAGCATTATACAACGGCGTGCTGCTCATTAATCTGGCCATAGCCTTGTTCGCACTGGTGGCCATAGAGAGTAGCAGTCAGAGCCTTGGGCGTACCTATGCGGTTCTCCTCTTCTGCGCCATCTTCCTCGATATCTTTTGGTTCATCCTTTTCACTCATGAGATTTGGTTCGACCACCTTTCATCTTAATTTATTCCCATAACGTATTTTTGTTTTGGATAAAAGTCTTCTAACTTCTGCCCTTTTCAAGGAAACTTCTGACAATTCTTCCCATCTTGACTCGAAACCTGCTTGGAAAATATTTTTTCAATATCAATTTTTATTCTCCTTGGTCATACTATATTTGATCCTCTGCTATTGTGAGTTTACATGCACTGGGCGCGCTTTTGTGTTTGTTCTGTTTTGAACAAGTGATTGTGTTGGCTATTCTAATCTCTCGCTTGACAGAAACTTTTTCCGTATGCAGGGACATTTCTTCAGATAATTATGGGAGAAAAGTTATATTTTCCGTGAAACTCACTCTGGCAATGCAGATCATTGGGTGTACTGTCAGGTTGTCTTCCTCATTGTTGTGGATTCAAATTTACAGGTTGGGGGTTTCATATGTTGACACTAGAGTTCCTCGAGAAGCAGATTTTGATATAAGAAATAGTTTTCTGAATCCTGCAACCCCCGCTGCCTTGGTGAGACAATCCTCAGATTCTGATGACATTTTAGGAGGCTCAATCTATGACCCTGCTTATTACTCATCTCTCTTTGATGGTCAAGACAATAGATGTTCATATGGGGTATATTATTCTTAACTTGCATGCAATAGAACTTCTATTTGAGTTTTCTTCTTCCTTTTTGTTTTGTAAGGTCCTATTTGAATTTTCTAGGATGAATTTTGTTTGTTTGTTTCTAACTTTTTGGTGGAAATTTTATTTCTTCATTACGTGGGTATTGATGTGGAATGGGAGTTTCTTCATAGATTTGAAAGACACAGAACCGGCATTTTGACTTTGTAATAGATCAGTTATGGGGTAATTGGCATATGAGTTTATTGCTTACTTGTTTGAGTGACTCAAAAATGTATACAAATTATAAGATTTCACTCCAAAACCTGTTTTGGGTATCACTCGTTGCCACGTGATGGAGAGAGGAGATCCCGCACTGATGGTGGAGGGGGAGGAAGTCTCCCCCATCTCACCATCGGTGGGGTATGAGGGGAGAGGTGGAGGTAGTCTCCCCCATCTCACCAATGTAGTGGATAGGGAAATTGTGGTGAGGGCTCCCCTCCATTTGAGGGTTTTTTTTGGGGCTTTTTTTGTTGTTTTTTTTTTCATTTATATTTTTAGGACACATGGCGCTGCGTTGTTGGCTTGACATGTAAAGTTTCACACATGGGCACTTCTGCCATTAAATCTTGACAGGGGAATTAATTTGGCAAAGGGCTAAAACTTAGATCCTGATTTGACAGGAAAAAAATTATGAGGTACTAATCTGGAAAAATGAGAAAATTCTTGTACTAACTGGACAATATCCTTGAAATAAACTTAAGCAGGTTTTGGCTAATAAGGTTTTTTTTCTCCCTAGTTGAATTTTGGAGGAATGCTGTCATCATCCTTGCCGGGAAATCCTTCTGGACTCTCTGTTTTGTTATAGATTAAAATCTTTTACATTGTGCTGTCTTCTGCTATGATGGAAATAATTTGACTACTTCTGTGTTTTGAAGTTGTATTGTTTCATATGTTTATAAACTGATTCCTATATATCGGGATTAATGATTCAATGAGTTGAGTATTGTGATGTTTCATTTGTTCAGTTGCTTCTATCTCTACCATACATTTCATATATCTATGAAGGTATTCATAATTGTTTATCATTCTTCAACTCTTTTTGTTATTTATTTTAGGGTCAAAATCATGGAATTGGTGACAGTGGGCCTGCTTCTGCTGCTGAAGCTTCTCAGTTGAAGTTATCTGTGGATAGATCATTTCAGGCTGGAGATGTAAGTATCTATTAATGTGTTTTTCTCATTTTCTATTAGCTACAATTGATAATTTGGTCTGAATACCCTTTCCATGGGGTTTGCTTTCATTATATAGAAGAGATTTACATAGTGATTGCCAGATTTCCAGCACCTAAATGACAAGGTAAGTATTTCCAACGTTATTTACAGCCTAATTATCTGCAATATACAATCTAGATAAAAGGAAAACACCCCTAAAATAGTACCAATCTAATCCCATAACAAAAATGACATCATCAGTCCGTAGAAGTGTGCTTCATTCAGATTTTTCCACGTCACATCTTTAGTGGGAGTGTTTCATCACTGTGTGGAGGTGGATTGAACTTTTTTAAACTATTTTTGTCTCATTCAATGTGTTTATTGTATATTGTGTGTGTGTGAGAGAGAGAGAGAGAGAGAACCCTTTTACTTGAACTTGTTAAATGCATCTCTTTTTTTTCCCTCTTTTTCATCTCTATTTGGCAGTTCAAGGCGTGCTTAGAATTTGGGGCTAGACTATTGTCTGATTTGGCTTGAACATTGAGAATTATTAGCATTTGCATTCGTAGCATTCAAGTAAAGAAGTATTGAGGTGATATATGCAGTGGCATGACAAAATATTAGGTTTTGTCTATTGTCTAGCAGAAACTAATCGAGCTCCATTTCATCTTCCAGAAGCAGAATGTATACACCTTGTGTTCTTAACATTGACTCATTAATAATTTCTTAATTATAAAAAAATAATTGACTTGGTAAATTAATCCGTAGGATTTCTTTTGTTGGATTTGCTGCATTATGAAGTGTCATTGTTTTGTTTTGTCATTATTCTTCTTTTAATTTAGTTATGCATTTTTTTGTACATTTGATTGGATTTTTTGTCAATAAGAATTCAAAGTGCAAATAATGCATTTGCGTTTGGAAGGAGTTTTTTTTTTTTTTTTAATTTTTTTTTGGTTGTTACTCCTTTAGCCAGAAACCCGTAAATTTTTAGGTCCAAGAACAGTCATAGATTTCTTTATATTGTTATTCCCAGTTTCAAGTAAATGAAAAGCAATTAAAAAGTGCAAAATATGGTAGTTTGATTTAGAAATGAGCAGAAGATCGTATTCACAAGGTAATAGATATCCAAAATAAATAACTTTGCATGTCTGTTCCCATTTGCTGTATTGGTAGCCTCTCTCAGGTAATGTATTTCGACTCCCTAGATTTGACTGTGCATGAATGGTTGTCAATTTTGGCAGCAAATGTTCCTAAACAGAAATGTGAAGAAATTTGGCAAAATTGATTGTCCTTCTGTTATTTTTTATATTAATTTGAATTCCACACATTCATTTGTCTATTTGTGTAACACCTCATTCCCCTATAAATTCATTTTTATGAAATAGAGGAATCGGTGAGCTACTAACCTTTCCTTTATTTTTTTTTTCCTTAAGGAAGCACCAGGTATTAAAGATTTCATATAATAAATAGTCATTCTTTATCAAAATACTGAAAATATAAAAGAGAGTATGCAGAAGCTCTTATTAAAAGAGATCTGTAATGATCTAGGCCTCAACCTCGCCTCCTTGGGCCAAGTCCCGTCCTGTAGTTCCATCCTCATAAATATCCTCACCTAGGGTGGTTAAAACATACAAAACAATTAGTTAAATACTCAATAAGTAGTACATCATACGGTAAACATAATAAACATAGGGTTTTCTTGAAAGGCATGCAACTTGATTCTTATACCAACATAACATGTACTAAGCATAACTCATTAAACTTGGCTTTCCCTTTCTTTAATGGCCAGCACACCTTAACCTCTATGTGCAGGGTTGTGCACCATTTCCACTGCCTATGGCCACAAGGGGAACCGCTTACTTATCATAACATACTATGGTGGACCGCGCTTAAGTTTGTGGCTTACTCATTCATCTATAACTGCATTGGTATCATGCATCTCTTATGGCCATTCTTATGGCCTTGTTTGGATAATGAGTTGATCTCAACTCCTGATCTAATCTATCTCATCTAATCATTATCATTTTTCTGAATTTTCAAACAAAATACAATATGCAATTCAATTTTTTCAAATTCCAAAACAAAAATAATATTAAAAAATAATATTCTAACAATATTTTATTTAACTTTTATCTCATCTCATCTCAACCCATTATCCAAAGCACCCCTAAATCTTCTTTCATAACTTGTCTTTTATCTTTCTTACCATGATGCTTGTAGAACACATAATGACATATCTTATCGTAATCATAAATGAAAACATTTTTTTTTACAAGTAATAAATCATAAATGAAAACACATCATGATGCATGTAACACATATTAACATGACATTCAAAAATCACTTTCATCATAACTTGATACTTAAATAGGGGCTTCCAATGAGGGCATACATACATAATGCTTTTATAAAAGACGTTTACCGTACATATGTGGAAGGGTATGATCATGTTAGTTACCTCATAGTGCTAATCTAATATTTCTAGCACAAAATCGGTCACCTATAAAATGGGTACATAACTTGTGTCAATGTCTAATCTTAGAAAATTTCTAATTAAACACATATTTCATAATTAAAACTTGAAATACTTAAATAACTTATATTTCCTCAAAACCTAAAATCCCCATAATTTTACTATCCCAATGATCCATACTAGCTTCATTAATCCCAAAAATCGTGTTAACTCAAAGAAGTCCTACAACTTCAATTTGAAGTGTAACTTGGCATGACCTGCACAGATGTCCAAACCCATACTTGGCCCATTAAGCACTTCAACCTTCCTTGCATGACGCATGCATAGTCCGTAAGCTTAGATATAACATTATAACATATAGCAAACTACAAGCGTACTACTTATAAAAAAAAAGCAAACTACAAGCGTACTGACCTAGTGAACCCGAGAAGTGAGCAGCCTTAACGTACGTGTGTGCATGAGATAGGGAGAACTAACGTGAGGGGGAGATGATTTCAGAGAGAGCAAGAGGCTTACCGAGAGAGAGAGAGAGAGAGAGAGAGAGAGAGAGAGAGAGAGAGCTTTACTGAGAGAGAGAAGGGGCGGGCCGTGACTATGGGTGGAGTTGGGTGGCGTCGGAGCAGGTTTTTGATGGTGGAGGGAGGCGGTTTGTGATGAAGCTGGTGTGGTTACGGCGGGGCAGTTCATCTATTTGACGTAACCGAGGCTCTCATTGTGGTGTAAATGTCTTCCTTCGACATGGGAGGGGCTGAGCTCATGGGAACACCAAGTGCAGTGGTTAGTGGGAGGAGATGTGCGGCTTGCTCTCGGTTTGGGCGACATTGCTCTATTTCGGGTGTGGAGAAACAGGGGCTTGTTTTTCGTTCTTTTATGCATGTAAAGCACAACAACCGCAAGGACTCGCCTACTACTCCGGTGGCTGCGCAAGGCAGAGCTGGTGGCGATGTTGACAGTTGGCAGACTAGGAGCTTTGTGGTTGGATGTGGCTGGTGGAAGCTTGAGACATCTGGTTGTTGCTGTTTGGGAGGAGCTATGAGGACTGCACATACAAACCGACGGTGGAGAAAGTACAATGTACCCATGCAATATGGTTGTTGACTACGGCTGGGTGGAAGGGAAAGGAAGGACTTGCGGGCTTGCGGCAACCCTAATTTTGTGATGAAGGAGGATGAGTGTACATGCATGGTTTTATACATTGGTCTGATGGGTATGTGTATATATATATATATGAATACGGGTTGGGCCTCTTTTTGTGGCTTGACTCGATAAATCTCAATTGGGCTTTTCAAAAATATTGGCCTAGTAATACCATCCAAAATCATCCTCTAAACCTTAATGGGCCTTAAAATAACTTTTAGGCCTACAAGGCTAATTAAAATTTCTAACCAACCTTAACAAATTAATAGCTCGTGGGTATGGGTGTAAATCAATCTGGTTGGTCCAGTCCGGACCGATCACAACTAGTGGACCGGACTAGACCATTAGCTATCGGTCCAGTTTGGTCCGGCCCAGTTATTTTGTTATTTTATTTATTTTGTTTCATCTTTTTTATTTTTGCAAATAAATTAATAAAAAAATTATTCAAATTACTAAAATTAAATTAAGTGAATTATTAGTGTGGAATATGTAACTAACTCATTAAAAAAAATATTTAACTCTAATTATATTTATGATGTTGATACTAGATAGCTACTACTTACTAATTTAGACTTTATTCTTTAGTATGTATAATTATTAATAATTGCCTACATTTTATATATGGTTAATGAATATCAAATAATTTCATTGTACATAGATTATTCATGCTTGCTTGCAACTTAGGTATTTAAAAAAATAATTACCTAATTACTTGAATTAAGTGTAAATAGTAAAATATGTATGAATGCAATATGTATCTACATATATTATCATAAAATTTATGATACAATATTATTAATTGATAGCATATATTATTTAACATTTTATATGGTCAATGATAATAGATTAGATGAAAATTACATAATTAATTTATATAATTATTATTTAAAAATAATATATTTTATTATTAAAAAATATTTTTAAAAAATAAATATTTCAATCGGTCGATTTCAATCCAGTCCGGTTCAAAACTTATAGACCCCAGGACCGGACTGAACCCCTTCGGTCCCACACATTGTCTATTGAAACCGCCCACACCAAATTTCGGTCCAGTCCAGACCGAATCACTCGGTCCGGTCGGTTTTTCCAGTCCGGACCAAAATTGTTTCACCCCTACTCATGGGCTATTCCATAATGATCAATTACACATAATTTAGGTCCAATAAAATTATCCTTATTGAATCCCTAATAATATTGGATCGGGTTGTTACATTTTGATTTTTTCCATCTTTCTTAAACGTTGTTCACCCACATAACCTCCAGTGGCTAAGTGGGTGAACAATGACCTTTTCATTTTCAACTTTTGTCCTTATTTGCTCTTTCTCGAATTATTATGACTGCAGTGATAGTAGTTATGGGGTTGTTTTTCTGCTCTTTACTACGCCTTCAAAGCTGTTTTGCTTTATGATCTGCTTGGGAACCTTCTGATTTGTTATATGGTTCATTACAGGATTCATTCCAGCATGTTAGCATTCTATGTTTAATGTCAATTATGTGATTGCAGTTGAGTTGAGTTGAGTATAAAAGAAAGAGTTGCGTTTTGTACGGGATTGCGGTTATTTTCAGGCTTGAATTCCTTGTTTCAATTTTCAATAAGATATTTAATAAAATCGAGACAATGTTATGCTATTTCACTGCTTTCAATTGTTTTTTTTTTATAAGTAAAAATATATTAATATCAATAGGCGTAACCAAATACACTGAGCGTATACAAAAGAGAACACCTAGCCCATAATAGAAAGCCCCTAAATGAACATCGCCCAAAGAGGGAGAAATTAGAAACCTATCCAATATACACCAAGCCCTATTGGAACAAAACATGCCTTCCCAAAGCAAAGGAGTATTTCACTGCTTTCAATTGTATTACTGCCCTTATAATTTCCTTTTCTTCACATAGAATGTCAATTTGCTACCTGTATTTTAACTTGATATATTCCTTGCAGGATGAGCCCCAAACAGTTTGAGCTAGACTATTTGTAAAAAAAAAATTCAGGCATTCACTCATCAGAATCATTGTTCTGAGGTTTCTATTGGTTATTCAACGAGGCCAGACTGCTTATGGGAGTGGGTTTTAAACAGTTGCAATTTTTAGCCAAATTTTCCCAGGGTAAAAGCGCTGCAGATCAATGTTAAAAAGAGAACAGGTGTCCTCTATTTTTCTGAACGGTGTGACAATGTCAAAGGTTTTCCGATTTGAGAGCGGAATTTGGATTCATACCATGACTTTACCCTGTGGAAGCCATCCTGGCTAGTTCTTTTAAGGGTTTGGGTCAGGTTCTGAGAAAATATGCACGTGGGTTTACTTTTCTTTCCTAGACATGCTTATCGTGTAGTGCAGTTTGTCTTGCAATGAACTCCAGTGTTCCATGGTGGGTCTAGGTTAACATTGCAAACATCATCGTAGTCTGCAATTCCTGTTGATTGCATTTTGTTCCCCGGGCCAGATTGGCGAACCATTTTAGATACTAGTGGCTCTTTTTCTTAAATTGTATTTATTTATATATTTATTTTGGTGGGTTTGATAGCCCGATAAAATGTCATGATTCATCATGAACTGTAAGCTGGCAATGCAGTGGATGACTTTTATATATTTTTTTGGCCATATTAACGTGATATTAAATGGTAAAAAAAAATAATAATAGAAACATGGAAATCAAGTCACTCTCAAATTGCAAGGTGGAACGAAAACATGTTCAAATCCCCACTTTTTCCTACTGCCAATGTTTCATAAAGGCAGAGATAATAACGAGCCCAACTTCCGGGAGCAAAGATCTGGAGCCGCTATGCCATTCACCTGTAGAAGTATAGTCTACTGCTGTCCGTGCAAAAGCAATTACAACATCCTTTATGGGTAACTTCTATGAAAAATCTGAAAATTTGCCGTCACAAGTGATGAAAAGCAATATAATTCAAATCTCAAATTACTAATATTAAGATATTGCACTTTTCAGTTAGCAAAAGGTAACAACTAACGTACATTATAGTTCTATTATAATAGTTGAAGTTGCGTGATTCAATATTAATATGTTTGTAACATTTTGATAGTTTGTGATCGGTGTAATCCGTTAGTAATAGTAGTTTAGGTGTAAACTATAAAATGTTTATTAGTTGAAGGGTGAAAGTACTTATTTCCAAAAAAAAAACTAATGCCGAGGGTATGCTAGTATTTTGATAATGCTTTTAGATGTTTTCCAAGTTATTTAGCAATTAATAAATTTAATTAAACAACGATTTCATGGGAATGTTTCATCTTCTCCATCTTCTCAACAACCCCAACTCTAGCCTTGTCTGGTGTGTGCATGAGCCACGCGTTGTGCATGGGTCTCATGCACTAGCCTTAAAAAATACAAAACCCTCCAAGCCTCAACCCTCCCTACACGCTTGCAAGCTCTTCTCCCTTCATTCTCGCCACCCCCAACTACCCCTTTTGCTACCTTTACCAACCAACGCGTGGGGAACATGCACCAATGACGGTGTACTTGTCCATTTTTCAAAAGCTGGACACTAATTTCACAAATTGTCAAGTTTTCTGAATTGGTGTGGTGTTCCCAAAGGATTGGGCCAAACCAGTGCACCATTGAAATAGATGAACAAGAAGAAGATCCAATAAGGTCTTCTTTGTTGACAGCCATTAGATTTCCCGTGGGCACCATTCCGATGGAAGTATTTGCCAGGCATAGTTCACAGGATCCTCATTCCTATTTTCTAACCCATATTTATCTTTGTCACCCATATCCATCTCTCCTTGACAAGAATGCCAAAAGCAGCTATTGGTAAAGCTTATCTTTGTATCATTGATTGCTTCCATAGGCATTGTCTTTGTTGTCCTTGGAACTGTCCCTTTTAGTTCCATGTCCTAGTTGGGCTTCCTATGTGTAGTTTTATATTTTCAAGTTTAGTGGTAGCTTGAGGGAAGAGAAAGCTTTGGGCTTGAGGAGAGAGAGGGAGTGAGCGATGTCGTCGGACCACCTGTTTGTCCTGAACTTGTCCCCTTTCCATTGTTATGTTTGGGGGTTACACTTGTGTTGACCGGCTTCGAGAGTCAGGGCAACAGAGATGTCATTGGCTTCAAGGGTTAGGGCAACGGAGATGTCGTCAGCTTCGAAGGTCTTGGGAGAGAGGGCCATGGCAGGAAGAGGTCACGTTTTGGGAGAGAGTGTGTATGAAGCCTTGTGCAGTCCATTCTTAGACAAATGGAAGGACGAGGTATCACCCCCCTATTGGAGAGTGTTACTTGGAATTTAACATCACATCCTACTTGAAGATTCTCTCTTTTAAGTTTTTTCACTGTATCTATTATTTTTGAGTGCTTGTTGGGACTGTCAGTCCGTCACCCCCTTTATGTATCAGTTTTTCCTTGCTAAAGAAATCTTCTTATCTTGACCATTAAAAAAATAAAAGCTTTTCCCATACACTCGAGTAAACCTTTGGCTTTGCCTTGAACGGATACAACTACGTCCCTTTAAAAAAAAAAAAAAAAATCGACCAGTCAATAAACTCCCCCCAAAAAATATAAAAAAAAAATAATGCAGTCTGAAGGAAAGGGCTTTCAAAGACATGCTCTTGGTATATATGCAAACTCTGGCAGTCGCAGATGTAGGAATGAGAACCGCTGCTCTGGGAACAGAATGTTTTAGAGGATGAATATCAAAATCAATTTAGCTGAGCCAAACGTGCGATGTGGACTCCCAAGCCTCAGTTCATATTCCCCCAAAAACAAAAAACAACTGTCAGATTTAAGTGTGCTCCAAAACCCCGGGGGAGGGGGGGAAGAAAAGAGGGAAAAAAAAAGTGAGTTCAGTGCACCACTTCAGGTGTTGCTTCAAATTCCTTCAAACTATCAATCAAATTATGCATCCCTGTATCATCAAGTTTGAGCAGATTAGTCTCTCATCAACACAAGGGATCACTTCAACCAGTCAGCTTACGAAAGAGCAGTCGCAGCCAAAGCCAACCAGACGGTTCAAAGCTCATCATGACTCTGTGGTTGTTCTTTATTCATCAAGTCTAGTTTATGTTGTAGTTCCTATCACAGTTCACACTTCCATTAGGATTCAGTGCATAATACAAGCAACCAGAGCTTCAAATTACTTGGGACCAATAAAAGTACCTTAAGCTTTTCGTCAAGGCAAAGAGCTGGGGTAGATAACAATGCCATGTATCTGCCACAAGTAAAAATAACAGTGAGCGACCTATAGTGAGTGAGGAAGGGTTGGTGGGAAAAAGAAGAAAGCAATTCCTACTCGCAACGACTTGGTTCATCTATGTCTGCAACCTCATTTTTCAACCCACATCTTAGCTTGACCTGTAAAACAAACAACAGAAAGTTGTAGAAGGTACCAAATAGAGCATCACGTTTAGTTTTACTTTAAACTCTCAACTAGTTTTTTACTTAGTCGTTTCTAGACAACCTTTTTTCTAGTGAATACGGCTGCCATCCACTGCAACTACTCAAACTCATGACTTGGCCCTACCTTTTCAAAAAATGACCTTTATACCTAGTCCTTCAAACAAAATATTTATATATTTTTGTTTATTATTGTAGATCCTTATCCCATGGGGCATTAAAAAAATAATCTTATAAATAGCCCATTCATGTGCATATTTAAATGCGACCAATTAAACCATTTCTGCCAAGCAGCCTAAATCATTTGCAAAAAGAGAAAAAAAAAACACAAAGCATCATCCTTGTTAAAAGAAAACAATATCACGATCCTACTTATTAGCATGGCAATAAGTACCTTCAAACTTCTATCAGGCCCATTCCAACATTTGTCACCATTTGAAAACATCATGAGTCTGTATGAATCCTCAAATTTGTCCCATTGCCTGTTTACCAGAAGAAAAATGGAGTACGCAAATACCATATGAGCTGATTGAACATAAGGAAATATGTAAATCTATGACAAAAATTTCAAAGCAAGGAGAACCATATTGTGTATCTGTGTACAAATGAGGTACACATCAGCTACAGGAAACGATACTTCCTTCGATATATCCAGAGGAGCAGAACAAATTGCCAGAAGGAATATAAGAATACCTACAGGAACTGACCATGACTCTACTGAGGGTCAACCAACAGGATAAGGTGATGCATATGCATACGGTGATACCATTTTTTTTTTTTTTTTGTAGTCCATACCAGGAGATCTAACCATCGGAGAGATGGCACAATTATTCCAATTTCATTATTCAATGTAGTATTTGTCTTGATACCAGGACATCAATCTAGAAACAAGTTCATTGGTTGGACAACTAAGATACTCAAGTGCAACATCTCTGGAAAAAGATCTCCGACAATTATACCTCAGAATATACAACTCAATGGGAAAGTAGATGCAAAGGACCAAAGATCGGAGATATACACGTACCCTAAACGTGTTGTAGTATGGCCCTCCTCCTGGGAAGCTTGCTTATATGGGCAGACTTTGTAAATATACCTGAACCAAGATTTTGATTGACCAAAGGTAAGAAAATTAACATGAATGTGATTGCAATTTCCTTGAAAACCCAAAACATCATATGCAGACAATAATAGTTGAGTAATGTAAAATTTGTAACTTGTTCTGCTTGCTCTCAAAGCAGCGACCGTAGAATGAATAGAACTCCTTCTCAGGCCCTGTAATGTCAAAACTTGAGTTCAGCCTATGGCAGCCAAGCAAACAGCCAACTTCAACACAATGACTACATCAGTAAAGTGTTAAAATGATACAGCCCATTATGTACCAACCAAAATCATGTTTCAGCTTCTGCGACAAACTTGATATTCTTGACTGAATTTTGGACAATTTGGCACTGGACTCATCAAATTCCTTGCGCACCTGAGCAGCCTCTAAAGAATTTAAAAGGGAACAGATAAAAGTCATTGCATTGCATTTATTGCCATTGTGAACCACTGCATAACATAAAACTTCAGTTTGTACCTGACCGGTTTACTGGAGTTTGAAATAAATTGACAGCACGTAGAATGTTATGCACTGTGTTTTGAATCTTCTCCAACCAAGATGGGTTACTCAGGGTTGTTGTATCTAGAATGCAGTTAAGTTATTAAAACAAGAATTATTTTGAAACAACTTTACTGAAGGGAAAAAAAAAAAAAAGATAAACAACTTATTCACAGAGAACAAGTGTTGCAAACCTGACAAGTCTAATTCAGTGTCTGAGTCAGATTTGTACGAAGAACTAGAGTCATCATGATCCTCTCTAAAATCTTCATCTACTTCGTCTTCCATATCATCATTGTCCTCATCATATTTTTGGTTGTCATTATCAGTTTCTGAAGCATAGCCATCATCTTCCTCATCATGTGTCCCCCTAGGCATCTCTTCATGCTCTTCATGATCATCACCTTTTGCAGCATCAACTTGTTCGGCTTGCTTTGCAGTATTCTCTCCTGTCCAGCGAGAAGCAACAAGGCGACCCAACTCTTCCTTTGATAATCCCTCAGTATTTTCAATCCCCTAAGGAAACCACACAAAGGCAAACATCAATAAACTCAAATTCAAAGGACCCAGGAATGAGAGAGAAATAAAAACGTAAAGTTTTACGTATCAATTTCAGCCTTGCAACTGCCCCCAGGCAACCAACAGAAGAAAGAAAACTTCTGTGGTGACATAACATCCCTTAATTCAGAGATGGTTACACACACACACGTGAGAGTCTGGTGTGGTGACCAATCTTTGAAATATGCTTTCCCAGAGTTATTCCGAATCGCTTGCTCTAAGGATGCTTATGTGGGTGCATTATCAACTATCATCTGAATCTTTTTGGTGGTGTGTCAGTTTTGTCAAGAAGGCTAATGACAAGGTGGATCTCTTTTCAACTTTCTTTGACCGGTTGTATTCCGAGGAGGATGGAAAGCTATGGTGAAGATAAAAAATGGTTTGACCCATCCACGAAATGAGTCTTCAAGGTCAAGTCATTTTACAATGTATTGTGTGCCCATGCTAGGGACAATTTTTTGTGGAACCTTATTTGGAGGAATAAGGTCCCTTTAAAGTGATTTTCTTCACTTGGCCTGTGGCTTTAGGGATGATTCTCACCGTAGACAACGTGAGGAAGTAAGGCATCATTGCAATTGACAAATGCTGTCTGCACAAGAACAAGGAACCTATGGATCATTTCTATTGCATTGTGAGGTCACCAATGCCTTGTGGAATACCTATAAAAAAAACCCTAATAGAATATGGTTTTTGACCTATGTGGGATTGAGTGGGTTATGCCTGCTCGAGTGGTGGATCTTCCACCATGCTGGAAAGGGCATCCATCAATGTGCTGTATTGTGGAAGATTCCATTCTTGTTAATTGTGGAGTGTTTGGCATGAAAGAAATGAGCATAACTTTGAGGAATGTTTTACTTATCAAAAAACCTTTGAGGAATGTTTAAGACAGTGCCAGAACTCAAGTCATCATTCCTTAATATTCTTTCATTGGATAGTGGTCCAAAAAAGTGAACCCTTTTCTATTTTGTCTTTTCAAGATTTACTTGCACATTTCCCTTCTCCAAACTATGGGGATCTCTTGTATACTTCCTATGTACTGGGGTAACACTCTTCTTTCATATTGATAAAACTTTAATCGAACTAATCAATATGTGTGTGTGTGTGTATATATAGTATGTATGCAAGAAGATCAATTTGCTGAGTATCAGTTAGAACTAATAAATAAACAAAGCTTATATGCAATATATTCACGTGCCATCAGAAAATAGTTTTAGGGCTCCTTTGGACACTTGGAGTATCTCAGAATTCTGTGAATAGTTGTGAAATAGTTTGAGTTAAGATGTTTTATTGGGTTGGGGGAAAAGAGAGATAAAAGGTTGAATAAAAATATTATAAAGTTAAAAATTGTTTGAATATGATTTTTTAAAATTATTTTTGTTTTGAAGTTTGAAAAAGTTGTATTGATTTTTGTGTTTTGTTTTAAAGTTTGTAAAAATTGTGATGATGAAACGAAAAAGTTGAAGATTTGAAATTGAAAATTGTTTTGTGTTTGAGTGATGTTTGAGAAGAAAATGTGAGAAGTTTTGAGAATTTCTCATCTCATCTCATACACAAAACATACCCTTAATTGCTAGCTGAAGTCTCATGTGGAACCTCCTTTAAAGTTTCATCCAAAGGGTAAAATTTGAATTTTACCTATAAAAAAAGAGTAATGCTATACACCACACCACCATCCCACTATGTAAGATGTGGCACATTTATTTTTTTTTTATAAGTAAGATGTGGCACATTTATCACCATTGAATAATAAAGAATCATCCAATAAAGGATCATCCAATGGAGATAAATATGCCACATCTTACATAGTGGGATGAAAGTGGGATGGTGGTGTGGTATATAGAATTTTCCATTTCGTTTATTTATATCCAATTTTACCCACTACTAAGTTGGAAACAAAATAACAATGTAGAGAACAGTTGATTATTAACAAACAAGCAACCAATGCAAACCAAGCGGTATAGCAAGTAAGATATGGAGAGAGGGCAGGAAAGAACAAAACAATATTTGATATAATTGAATTTAAACACACAAATGAATTTAAAGTATATAGTGGCTTCAAGAAGAGGCACCTTGTTTCCAGAATCAGGCATAACTGCAGACTCTTTCTTTGCTTCCGCTGCATTCTATATCGAGATAAAAACATCAGGACATAATAGATTAGAGATTGGAGTTGACCAAGTAAGAATTTAAGTCCATTACTGAGAATGGAGGTTCGATGAAGTCTTGAAGAGCTACCCTTACTTCTATCCATTTCGGTAAAGAAATACAACAGCAGGGAATCTTGATTTACCTGTTCTACTCCATTAACCATAGATCCTTCATTCTCTGAAGAATCACCATTTTCAACTTCAGCTGCTGACTCATCATTGTCCTCTACCACATCCTATTAAAAGGCTGTGAATGAGAAGCTAGTAGAAACAAACTTATTTTTTGCAATATTGGGGATTAATGACAATGATCACAGGCCAATCATAGGTAAATCTCAGCTATACATACACTATATTATATGCATTTGTTTGTTCTCGGATGCAGGAACAGGCACCAACAGGTACATACACCATGTTTATGCCAAATTTGACAAAGTTTAATAAGTGAAGGCAGACATCTTGAATGTGGCTGTTGATGGAAGAGTAATCCTCGTAAATGCAAGTTTCCAAGTGTATCATGCATTCTCTATGTCTTTCAGCTTAACTAGTTAAAATCTTGAACGTTCTTGAGAAAGAAATCTTGGAACTCTGGCATTGTTTCATAACCCGGGTCATTTTTAGAAGTAATGTACCCTTTAGTAGTTGGTGAGCGGGTCTGGTGAAATTTAGGGAATTGGCATCATAATTGGTTGTGGCATATGGGGTATACAACCCAAGAACCACAAAAGAAGTGCCCATTGGTTACAGGATCTGACAACCACATGTTGAGCTTGTGGTTACCAGGTTCGGCATGAAATTATAAATAAGCTCTACCACGGATTGCCAAGCATGCATAAATAACCTGAACTAAAGAAGAGTCCTCCAAAGGTCCAACTCCATTATAATGTAAACTTTCGGTTGGTTTCTCTTCACTGTCAGTTTTATCCACATCTTCTCTGATCTCCTGATCAACTTCCTGCTCAGCTTTGTTTTCCTTCTTATTAAGCTTCTCTTCGGCTTCCTTTCTTTCCTTCTCTTCTTTTTCTTTCTGTAAACGTTCTTTCTCCTCAGCCTTTTCAATTTCTTCTTTATGCTCTGCAAATAAGTCAAACCACAAAACAGTTATTTGATGGTAAACTTCTTATAGCTAAACAACCTCCTAGAGTATACCATAATTGTCATACCTATACCCATTACTGAAAAAGAGGGACCAAGGTACCTAGAGAATGTGATAAATTTTATGTTATTGCAGGATGAACAGCACATGGCTCATTATTTTCATTTTTAGTCCTCTCCATTCCAAATTGGAATGGTTATTCTTGAATGTAACATCACCGCATCCTCCATATGGTAACTCTACTGAAGTTGCATGATAAGTAGAACATCTTCCAGTAATAATTTCTTGCTCATGGACGGGGAGGTTCAACTAATCACATGGCTAGAACCATACCTTTAAGCTGTTGAACAAGCCCTTTCAGTATTTTCTCCTCATCCTTCAACTTTGTCAGCTCTGCCTCATCTTTAGTCAGAGCTAGTTTTGCTTGTTCAATTTCATGCTCTCGTAAAGCAACCCCTTCTTGATATGTAGCGATTTTTTTCTTCAGCTTATCTCTGGCCACTTTGCCAACCTCCCAGCATGTATTTGGGCACTTTACCTTACCATCATATTCATCACTCCCATCGCAACAATCTACAGATTGGTGACAAGTAAACTCAGATCACAAAGAGAATTAAGTAAACAGGAGAGAGTACAGCAGAGATCTAGCAACAAACAACATTTGATGCAAGATTTAAACAATCTAGGTTAGCAGCCCCTAGAATTGGAGGTAGAACACCAGCACAGGAAACCAGTTCTCTTTTTATAATGCAGGGAGCATTATCCTTGAAATGCAAGATCATTTATTTTAGTTTCAAGTAGGACCATGCATTCTCCGTTTCTACTAGCCTCTTAAATTGTCCTGGCTGTTATCCATTTATTATGATACATCACATCCTTCTAGTGTTGCCTTGGGAAATAGGGAAAATAATATCCAGTTTCTTTACTGAGTAATTAAAAAAGCGCAATGTTTTCGAGACTAATCAAAGTAAAAAATGCAAGCCCATGAAGTCAAAATCGAAAAAGTGAAGCGGCATGCCATGAATTGAGAGAGAGAGAGGGAGAGAGGAAGAGAGAGAGAGGTACTCACCACAGATACCATCATTCACTCTAGAAGAAAATAAGAAAAGTGAAACATGTCCTACATTGCGACAATAGAATTTTCCAGCAGGGCATGCAGATGTACCTAGAACCCACAAAAGAGAATTTTAACAGAAAATAAATGATAGATATCAACCATTGAAAGAAACTATAAGGATTCCTATTCCAAGTGCAATGATCAAAGAAATTATCGAGGACCCTAATTCCATCTAGGATGAAGACAGACCGTTCGTACAGTACAAATAAACGAACAAGCAATAGAGCAAACCCCACACAGAGAGATATGGTAATGTAATACCCCTAGAAAAAAAAATGAAATGAGTCTCCATCTTCTTTTGGTTATAGGATGATAACCAAAGATCGTTTTATCGCTGACTTATGAACAAAAAACACCGCAAAAATGAACCATCTTCTAAAACGTTACAATATTGTTCGAAAAAAAAAAAAAAACCCCTTCAACGAAATAGACGAGTCAAAATATATTCACTTGGTTAAAATTAAGAGAGTCATTGACAGATTGTGAGTGAGTGTGAAATATGGGCAAGGAAAGAATAGAGAGGAACCAGGCTCGTCAGTGCCATCAGGGCAATCGCAGAAGTCATCGTTGAGTTGAGATTTGTTGAATTTCTTGGATCCATCTTTACAGTTTATTAAATCCGCCGAGGTTTTGTAATATTTCTCATCTGTGGTATGGATTTATCAATATAATTACAATAAAGTCAGGGTACTTGAATTGAAAATGGAGAAAAGCAAAGAAGGAATAGCTAGATTAGTAATAAAAGAATAAAAGGGGGTGGACCTTCGGGAGCAATTCCGAGAAAGGGGTCTTCGAGAGGAGCTGCCGACACTGATCTAATCACGATTGGAGAGACCATAAATAACAGGCACAGGTAGGGCACAAGAGAACGGAGAACGAGGAAGCTCGGCTTCATCTTTTACCCAATGCACCGATATCACTCCGCGTCGAACTTCGATTTTCCTTGCTCGCCACTGAAGAGCGAGAGACTGCGGGGAGTTGGCGACGAACGCTGCTGAGAGGAGGGAACGACCAGAAACAGGCCCGCCCAATACCTTTTAATGGGAGGCTGCTTCTTGCAGCTTAACCCAAGAGCTGATTGATACGAGTTCGGCCCGATTGTCTCAAATCAAGTATTTGGTCTCTTTCTATCCTTTTTTTTTTTTTTTTTTTTTCAAAAGGAAATAAACAAAATAATAATAATTTTTTCGCAATTAATTGATGTGTTATTTTTCTCCCCTCCTTTTCTTTCTAAACCCACCACATAATCCAAGTGAAGAGAGTAGTTCCAGCTGCTTCCCCCTCCCCTCAAAAGGCTTTAAAGTCGTTTTGTTGAGTTTTCATTATTTTTTCTCCTATACTGGAAAATGATAGATCTACGACCTTCCAACCATTTTTCAACAACATGTGCCACACCTCTAAAACTCGAGGCCTAATCAATGGGCATATAAAAGGGTACTAGGCATAATCAACTTGAGGCCACAACACGCTCATTATTGGAGCTCCCAACGCCACACTACAATACACATTATTTCAATTAGGGGTGTAAGCCATTGTTTTTAATCTCATACCGTACCGTATTTGCCATACCGGCCCAGTGATCGGTACAAGTATCATATATATTTCATACCAGCCTAAATACCGACCTGTATTTTAGCCTGTATCGGTTTTTAATTTTTTTTTTCAAACTACAAGCTTGTTTTTTATAATTTATATATAATTATAAATTACAAGCATTTTTTTTTTACCCTCAATTCAGACTAGTCTATTTATAATTTATATATATGTATTTATATATAATTTATTCATATATATACTATTATTTTGGAATATAGTTTTTATATATATTTATATATATAATTTATTTATATATCAACTATCTCGAAACGGTACATGAAACGGTACCAGTACCGAAATATTTTGTTCCAGTACCTTAACCGATACGACATTTGGTACAGTATTCAAAACATTGGTGTAAGCAGTCTGACTTTAAGCGTATTTTAGAACCGAATCGGTATACACCGATTGAGAATTGAAGAACCGATACCGAACCAATTTACTTCCGAAACCGATACTTATAGTTTTACTGGTTTTGATCCAGTTCAGTCCAATTTTACCGATTTTTCCAATAAACTAGCAAGGTTAGGATCTTAAAAAGTCGAGCTTGAAATAACAAACTAATAAATTAAAAAAAATTGTTTAAATATAAAAATGATATGTAACAAAAAATAAGAATTATGGTAAAACTATTATACTATATATACATTAGTCATAAAAATCATATTATCATATATGTTAGTGATAATATGATGGTTACCAAAAATTAAAATTAAAGGATTTAATGTTATATTAATTTTATGTTATTTATAAGATTTTATGTTATATTACTTTTCTGTTATAAAATTAAAATTTATATATTATATCAAATGTTATAATAAGATTTATAAGAATAATTTTTATTTTGTGTTATATTAATTTTATGTTATTAGATTATTATACATGAATTTTAAGATTTTAATTTTTTATGTTATATTAATTAGAAATTTAGTATATAATATAAATAAATCATATAAAAAATTATTTATATATAATAAAAATAAAATATATATATATATATGAACCGGTCTGGTCTGGTTCAATTCGATGTAAAAAAAAAAAAAAAGAATTCAAATCTAAATCGGATCGATTTGAAACCAGTTTTAAAGAAATGAAATCGATACTGGATCAAACTGATTTTGTACCGGACCAAATATACCAATCCGTTCCGGTTCGAACTGATTTAAGGATTTTTATTTTTAGCCCTAATTTCAATAGATTCTTCAACCTCAATTTTTCAAAATTTATCCACTCATCTCTCAACTACAGCACCTAAGCCCAACGCTCTTGTACAATCCTTTATGCTTTTCTGAAAAGAGAGAATAGATTTGAAAAGAATAAGCTTACCTCCTTTAGATTGTAACTTTCCCTTTCGTTTGATTACTTTCTTCTTAAGTCTTGTTTAGTTATACAAAATAAATTATTTAATCTCATTTCATCTAATTATTATAATTTTTTTAAATTCTTATATAAAATATAATAAATAATTTAACTTTTTCAAATTTCAAAATAAAAATTATATTCAAATCCATGTAATCAAACCAGTTTCCTCTAAATAAGCTCAAACATGGCAACTATAAACTTACCATAGTGAAAGGGAGCGAACTCCGAGGTAGGGTTAAGGATATGAACTCTCCATGGGACCAGTAGTAGCAAGCACATTATTCCTTTGAGCTTTAGAAGTTGACTCTGGCATTTAGAAATAAGAACACATTTTTCTAAGCATTTATCTTTTGTCCAGAAGCCAGTGAAATGAAGGAGTAAATAGGACATTCCTCTCACCCATATAGTACGAGTCTGGGCCTTCACCTTATTCATGATTTGAGCCCCAATGTCGAAGAGCCCATTAAAGTCGAGAAGGGCCTAACCCACTTCCCGTTGCCGACTAAGTAACCACCCAACGATGATAAAGAAATGACAGTTACTATAACAATCCATTAGAGCAAGAACCCTCATCCCCAAGTTTGAATTTGAATAATAGATATATCTATTATCACTTAAGCAATAGAATGGTTCTGAGACTCTATATAAGAGGAGAACCTAGGTACGTAAAAGGGATCGAATTCATTGGTATTATTATTATGATCTTCAATCACTGACTTAGGCATCGGAGGCGATCTCTCGAACCCCTAGGCCCTCTACTCTTTGGTTGTAGGTAAACATGAGATGGTGACAGTGAAACACGTCCATAACAGTTGGTGTCGTTTGTGGGATTTGTTTAGTCTCACACTTAACATACTTTTCACATGCTCATCATCACTCGGTCTTAGGTAACTAGGGATCAAGGAGAAACTTTACAAAACATGGAGGAAAAACTTGCGGATATGGAGGAGATCATAAAGAAACTTTCCACAGAGGTGGACTCACTGCGTAAGGAGAATGAGACTCTCAAGTCACAAAACGGGCAGTCAGGAGAAGACGCGACACCTAGTCAGGCTGACAGGGTAGAGATGGAGACAAATAGCGCGGGCGTTGGCAAAGGCCATCAGGAAAACGAGGAGGCAAAGAAGTTGCACCATGACGTATGCAGCGTGATGGATAAATATGAAGAGATGGCCAAAAAGATAGGAACGTCCTCCATGGTCGATCAGTTATTGTCCAGCACAAATCTACCATTATCTACAAAAATTATGACAATGCCTCTGCCTCCAAAACTTAAAGTCTCGTCGATAGACCTATATGACGGCTCAAGAGATCCCGTGGAGCATCTGAAGACTTTCAAAGCCCATATGACGTTGCACTGTTTCCCATGGGAAATTGTGTGTAGGGCTTTTCCTTTGACTCTAAAGGGATCGACGAGAGGATGGTTCGGAGCACTACAACCAAATTCCATAGAAAGTTTTGAAAAATTGGGCCGGCAGTTCTTGATCTAGTTCATGGCTAGTAAAAGGTGTAGGAGACCAACCACATACTTGCTAACAGTTAAATAGAGAGAGGATGAAAGTTTGAAAGCGTATTTAACACATTTCAATAAAGAAAAGAAGACCGCCGACGATCAAGACGAAAGAATCATGCTAGCAACATTGCTGGGTAGTATTTGGCCAAGAAGCCCCTTTATGGCCGAACTGGTCAGAAAAACTCTTTCCACGTTACGAGAATTTATGGATAGGGCCGACGACTTTGTCAACACTGAAGACACCCTTATTACCTTGACCACCCAACTGGAAAGAATGAGTGTAAGGAAACATAAAGGAGAACAGAGGAAAAACCGAGATGGGAGTCAGAAGGCAAAGAAAGACCAACAGGAGGTTATGTGCACTACTCCAGTACACAAAACTGGGACAAAACAAAGGAAGTGAAACAAACAATGAGCAATAGACCGAGAAGTACTACACTTATCACAAAACAAAAGGGCACAGAACTGAGGATTGTTACAACTTGAAGCGAAAGGTAGAAGAAATGAAGGGTAGTTGCAAGTTGGAATGCTTGATCGTCTAGAACATTACCCCCCCCCCCCCCAATGACGCACGAATGATCGAAAACTCAAGTATAAGAGAAGGAAGTGAAGGCCCTAGGCGACGGGAATCACCAAGAAGAGGGAGGAGGTCACATGAACCTCGTGACCAGAAACCGAGAACAGATGATGCCCGTAGAAACCCACCCCTAAGCGAAATACATATGATCATCGGTGGATATGCAAGAGGTGGCCGAACTTCTTCAGGAAGAAAGGCGTATGCTAGGTGGGCGAGATAATAGGAAGTTTTTAATGTGGAGAGACCCATCAAGCAACCCCGCGTGCATATATCCCCCACAATATCCTTTGACGACGAAAATTGTTGAGGGGTCATGTATACACATGATGATGCCTTGGTGATAACAATCCTGGTGGCAAATTTTACCACAAGAAAGATATTAATTGATGACGTTCAGTGGACATCCTATTATGGGATGCTTTCAGCAAGATGGGAATAAGCAAAGGTCAGTTGAAACTAGCACCAACTAAGTTGAAAGGATTCACTAGAGATGCGGTACAATCAATGGGGTCCATTACATTGCCAATATCTGTAGGTACAGACCCTTATGTCGCCACGACGATGACTCTACCTATCATCATAGTGAGAACTCGGTCAGCATATAATGCGATCATTGGGCGACCCACGTTGAATGCTTTAAAGGTTATCACCTCTACCTATCATCTAAAGATGAAGTTCCCAACAGGCGTGGTGCACGGCGAGCAGGTCTTAGCAAGAGAATGTTATATGTAGGAACTCAGACAGGGGCAAAGAGAGGTCAGTATTGTGGATATTGAAGAACATGCGATCCTCCCACTGGGACCCCAAGTAATGATGACGGAGCTAGAGACTAAAGATGAAGATGCTTTGAAGCATAGGGAGGCAAATGAGCCCTTGGAGTTGGTCACTCTTGAGCAGAATCATCCCGATAACCATGTGAAGATCGGGACTAAATTAGCATAGGAAGAGAGACAGCAGCTAATAGATTTCATTCTAAACCATAAAGACTTATTGCATGAAGTCATAAAGATATGCCCGGGATAGGCAAGGAGGTCATCGAACACAAGCTGAACGTAGACCCAAAGGTATGTCTAGTAAAACAAAAAACAAAAAAAGAAGAAATTTCAACACCGAGAAGTATGAAGCAATTGCGAAGGAGGTGGATCGGTTATTAGTAGCTGGATTCATGAAAGAAGCACAGTATCCAGAGTGGTTGTCCAACGTGGTATTGGTAAAAAAACCTAAAGTGAAGTGGCAAATGTGTGTGGATTTCACCGATCTCAATACGTCTTGCCCAAAAGACAACTTTCCATTACCATGGATAGATATGATAGTAGACGCAACAACAAGACATAAAATGTTAAGTTTTATGGATGCTTATTCAGGATACAACCAAATCAGGATGGAGGAGGCTAATCAAGAGAAAACTGCTTTTATAACCGACCGATGATTATCCTGCTATAAGGTGATGCCTTTCGACTTGAAGAACACTGAGGCAACTTACCAGAGGTTGGTGAACAAAATGTTTAAATATCAAATCGAAAGAAATATGGAAGTGTATGTCGATAATCTCCTAGTGAAAAGTATGGAGTTTGACCAACATGAGGAAGATCTTAGGGAGGGTTTTCAGGTTTTGCATCAGTACCAAATGAAGTTCAACCCAACAAAGTGTGCATTTGGAGTGCAATCGGAAAATTCCTTGATTTTATGGTGTCAGAAAGAGGAATCGAAGTAAGTCCCGTAAAACTCAAAGCAATAATAGAGATGAAGTTGCCAAAAAACTTAAATGAGGTACAAAAGCTGGCAGGCAAGATAGCAGCTCTTAACAAATTCCGTTCAACAGATAAATGTCTTCCCTTCTTTCAGGTGCTTAAGAAAGTACAAGATGGGGATGCCAAGTGCGAGGAACAATTTACTCAATTAAAGGAATATTTGGTTAAGCTGACATTGCTCAGTCACACCAAGCCAAGGGAGCCATTATCACTATACCTAGCAGTGACTCCAAACGTAGTGTCTTCTACATTGGTATGAGAGGAGGGGAAGGAACAAAAGTCAGTGAATTACGAAAGCAGGGCCTTAAGAGGAGCTGAGGCCAGATATCCGCAGAAGATTGAGTTAGTCGTTTTCGCCATGGTGGTAGTTGTAAGGTAATTCTGGCCTTATTTCCAAGGTCATCCGATAAAGGTGATCTCCTCATCACCTCTACAGAAGGTGTTACAGAAACCAGACACCTCAGGACTGGTGGTCAAATGGTCAATTGAGCTGAGTGAGTATGACATCAGTTACATACCAAAAAGCATCGTGAAGGGACAGATCTTGGCAGATTTTGTAGCAGAATTTTCAAATTTTAGAGAATAAGTCCATAAACCACCTAAGAAGAATCTGTGGCAAGTATTAGTGGATGGATCAGCCTATCGAGTAGGGGGAGGAGTTGGTGTGCACGTAGTAACACGTGAAGGAGAAGAATCGTACCATGCAATACGATTGGAGTTCAAAGTAACAAATAACGAAGCTGAATATGAAGCAGTACTCGTCGGTATAGCAATAACGAGGGTATTAGGAGGCGAGGAAGTCGAGATGAAAGCCGATTCACAGGTAGTAGTCAGGCAAATCACCGGGGAGTATTTGGCGAGGGGAACCAAGCTAATAAGATACCTTCACCAAGTCCAAGAACAGTGCAAAAGCCTCAAATACTTTTGAATCAAGAAAATACATCGAGGAGACAATTTCAAAGCTAATTGATTGGCGAAGGCGGCCTCAGCAAAGTAAGAAGAAGCGCTGCCATGGAAAGTTGATTTATGAAAGATGGCTAGTCTAGTGGTAGGAGAGAAAAGTTTGTAGATCGGAGAAAGTACGCCAGGGTAGGCTAATGATATAAAAAAGTATTTGGAGACAGGTGATCTTCCCATCTCAGGAAGAGGCAAGAAAGTTGAAAAGTAATGCAACCAGCTTTACTATAGTTGACTGAGTCCTTTACAAGCGGGGTTTTTCAAACCCATTATTGCGATGTATAACAAAGGAGGAAGCAGAGTACGTGATGAAGTAAGTACATGAAGGAATTTGTAGGAGTCACTCAAGCAGGGTTTTTCAAACCCATTATTCCTCTCGCCCATACAGTACAGGCCCGAGCCTTCACCTTATTCATGATTTGAACCCCAATACTGAAAGGGCCCATTAAAGCCGAGAGTGGCCCAACCTACTTCCCGTTGTCGACTAAGTAACCACCAAGCAGCAATAAAGGAAGGACATTTATTATAACAATCCATTAGAGTAAGAACCCTCATCCTCAAGTCTGAATTTGAATAATAGATATATCTATTATCACTTAAGTAAAAGAATAGTTCAAAGGCCCTATATAAGAGGAGACCAAGGTACGTAAAAGGGATCGAATTCATTGGTATTATTATTATTATTATGATCTTCAATCACTGACTTAGGCATCAGAGGCGTTCCCTCGAACCTCCAAGCCCTCTACTCTTTGGTTGCAGGTAAATGTGTGATGGTGGCAGTGAAACACATCCATAACAAGGAGATAACCCGCAAATAAAATACGGGAGATAGAAGAATAGCCTCTCAAAATAGCATATTGGGTAACAGAAGTATAAGTCGCCAAGCTTAGCATCCCCACTAAGATATCCCATTGCCCTAATCTTATACTCAAAGAAAAGTAAATTTATGAATGTCATTTAAACACACCGAAACTTTTGGACCCAAAAAGCATATTTGCAACAAAGAAATAACGGAGTTGTTAAAACCAACGTATGAAAGAACATTAGCCAAATAAAACCAACAACCCAGTCAAAAGTTTGGCCATATCCACCTCCAAGATGACATTACCCCCTTAATATTTCATTTCTAAACTATGAGTAAGTTTTTGTGCTAAATATATACTCTCATAAAATTCTCTGTTAATGCCTTAATTCGTACAACAGGCTGGAACGGAGGAAAAAATTATCCCCACCCACGATGGTGATTCAGGCTTCAATACGGTACTCTTCGCGTTTATCCATGAAATAAATAGCAAATAAGCAAATATAAATAAATAAAGATAGACACAGAAATTTACGTAATTCGGCACAAATGCATATGTCCACGCATTGTTTAGGAGTAAAATCCACTATGATTGGTGATTTTACAATCGTCATGGCCTCACATGTCGCTCAATACAATAGAGAAATTTAGTCTAGGCATAGAAAAGTCATCCCCTAGCTTGTGGAGAGTCCGTCCTTCATCTGTAGAGATCTCTTCCTTTTATAGAGATTTGTTTTCTTCCTTGGAGTGATAGAATCCAATTTACCTTGTGAAGCATTTTCCTTTTGGGAGTCTAAACCAACTTCCTTGTTTTATATCTTCCTTGCCTTATCTCTTTCTTGCCTTATCTCTTAGTTTTATCTTTTCCTTTATTATTAGTGATACGTTTTCAAAGGGCTGGACCCAGTCAATTTAGTCCCTAACAGATGCCTGCGATTCTTAAGGTCAACTTATTCATCAAGAAAGGGTTGAGAATCTTCAAGTCGATCGTGATGGGGTAACCTATAAGAAACAACAGAAAAAACAATTATGGGAACTGGTCCATAGTTTATCATTGTTATGCAATGCAATGGTGATCTCCATGAGTAGTTCTCAAGAAGAATTTGTAGAATTTGTAGTAAGGGCCTTCGAGGATGGGCTTTTGTGAAGTTTGTTTGTAAGAACATTTACATAATAATTAAGTGTACTTATGATTGTACGTGATGGTTAGTGAAGTGTGCATATTTTCGTGCTTGATAATCATTTTTGGTTTTTGGTGGCATAATGGAATTTGCCCTGTGCTATGAATTTCTATCAATGTTTAATGTTTCCATTTTGATGTAGACGTAAGAGTTTGTTTATAGTAACCCGCGCTTAATTGGTTAGGGAGCCCGTCGACCCCCTACATCCATCTTTGGAGGTTTCTGAGCACGTCAACTCGTTCTTGAAGGACACCTGCATGAGGCGGTTGTAAAGCTCAGAAGCTCGACCGCATAACTCTAACAATGGATGTAGAGGGAGGATGGCTTGATCGCGTAACCTCGACAATAGAAGTGTAGCGGCATGATGTCTCGACCGCATAACTCTGGCGATAGGTGTGGCTGGAGAATGCCTCGACCGAGTAACCTTGGCGATAGGAGTGTAGCGGAAGGATGCTTTGATCGCGTAACTCTGGTGATGGGTGTAGCGAGAGAATGCCTCGATCTTGTAACCTCTACGATAGGAGTGTAGCGAGAGGATGCCTCAACCGTTTGACTCTTGCGATGGGTGTAGCGGGAGGATGCCTCAACCGCACAACCTCGACGATAGGAGTGTAGCAGGAAGATTCCTCGACTGCGTAACCTCGGCGATAAGAGTGTAGCGGGAGGATGCCTCGACTGCATAACTCTGGAGATGGGTGTAGCAGGAGCATGCCTCGACCTCGTAACCTCAGTGATAAGAGTGTAGCGGGAGGATGCATCGACCACATAACTCTGGTGATGGGTGTAGTGGGAGAATGGCTCAATCGCGTAATCTCGACGATAGGTAGTTGGCGCCGACTGTGGGATCGACTAATCTTCTGCACTAGAATAGGGAGAAGGATGAATCTTCGGCCATTGAGCTCATTTCTGAATTAACAGATAAGACTCCTCTTAACTTTTCATACATAATTATTTTTCATTATTATTTTGGATAACATTGTTGCAGCAAGAAAATTTTGAGATACATGGCGTGCATTGTGCACGTGAGGGGAAGATGCATGCACGTAAGGTGCCCACTGTGCATGCCATGCACAATGGGCGTGGCATGGCATGTAGTCGTGCACCCAGCAACACACGCTGGCAGGCATGAGAGTCTGCCCCCCTTTCCTTTGCCTGGTGCAAGTCAGGGTTGGCTACCCCACCGAATGTTTATACTAGGACGGCAATGCCTTCCACTAGCCCTTCACCGCAGCACTACACCGTTCACATTGTGCACCATGCGAGCACTGTGAGCATGTTACGATGCACCCCAGAAGTCCAGCCCAATGTTTTGAATACCGTACTGAACGCCATACCGGTTAAGGCACTGGAACGAAATATTTCGGTACCGGTACTGGTACCGTTTCGGGATAATCGATATATAAATAAATTATATTCCAAAATATATATAAAAATTATATTCTAAAATAATAGTCTATATATAAATAAATTATATATAAATACATATATATAAATTATAAATCGTCTAGTCTGAATTGGGGATTAAAAAATAAGCTTGTAGTTTGAAAAAATGAAAAAAATGAAAAAAAAAAAAAGCCGAAATATAGGCCGGTACAGGCCGAAATTGAGGCCGGTAAGGCCAGTACGAAACATGTATAGTATCTGTACTGGCCGGACGGCCAGTACCAAAAATTTCGACCGTATCAGCCGGTACAATACGAAATTTGAAATACTGGTCTAGCCACCAAGTTGCTTACCGACATCTTCTGTCACTAGTGGAGTAGTTCCCAACGACAACAGCGCCTCCCGCCACTGATCCTCTCCATTGTAGCGCACCGTGCGAACATTAGGAGCATGTTGCTGAGCACCCTAAGGGAAACAACTCGACCACCACCCAGCCCACCAGTTTCTTCTATCGCCGGCATGGTGGCTCCCGACCACGGTGACTCCCCTCACTGTCAGCTCTCACCCCCGTCACTAAAGCTTGTGGTAAGAGATGTCCAACGCCAACACCACAATGTGCTCACCAGCCCACGGCCACGCCATGTACCTCCAACCTTTTTCGTAGCCGTCACAGTGTTCCTTGCAATCCCCTCGTCGCCCAGCATCACAATGTTCCTCATCGTTCCCTATCGTCAAGCACGGTTTTGTACTAGCTCCCGTGGCTACCGTGAGCTGATGAGACCAACATGAGTTATCATCTAGCTCACCCGCTTCTTCTATCACCATCGTGATGGTCGCCGACTAGGATTTCATTCCTCACCACCATCGCTATTCAATGAGCCATGCAAGTTGCAATAATTCGTGACGATGTGCTATCGTGGCATCGCCTCTCCAGCACCTCCACAACCATGGTTCGGAAGAAACCACCATGATCGTGCTATTGTGAAACTGCCACAACCCTCTGCCTACCTCCATCGAAAGAATACCGTGAGAGGTCCTCAAGTGCCCATCGTCGTTGTCCAGTTGAGCATCCACGTGAAATTCCCACATGCAACTAGCTCGAAATGCCATTCACGGTTACACAGTTGCACTATATCAGTTGCTCCACCACGTTGCCCAAGACAGATTAGTCGCCCAGTGAGTTTGCTCGCCGCGGGGTTTTCCAATGTGTTTCCTCGCCACAACGGGCTTCTTTGTGACTTCTATATATGATTTGCTCACCACACTTGTTCCATTGGATTTGCTCGCCACCTTTCGGTTTGGTTGGATTTGGTCACCCACAATAATTTACTCGCCACAGTAGGCTAGTTCCTTGCTAGTTTCCCACCACACTAAGTGTCCCTCGCCAGCTGCTCACCACCTAGGGTGTCTCTTGCCATACACAGTATTTACGCAGCATACCCATGAATTTTGCTCTGTGATATAGTCCGATAAAAAAGAAAGTTGAAGAAGAAGAAGAAAGAGTCGAGCTACTTGACTCAGAGTTGAACTCGCCTCGCTTCCAAGAGATCAGTGAACGAACAAAAATATTTGGAGGCATAATAATTTTCAAGAGCACTCAAGGATAAACAATTTTCCTATACAAAAATTATCCAGAAGTAAACGATCTCAGTCACATAGGAATTGAAAGCATGCAACCAAATTACTTTGGTTTGCCTCTTTCAAACTTGCCATTTTATTTTTACTAACGATTTGATTTTTGAAAGATTTTACTAGCAAATCGCCTCGATGTTCCACGAGAAACCTAGTGGTTGTACACCCCAAGAATATAATTCGTTGGGAATCACCTACGTGGCACGAAACACAGGCTACGAAGCCCCTCTCAAGCATCACTTGCCATCTTAATTTGTTGTCCTCAGAATAGACCATTCAGTATTGTGAGCATCCTGTGTCCTTATCATTGCCAAAGCATGGTTGCCAACGGGATCGCTCATGCATCGCCAACCTTCACCTCACTCAAGTGAGATAGCCAAGGTTTTCAATCCTCAAACTTGTGATTTGGATTATTTAATCTAATTTGTTTGGTTTCTATTTTGGTACAAGGCGAGCTCTAGCTCCTGCTACAAAGTGCGGTCCATTTTGTCTCCCACTACAACGAAGCATTTGAACTCAACTTTAACATCAATGCGATCGAGGCATCCTCCCGCCACGCTTTCATCGCCAGAGTTACGCGGTTGAGACATCCTCTCACTACACTCCTATCGTCGAGGTTAGGCAATCGAGGCATCCTCCAGCAACACCCATCGCCAGAGTTACGCGGTCGAGACATCTTCCCGCTACACTCCTATCGTTGAGGTTACGCGGTTGAAGCATCCTCCTGCTACACCCATCGCCAGAGTTACATGGTCGAGGCATCCTCCCGCTACACTCCTATTGCCGAGGTTATGCAGTCAAAACATCCTCCCACTACACCTATCGCTGGAGTTACGTAGTCGAGAAATCCTCTCGCTACATTATTATTGTCGAGGTTATGCGGTCGAGGCATCCTCCCGCTACACCCATCGCAGAGTTACTCAGTCGAGGCATCCCCCGCTACACTCCTATTGTCAAGATTACGCGGTCGAGTCATCCTCCCGCTACACCCATTGCCAGAGTTACACGGTAGAGCATCTGAGCTCTACAACCGCCTCACACTGGTGTCCTTCAGGAATCAGTTGATGGGCTTAGCAATCGCCTAAGATGGATCTAGGGGGTCGACGGGCTCCCTAACTACTTAAGCGCAGGTTACTACAAACAACTCTTACATCTACATCAAAACGAAACCATTAAACACCGACAAAAAATCGCAGCACGAGGCAAAATCCATTATGCCACCGAAAACCAAAAATAATCACCGAGCACGAAAATATGCGCACTTCACTAGCCATCACATACAATCATAAGTACACTTAATTATCACACAAATGTTCTTACAAACAAACGTCATAGAAGTCCATCCTCGAAGGCCTTTACTACAAATTCCAAAAATTCTTCTTGAGAACCACTCATGGGGATCACCATTGCATTGCATAACAGTGATAAACTATGGACCAGTTCCCAGAATACTTTTTCTGCAGTTTCTTATAGGTTACCCCCATCAAGATTGACTTGACGATTCTCAATGCCTTCTTGATAAACAAGTTGACGTTAATGATTGTGGGTATTTGTTAGGGACTAAATTGACTGGGTCCAGCCCTTTGAAAACCTATCACTAATAACAAAGGAAGAAATAAAGCTAAGAGATAAGGTAGGGAAGAGATAAGGTAAGGAAGAGATAAGGCAAGGAAGTTGGCTCAGAGTTCTAAAAGGAAAATGTTTCACAAGGCAAGTTGGACTCTATCACTCAAAGAAAGAAAACAAATCTCTATAAAAGGAGAAGATCTCTATAGATGAAGGACAGACTCTCCAGGGGCTTGGGGATGACTCCTCTAAGCCTAGACTAAATTCTTCTATTATATTGAGCGACATGTGAGGCTATGAGAGATTATAAAATCACCAATCATAGTGGATTTTGCCTCCCAAACAACCCGTGGGCGTATGCTTTTATGTCGAACCACGTAAATCTCTTTGTCTCTCTTTATTTATTTTTATCTGCTTATTTGTTATTTATTTCATAAATAAACGCAAAAAACACCATATCGAAGCCCGAATCACCATCGTGGGCTGGAGATAATTCGTTCCTCCCTTCCGACCTGTTGTGCAAATTTAGGCATTAATAATCTCTTTAAGTGAAAGTACTTTGTTACAATCAAACCATCTTAGGCATTAATGAAGCAAGCCTTGTGCCAATATTTTTTTATAGGATGCTTGGCACAAACTTATCAACCTAATATCAAACAGAACAATTGGATAGTCCATTTTTGGTACCATGGTGATGATTGGTGCTTTGGTCAAAGGAGCCACTCATAATTCTTGTAATACATTTCCCATTTTCTTAACAGACTCTTTAATATATGTGTATCAGGCAATTAATTATCTTTCTGCATCTGTACTTTTTTAGAAATTTCAACATTGACATTATTTACTTCATTTTGATCAGGAATAATCTAAACATTGTTCATCTTAACAAACTCCAAAAATATAGCTACTCCAAGCCTTTTCAAAATCTTTTCAACAATCTCCATACTACAAGAAGAAAAAGGAACTATCAGCTTAAACATCTTATTAATACAGAAAAAATCGCACAACAGGTCGAAAGGGAAGAAATAGTCATTCTCGGCCTGCTATGATGATTTGGGTCTCGATCGGTGTGGTCTAGAGCCCCGGCAGTAGTTTGGTGCAGTTGTACTGACTTAGTACGTACATCCATGATGGTGGATAAGAAGTAAATGCAGGAAAAATAAAGAGAGTGGGATACACAAATTTACGTGGTTCGACGTAATCCCTACGTCCACGGGGGTTAGGGGATGATAAATCTACTATAATATAATTGTTTACAGTCTCTCATAGACACTCCTTTCTTAATATACAATAGAAGTTGGAGATCTATTTGCGAAGCTTTGCTTTGGTGCGAGATGTGCTCGATCACATAAGGTGCGAGTGCAGAGCTTGGCTTCGGTGAGAGATGTGCTCAACCTCGTAAGGTGCGAGCATGGAGCTTAGCTTCGGCAGGAGATGTGCTCAATCACGTAAGGTGCGAGCGCGGAGCTTAGCTTCAGTGGAAGATGTGCTCAGCCGCATAAGGTGCGAGTGCGAAGCTCGACTTCGATGAGAGATGTGTTCGACCTCGTAAGGTGTGAGCACAGAGCTCAACTTCGGCGGGAGATGTGCTCAATCGCGTAAAGTGCAAGCGCGAAGCTCAGTTTCAACGGGAGATGTGCTCACCACGTAAGGTGTGAGCGCAGAGCTCGGCTATGGTGGGAGATGTGCTCGACCGTGTAAGGTGTGAGCGCGGAGCTTGGCTTAGGCGGGAGATGGCCTTGATCGCTTAAGGGGCGAGTGTGAAGCTAGACTTTGGTGTGGGCTCGACCGCGTAAGGTGCTAGCGCGGAGCTCGACTTTGGTAGGGGATGGACTCGACTAGATAAGGTGAGAGTGCAGAGCTCAGCTTCTATAGGAGATGTGCTTGACCGCATAAAGTGCCAACGCTGAGCTTAGCTTCAGCGGGAGATGTGCTCGATCTCGTAAGGAGTAAGCACGAAGCTCAATTATGGTGGGAGATGTGCTTGACTGCGTAAGGTGTGAGCGCGAAGCTCAACTTAGGTGAGAGATGACCTTGACCGCATAAAGGGAGAGTGTGAAGCTCATCTTTGGCAAGAGATGGGATCAGGCCCGATCAACCTCCTAAGGTGCAAGGGTTGGGCAATCAAGTGACTTGTTGGACTGTTGGTTACTTGGGAGGCCAGGTGGTCCCTAGCCTTTCCTGTTTGTTGACTCGTTGCCGAACATAACTTGGGATAGGCTGTTGTAGCATGAGTGTAACACTCGATGTTTGCTGAAGGAGATGCAGTCTCAGGAGTAATGTCAGGCAGCGGAAAGACTAGATCCACATTTCGCCTTGAGGTATGCCAGGCTGCCATGAGGCTCAACTCGCCTGTTGACCTTCGACTAGAAGGTAAGTAGAAGATGTTTGACAATGCTGCAAAAGTCAAATCAGTTATTGTAAATAATCTCCAATCACAAGTGTTAGATTTGCGAACCTGAATTATCTTGCTAAAGTGTGGTGAAGGTCTGAGGCGGTTGTCGTGGCATGAGTGTAACGCTCGGCATTTGTTGGGGAAGATGATGTGTTGGTGTTGCTATCCAGGGGTGAGTCAAGGACTCGACTTGGTGGTACAAAGGTCGGCAAGTCAAGGAAGTTGTGTCCAACTTACCGTCTAGGCAAGCCTGGGGATTGGTGTCTGGTCTAAACTTAATGGCGAGTCAAGGGACTCAGTTTGTAGCACGAAGGTCACCAAGTCAAGGGACTTGTGTCTGACTAGCCGTTTGGACAAGTCCAAGGACTTGTGCCCGGACTGACTTCGTGACGAGTCAAGGGACCCGACTTGTAGCATGAAAGTCAGTAAGTCAAGGGACTTGTGTTCGACACGCCATCTGGGTAAGTCCTGGGACTTGTGCCCAACCTAAGCTTCGTGATTGAGTGAAGTTCACGGGCAAGCTCAGGCTGAGGCCAAGGAACTTTGTGCATGGCAAGAGCCTGCCCATGTGCGTGTCGGGATGGTCATGGCTAAGAAACTCTGTTGTTGGGCCTAGGGAGTGAGGCTGTGATGCATGAACCCGAGCATAGGGGTCGTGATGCAGGTTTGCCCACGTGCATGGCTGAGCAACTTCCAGTTTGAACTGAGATGTTTGTGGCAGGGCAGAGTTGGCGAAGAGCTGGCCATGGAGTTAGGGTCTTGACCGATAAGGGTGACCGAGTTGTTCATTGCGATCGTGTAAAGCAATGTGGCTAGGCAACTTGAAATCGGGGAACTTCTAGTCGGGCAAGGCTTGGCTGGGCAAGGTGATGCTTGCCATAGGTGGCCAAGGAACGTCTATTGCTGGGCAAGGAGGTACCTGCCACATATGCCCGAAGAGCTATCCCTGGCTGTGTGGTCCATGGAGAAAGGCCCACCGGCACTTTCTATTCCGTGGCCCACCTTTTCGACAATATAAAATGACAATAAGTTCAACCATCACCTCTGCAACCCATGGGCAGCAAGGGAGCAATCACCCATCACACGAACCACATACGGTCCCACCCCACCCCTAGGGGGGACCACCTTGGCGGCAGCAAAAGACTCCAGCGTCCTTCGTGGTGGCCGCCTGTCTCCCGCATGTTGAGTGGCTGGCTGCCGTGCACCTTCAGTATGCACAACACAAGCACAATGCACACGTTGGCTACCTCCATAGGTGACGGTTGTCACGAAGTGGACAGACTACGCCAGCGGTCAACATGGTGGCCGTCAGCAGGTTCACTAGGTTCTTAATAATTAACCTTAAGAGATTAATGCAAGCTCAAGGGCCTAGTTTTAGATCTAACCCTAATTCACTCACCGTAAATAGAAACCCTAATTATATTGCAAACTCTAACTTTCTAAATTAGAAATCTCAAAAATTCAAAATGTTACCACAAGGGCTAACAAGAAAATAAAAAGAACTAGATAATAGAAAGAGAAATAAAGAAAATTACAAAGAAAACAAATATAACTATGATGAAATTACTGATTCTTTGTTTTGTGGTAGGAAATAGAGTTTTTTATAGTAGTGCTTTTAATCGTAGAGCTTTACTAAGAGCCTGATTGGAGTTGCTTTAAGAGTCATAAAAGTGCTTAAATAGCCTTAAGATTTCTTTAATAGAAAAATTAGATTGTTTGTGTTATATATTAAAGTATTTTTTATGTTTTTCTTGAAACGTAATTTTTCGGATAATTCAAAACGTAATTCAAATTTTAAAAGAACTGTCAATGAGCAAAAATACTCATACAACTTTCAGATAACTACAATTTTCAAATTTTCAAAAATATAGTCATAATCTTTAAAAAATCAAATAATCTTCATTTCTAACTCAAAAATCACTTTTTAATTTGTTTCCAAACAAATTTAACTTGTTTAAAAGTGTTTTAAACATATCATTACCAAATAGTAAATAACTTTTTAATAATAGAACTTATTACTTAAACTATAATGTCCAGTTTAGATAGGCAAAGCATCTCATCTGTATCTCATCTAAGTTGTACAGTCTCAAAGTTTTGCCTATCCAAACATTGTAAATAAATAGTGCAAGTTTAAAACAGTAATGAACAGTACAACTTGACATGAACAGTACGTGAACAGTACTAGTACATGAATAGTCTAAAATTTCAAGGATTCGGGTACTCTATAAATACCGCGGGACCCCCACTTTTTTTAAATTCCAAAAAGTCCAAACTATCTCATCTCATCTCACTATCCAAATATACATTTTTTTACAAACTATCTTATCTCATCTTAACTCAAAAAATTTTACTATTATTTAAAATATCTCATTTCATCTCATCAGAACTGTCTATCCAAATCGAGCTTAAGTTATAAGCTCTAAAATTATATATTATAGTTTTCATCATAATCTCAAATATGCACTAAAAATATTTACTATTAAAAAATTGTTTACTATTTGATAAAGCTACACCTATAGCGTTTTCAAAATAAGTTACGATGGTTTTTAAAAAATGTAGCATTATGTACAATAATTTTTTAACAAAAACTTCAATTTGGTTCTTTTATTAAAAGGTGAATTTTCAAATTTTTTTTAAGTACCTAAAACACTTTTTATAAATGTAGCAAGCATGCTAGTTTGATTGTTGCATTTTCGTTGGGTCGCAACCTTTTCATCTCCATTAATGCACTATTTTTAATTTTATCTGCAAACTTTCTACCAATCTCTTACGCTGTAAGCCTCCATCTAAAGATCAAAGCCAGAAAATCCCACTTCAAAGACTATCAGCATTCGATCAATCTGGCATGGACTCAAGTATAATATTTTGAATATCGTTTCGGACGCCGTACTAATCAAGATATTGGAATGAAATATTTCAATATCAATACTGTTTCGTATACCGTTTCGAAATAACGTTTCGGGATAGTCAATATATAAATAAATTATATATATAAATTATATTCTAAAATAATAGTTTATGTATAAATAAATTATATATAAATATATATATATAAATTATAAATAATTTAGTCTGAATTAGGGGTTAAAAAATAAGTTTGTAGTTTAAAAAAATGAAAAAAAGAAAACTAAATATCGAAATATTGGCCAAAACGTCCGGTACCGACTGGTGCGGCTGGTATTTAGGCCGGTATGAAACTTGTGTGATACTTGTACCGGCCCAACGGCTGGTATAAAAAATTTTAACCGTACCAACCAATACAATACGAAATTAAAAACAATGCTCAAGCATGCAAACACAATCAGACAAACAGAACTCAAGCATAATCACCTTACACTTTACTTCCTTCGATTTAAACATCAAGCCCAGTCAATTGAACACAGCTATATATAAATTTCGATGCCTACGCGCTCACTGCTATATATAACTTTTTAACAATCATTCCAGTTTCTAGTTTAGGGGAAAAAAATTATAAATTGTACTAAAAAATCACTTTTTTTTGTCTAATTATCTCAAATCATTTTATTTCATCTATTCATTATAATTTTTTTAAATTTTTAAATAAAATATAATAAATAATTTAACTTTACAAAAATAATATTAAAAATTAATATTTTAACAATATTTTATTTAACTTTCCTTTTATCTGATTTTATTTCAATTCACTTTTTGTTTCAGTTTCGCCCGTTATGACGTCGGGTCGAAACGACGACGTACATAGACATTTTTTCAGGGATGGGGGACAAAAATATCCCTCAAGGCTAAAACCCTCTTTAAGACCCTGACATGCGACAAATGTACACCAGAGAATAGAGTTTTATCTTCAATTCTTTTCCACAGCGCGCTCTGAGAAAAGAACACCACCACCAACAAGAGGCATTTTAGCCGAAGCAGCCATGGAAGGAAGCTCCCTTCTTCTTAGCCATACTTGTTCTTCTTCTCCTCTTCCTCCAATTCTAAAACCCCAATTTGGGCTCAGTTCCCAGCTTTCTTCTCCTTCTTCTGTTGGAAAATACCCTTTGCTCACCTCCATTCTCAAATGCAATTTGTGGGCCAAGAACACGGCTCTAGTTTTTCCGTGCCCCCGAAGAACCTCTATTCTCCGCAATTCAGCTGCTTTCGCTGTCGAACAAGAAGCTCTGGAGAAACCCAACGATCATTTCTCAACCTCAACAACATCTTCTTATTCCAGAGATATGTTACCAAAGATTGACAAGAGTGGCAGGTTTTGCAGTCCAAGGGCCGCCAGAGAGCTCGCTCTGTAAAGTCCTTTCTGAATTTCCTCTTCCCTTTTATCGTTTTCGCGTGTTTGTTTCTCTGGAAAATAAGGAACTGCAGGGGAGAATGCTTGTGATATTACTCCATTTTCAAACTCTATTGATGAAGTCAAATTTAATATTATTTTGGTGGGGTTGAATGAATCTCAGGTCAATAGTTTATGCGGCATGTTTAGAAGGATCGGACCCCGTTCGGCTTTTTGAGAAGCGAATGAATGCCCGGCGAGGTACTAACTATTTTACCAATCTTTCCCATACAAAAAAGTTTTTTTTTTTCAAAATCTTCTATGGTTTTCTCAGAACCCGGATATGAATTCGACAACGCTTCCTTGTTGGCATACAACCACATGAGCTTTGGAGGCCCACCTGTCACGGTACAAACAATTGAAGAAGCAGACGAACTTCTACGCAACAATGATAAAGAATCTACAATCGGTAAGCATGTCACAAATTTAATTTTTCACGACCTTGGTTAATGCTATCTAGCTTAAAAGGTTTAAAAAACCATGTAATCTCTTCGTCTTGGGCCCGAGGCATAAATTTTAGAGTTCCCTTTCAGACTGCTAGTGAATTTTAGAACTGTTTGTATCTCTGTGTCTGCTTGGCTAATTTGCTTCCAAATTAATTGATGGAGGTTCTAGAGACAGCGATGACTGCTTCCCTAGATAGAATGGTTTTTCTCCCCCCATACAAAAAAAAAAAAAAAATGTTATGTATCTTTGTGTAAGTTTGAATCGTTTGTGTTCAGATGTGTTGGTTCCATTATCATTCTAGATTGGAATTAGAGGCCATAGGTCCTCGGGACTGGTACGATGGTTTCTAAATTACCAAAAGTCTTTCAATTCAGTTGGAAACAACAAGTAACTTTACACGCAAGTTAAGTTACATGTACAGTCATGCGCCATCATACTAGCTTTCTAAGTAGACATTACTGACTGTAACTAAATATCCCCATGTTCCAAAGACTATAATTCGAATTCCCATTGTAATTAGAATTGATCGTAAGCTTAGTTATCGTGTAGTGATGGTTTTCAGTCAATGTGTGTGGGAGTTCTGGAGTTTTGGGAATGTATGCATTTTCCACTGCTGTTATTGAAGAATATTGTATTTGTTTTAGTTATCAGGGCTTGCACATAAAAGTTATCACTTCTCATGTCTCATGAAGTTATAAGACGCCTCTATGTTGCTCTACTTCTGTGCTGGAATGACCTTTTCTGGTACTAGAAAGACAAATCTACTTCAATAGTTTTGTGCATGTTGAGTAAGCGATGGCTTTGTATGTGCAATTGTTCTTAGCATTTAGATTTAGTTACAATTTTTATTATGTCTGCTCATGATTCTATTTTCCCTTGTCATTTTCTTTTTAGTGGCATGACTTCTTTTTTTTTTTTTTTCCTTTTGTATCTTAGAAGCAGAAGTCCTTGCAGCTCCTCCAAAGTTGGTATACAGCAAATTGATTTTGCGGTAAGCCCTCTGAACTACATTTTCTATCTACAGCAAGTGGAGCATGTCTTTTTGAAATATTTCATGTGTGCATGCATATATGTTTGTGTGTGTGCGTGTGTGTGTGTGTGTGTGTGTGCGCGTGTGTGTGTGTGTGTGTGTGAGAGAGAGAGAGAGAGAGAGAGCTTACTATGCCTTCATGACATGTTGCAGATTTACAAGGAAAATTTTGGTTGCAGTCGTGGATAGATGGGACAGTCATGTGCTTGTCATTGATAAAGTTGCCCCTCCTAATTGGAAGGTTGAAACAGTTAGTGTTATAGATTCTTGGTTTCCAATTTCCTGCTAATGCAGTCCTCTTTGTTAAAAATTGTAGGTGTTGTTTCTTGTTAGGTAAAATTCATACCTAAAATTATTTGCCAACCATCATCTGTAATTTTTGTTGATTTCCCTGTTCTATTGTGTCCTGACCCTAGCATGCTAGCTTTTTATGCACTTCTAGGGGCCACTTTCAAATCACTGAGGTGAACACGTGTGCTTATTTAGCATTTTGTTGAACTCTATGACTTGGACAGGGTAAAGATGTCTATAAATAACTACTCTTTCAGGAAAAAAAAAAAAAACATTGAGGTTCTCACTTAAATTTTGATGGGTAGTGATAGGCTTACAACCTATCTACTACCCATTTACTACTTATAGTGTTTTTATATTTTTATCATTTTATTTTAAGTATTTTTTTAACATTCTTAATCATTAAGAAAAAATTAAAAAAATATATAAACTTACTACTAGTCACTTCCTTAACCATTAAGTAAAATGAAAAATTAAAAAATAAATAAATATAAAAAGAATAGTAAGTGAGTAGTAAGTGAGTAGTAATCCTATCATTTTCCAATTTTGATACATGCATAGCCTTTTCTTCATGCCAGTTTTACCTTTTATTTTTATTTTTTACGCTTTACTTTTTATGGTACTTGTGCGTGGGCATAGGCTGGATAGCTGGTTATATTCTTTCTTTGGAAGGGATAGCTAAAAGAACTACTGATAAAAAATAGGGGATCGCTAAAAGAACTGGCAGGTAGCAGCAATATAATAGCTACAGAACCAGCTGGGTGTGTGTGTGTGTGTGTGAGAGAGAGAGAGAGAGAGAGAGAGAGAGAGAGAGACCTAGCCGAGCCCAAGAGATAATTACTTTTTAGTTTCTTGTCAAGTCCATTTTCATAACCTTTTATTTTTTATTTTGGAAATGTTGGCAATTTTCATAATGGTTCCCCTTTTAATTCTTCTAAGCTTTGACATTTCAATAAGAGTACAGAGTTCTCCCCCCCACCTTTCTTTTTGTCTTTAATTTGGCTGAGGAAGAAATAAATTACAGGGTTGTCATTTTTTTTGTCTCTTAAAATTTACTGAGATATGTTGTGCATCTTATTTACTTATATGCTGCAGAGTGAGCCAGCGGGCAGAATTTTGGAGCTGTGTATCCTTCATTTGGCAATGTCCGAAATTACAGTTATAGGGACGCGGCACCAGATTGTCATTAATGAGGTAATATAGTCAATTTGATTTCCTTTTGAGCTGTGTCTTTGCTTTGGTGTACTTTCCTGCCAATTTCTATGTATATACCTAATCATATATGAGTATTTGTGAAGGCTGTCGATCTTGCTAAAAGGTTCTGTGATGGAGCGGCACCGCGTATCATCAATGGGTGTCTGAGGACCTTTTTGAAGGATGAAGAAGAAACCGGTTTAGCTCAGGCCTTGAAAGATAAACAGAAGGTGATCAGTTAATGTATGAATTTTAGCAGTTTCAATTACTGCTATGTGGTTTAGCGGTGTCAAGACTGCCACAGCCACCATTAATAGTGGAGCGAAGAATGTCATTCAGGATTTATGGCTTATTGTATAGATGCTTATAAACCTCAAGGGAAAAGTAACTTGTCTCTTCAAGTCTATTACTACATTCTAAATTTAGAGGCTTAAGAGTGTTGTGAATGAGTGGGAGGGAGTGGCAGGATCATGTATGAGCATTGAACTTGTAAGGTGTAAGATGATTTCTGATCTTTCATGATAATACATTTTTGATATATGGATATAGATGCTCGTATATTTTTTTTACAATTTTTCTCTGCATTTTTGTCGGATCTATGTTGAACAAAAACAAGCGATATGTTTCCCATCTGTTTTTTTAATGAGAAATAATATTTGTAGTCATAGAGTGAATAAGTGTTGTGCATTCTTTTTTTAAAAAGTAAGTAAATATAGAATTTACGTATAAAAAATTAATTTTTTAATAGTAGACTCTACTTTTTTTTAAAATGAGTGTTCAGTATTTACACAACTCATGACTATATCTAATTTTTCCTAATAAATTCATAGAAAAAGTGTGTAAAAATGCACTAATATGCTCTAAAAATTAGTGATATCTCTTGTGAAACTTACGTCAAAACAAGTTGTTTAATTGGGCATTGTAGAAAGGAAAAATCTATTTATCATCTTTTTTCTCATTATCATTTCATCATTCTATGATGTGTCATTAAATGATAGATTTACAAGTAAAACATGATAAATCTTCTCTAATTATCTAATACTACATCATAAGATGATGAAAGAATAATAAAAAATAAATGATGAGTAGCATTACTCTCGTAGAAATGGAGCATGTTGTTTCAGAATAAGATTGCCCAAAATCTATCCAAATGGGCCTGGGGGGCCCAACTGCAACCAAAACTATAAATCAAATTATCAAGCAAAAGGCTTTTTCAGAACTGGATCGGTCTAGAAAGCCCAAATACAACCCATACCAGTAGTCACAACTTTAGAGTTACCCTAACGCCGCCGCCAGCCCTCTTTTCCTAGGGTTACTCGTTCTTTTGTAATTTGTAGCCTAGGGTTTCTCAATCTTTTCTTCTATAAAAGGAGCATAAAACCCAGTCTCTCTTCGCTGGTTCGGCTTGCTTTGATGAATTAATGGCTTTTGGTTGGTTTTGAGATCATCTCCCACCCATCCCATTGCGGCCGGCTATGCATTCAATCAAAGGTTGTGTTTTCATCTTTTCTTTTCGCTTTTTGTGTTTTTTAAAATCTGGATCTCTATGGATAAAGGTAAGCGGCTGGCCTCCCAGATGGGATGGAAAGAAATAGGGAGTGATGAGTTTTTTATTTCAACTAAACTCACAACTATGAAACTTAATTTTTAATTTCATTTATTTATTTTAGTGTTCTTGTTTTTAATTTCTAAAGATTATTTGGATGGTCAAGGTTTGAATATGAATGATGTTGAATGATGAGAAAAATCAGACGGATTCCCACTGATATTTGGTATATGATTTCACAACCAGCTACTTCTGACAACATCTTCATATAAATGATTTTTCGTTCCTTTAGTTCTTTTTAAATGAAAGTAGAAATCGAGTTTCAGTTTTATAAATTGGAATACATTTTTTTAAGGGTTACGATTGATGGATAGAGATTTGAGTGGGAGGCCGTTGATGTGAGAAACGATATTTGCTACTCTTGATAGGGGACATAAATAATCCTCCATCTGATGATTCCTATCCACCAAGATCTCTGAGGCCTCCTTCATCCCTTCTCATCTTTTTCTCGAACTCTCTTTTTTTGGTGATGTTTTGATACTTTTAGATTTGTTTTTGTTTTTGTTTTTTTTAGCTTTTACTCGGTCATTTTAACGAGAATCTCAATCCGAACTTTAACGAAGGGTGGTAGTAGAAAAATAGAGAATAGGAAGATCTTAAATCACAGATGCAACAGTGCAAATTGCAATTCCTCTTCAATGCTGTCCTGTCCATACGGAACATGGTATTTTAAAATTAAAGAACTTGTGGGGAAATATAACGATAAACCTTCAGAGGAAAAGTGGCATCGGACGTGATGAACAGGAGATTTCTTGATAGAATGACGCTACTTTTTATACTTCTTCATGTATTTTAACGTTTTTTAAATAATTAAAAAAGTGAGTATTAGTATAATGATATTTTTTTTTATATTTTTTAAAATATTTTAAAATAATAAATAAATATAAATAAAAAAATAAAAAAAACTGATTTTAGCATAATTTGTAGCCGGGAGCAGATTAGCACCGCTCTTGTTGATTTTAAAATGGCAGTGATTTAGTCTTCTTTTTCTTATAAAATCTAAAATAAGTGTCAATAGAAATAGAGAATTTAAATATGTGTAACCTGAATCTAAAAGCAAACGTAGGAACGGAAGTAATTTTCAAGAAGAAGGAAATACGAGTCCCTTAAACATAGCTTGATATACTTCCGTTTCTTGGGAGGCAGCATTATCGTGATATTGTGGATCTTGGAACTTGTAAGAGTATTAGTATTGATCTATGCATATGTATATGCAAAGTCAATGACTTTAAAATTCTCTATATTAGTTTATATATATCTAAATATTTAGCTATTTATGAACTGTGCTTCTCTAAATTTGGATAACCATTATTCACCATATAAATCATATTTTAATCATTATTTATCTCTCCTTTCACTCTCTCTCTCTCACAATACTTTTCTTTTCTCCTTCTTTCAACAACACAAGTTATACAACAAATCTTCACTTGCACATTTATTTTATTATTATAATATATTATATATATTTTTTCATTTTATTATATTTTTAATATAATATATAAAAAAATTATATTCTTTATTATTGCATTTGTATTATTAATGTCAAATATATGTAATGAATGCTAATTGTAAAATCTATATAAAAAATTTGATTTTAGCAAAAAAATAATAATAATAAAATAATAATATTTTATTATTATTTTATCTCAAATATGCATAAGTCAATGTGAATTTTGGTTGAATGGTAAAATGGATATGTAAAAGAGATGATTTTGCATATGTATAGACTAATACTAATGTTCTAAGGCAGCATTTTCGTGGTATTTTGACCATTGTGCCGCCCAACAACTGTATAACTGTATATGAAATAGACGTGAGATCTTACAAGAAAACAAAGAAGCACTGAACAACCACTTCTCTTGGGCAGACCTTTATTTTCCTTGCACAAATTAAGTTGTTAGTGATTGTGATCATAGAAATATATGGATGGATTAAGGTGTTATATGTTTGTATGGAGCGGCAAACCATATTATGACAAGAGTATAACTTGAAGCAAGTATGCTTGAATTGTTACGAACTATTTTAACTCATCTTATCTTATCTAATGATTATAATTTTTTTAAACTCATATAAAAATATAATAAACAGTTTTATTTTTTTAAATCTCAAAATAAAAATTATATTTTAATAATATTTATTTAATTTTCAATTTTCATTTCATCAATGTAAGTATGAGAGTCTGAGACCTTAAACTTGAATAGTATGACATAAAGTAATTGAATGTTGGATGATTGAGGTTAGTTTGGAGTCTTGGACACTGAGTTACTCAAATACAAAACGTTTTTTTATTTCAATTTTTCAACTTTTTTAATCAAATCATTCCTTAATTATTATCAGAATACAAAACATAATACAATATTTTTTAAACTTCCTAACAAAACACAAAAAATAATACATCTTTTTCAAATTTTAAAACAAAAACAATATTAAAAATTTATATTCAAACAAATTTTTAAATTTATAATATTTTTATTCAATTTTTCTCTTATTTCTCAAAAAATAATAAAAGATCTTAACTCAAAAAATTTTACTATTATTCACAAATCATTTCATTACTATTTATTAATACTCATCTCATCTCATTATCTAACGCATGGCCTCTAAGTGTTTGCTATATTCTTGGACCGGTTGTATATATGTTGAGTAAGTAAATGGACTATGTTATATGTGTTGTATATGGTTGATGTAGAGTCATAATACTGACGATTTAGAACTTAGTGTATGAATAAGAATGGGCAAGTGGAAGTTGGAGGTATGGAATTGGTTAAAGTTGCATGAAAGTTGGAAGGGCTAAGGCTCGTTCCGAGAGGCTGTGAAGTATGCGTGTTTTATGCATATCTTACCATAAGTGAGTGACTATGAAGTATGCATGTTTTATCTAGCATTTCCTCGTGTCATTACTTTGGATCTGCTTGCTCTCCAGCTCATGCATTGTTCATGCAATGGAGTTCAAACGAGCGCAAAATGATGGGTTGACATCTCTTGGGTTGACGCTGGTTTTGCAAAAGGGATGATTGACTGTTTTACTAGGGGGAGTGTGTGTGTGTCTCACGACCACAAGTCGAGATGAGACATTATCTTAGTGGAGCTCCCTAGTCACTTAGGATCACATAATGATGGATTGACATCTCTTGAGTTAACCCTCGGCGTGACAGGCTCAAACAGAACAATAACACTATTGTACTATACTCGTTGCTTCTCTACTGGTTGAGGCTAGAGAACATTATGGTCAAGGATGGGTATGCAAAGCGAGGCGCTACTTGTAACGAAGGGCAGATACTGTAGTCGTTACCCTCGATGTAACAAAATGAGCTAGTGTGTGTACACGATCCTTATAGGGACGTCGTGGTGCATAAGTTAATTAAAAAGAAACGTTTTAGAGATGACTAATGAAGGTCCTCGTGTGATTTGGTTTATAAGAGAGCCTGGGATCCTTAATTGAACTTGTAGTTAATGGAGAACTTGAGGTTCTTGGATGTAGGAGCTTTGAGGTTCTTTGATGTAGGAGGTTTGGGTTTATGTTAAGCATGGAATGCTTGGAAGGCATTTATTGAGTTAAAGCTGTATTATTGTGATTGCCTTGGATTTTTATGGTTGGACTAAATACAATGTTTTGTTTTCCGATTCCTTAAAGTTTTAAAGCTATGAATAGTATTACTCGATTTCTTCGTCATGTTTAAATCTAAAGGTATGCATATTATTATTATTGTTTTCATTCTTATTGCTCATGTGAGTATTAGTTGTTTGGTTTCCTTTCCTCGATAAGTAGATCTCATTTCCTGGAAATTCTTGGTTTATCACTTTCAACATATTTATTGTCATCTCATATTATATAACTATCAATATGTATTTACTTGCTGAGATTTCATAAAATCTCACTGTGATAATTTCACTACGGTTACGTTCTTCGAAGCTGTAGATTTTTATTATAATCTAAACAACAAAGGGGTGATCATTAGTAGGGTGACCCTTCACAGCATAGGGAATGAGGCGTGGGCCTGTCCTCGTTTGGACAAGATTATGTAGATATATTTGTTGTCTTGTTTTAAGAAACTTTTGATGAACTCATGGTAAGGTGTAATTGACTTTGGTTAATTTTGAGACTTTGTGACTTATGGGTATTTATGATTCTGATTTGATAACTGTATAGCCAAAGCCAAAGCCAAAGCCAAATACAAGTTTTGGTTAATATGAAATGAATTTACTTTTGCCGATTCTATTCATATCAAATCTCTACATTAGATTATCTATTTATTCATTATATAATAATAAAATAATATTAATTTAATTTTTTTAATTTTATTATATTTTACCATTCTACCAATTATATGTTAATTAGTAATCAAATTCTAATTAAACTATTGGTTAAAAAAATCATATTTTCAATGCTAATTATTGGTTAAATTAGTAATCAATGCTAATTTTTAATGGTCATTTGAGGTGTGGTTTTGGTATGCTTTCCTCGCACAACAGCCATTTAATCACAGCCCAAAGGGTATGGGCCCTTTGTACCAACGAGTTTCGTTAGGTACAAGTGAGTTCGTGCACTATATCGCGTATCGATAATTTTTTTAATTTAAAAAAAAAATAAAAAAATTTTTTTTGAGAGAAGAAGAAAATCTCTTATATCATAAAAATTATTTTTATTTTTAATTCACATCATTTTATTAAATATATGTATTATATATTAATATTAGTACATGAATTAATGCACAAAATTACTTGCGGTAAGATTTTTCCTATACCAAAAGGCATGGCATTGGGAAGCAGTAGGTCACTAAACTGTCAACTTCTAGCGCAAGCAGCATCCTCCATTACTAATTTACCCAGAGGAGAGAGAGAGTGTACCAAAGAAATAATAAACTAAACATTTGTTCCATCTACTGTTACAAATAAATTTAACTTTAATTTTGGATATAGTGTAGCTAAAACTTGGTTTAGATCAGTTTATCTAATTCATTTTTTCATCTCTATTACTAATTTTCACTGAGAATACTATAGAATAATGATAGAGTTACTATCCTATTACTATTTATCTATTATTTTTTTTATATTTGATTTTTTTTTACTTAATAATTAAGAAAGTGAGTATCAATAAAGTTATATATTTTTTTAATGATTAAAAAATAGTTAAAAATGATAAAAAAAATAAAAAAAATTTAAAATACACTTAAATAACAAATAGATAGTAATAGAATAGTAAGTTTATCACTCCCCAATGCTATAATGGCTATATTTTGCTTCAAAAAATGAAAAACAGTTGCATTTGCTGGTTAATAAGAACGTGGCGGTGTGCGATTGGACTTGATATAAAGAAACCCACAAGGATTGGAGGCTACAAATTCCTCTTTAAGATTCCGAAAATACCCCCTTCATGATGATAGACAATGGGAATAGAGACAAGGCTAATTTAGGGAAGTAAGAAATAAGGGGCTAAGATAAACCCGCAACGCGATCTTGGCCCTCCATACCAAGAAACTCCCCGAGATCCTTCCACAGCAGCAGCACAATCTCTCTCAAAATCCTCTCGCCCACCCTCTGTCAGAACAGAACAAACACCCTCTCCCTTCGACTCTCTCAGATCTTATAAATCTCTTATAAAAGCCACCTTGAAAACAAAAACCTATAAAATCACCCTCTTTTCGAATTCTTCCCGCTCCCTCTTCCAGTTTTCTTTATCCATCTCCGATTCTCAAGTCCATTTCTTTAAAATCGCGGATCCCTAATCCTACCAATACAAGAAAAAAGGTCCAATTCCTCTTGTTCTCCCTCCTATTTGCTGCCGATCCTCAGATCCTTTCCAAATTTCATCTCTTTACTTTATTTTTTAGCTCTTACAACCTGATTATTCCATTATTACACTCCTAACGAACGATTTTATTTTATTTTATTATTTGTTTAAGAACGAAAAACCCAGCTGAACCCGATTTCCTTGACTCCTTTGTTCCCTGACCCTGCAAAATTGTCTTTTTCTTTTTCTTATCTTAGTGGGTCTTTCACCTCTATACTTTTTAAGTTTATTTTTTATTTTTTATTGACGCTCGAAACTTATTTTTCTTTTTCTTTCTAAATTTTTTTGTGAACTTTTCTGTTAGTTATTACAGAGTCCGTGTTTTATTATTGTCTGAGCGGATCTGAGGACATAGAAGTTCATTTCTAATATAATTTTATTTAGGGATGATTGTAAGGTTTTCGTATCTATCCTATTCATTATATGTATTAACTCTATCTGGGTGTTGGTAGAAACGGGTTTTAGTGGTAAATAATTTTCATTTCGTTTTCTTCCTCTTGTTGGTTTTACAGAGCAAAAGAACCTGTAAGGAATGGCGGATCAAGGAGGCTCGGAAGGAAGCCAGCCCGTAGATCTTAAGAAGCATCCTTCTGGGATCGTCCCTACCCTTCAGTGAGTTCCTATTTTCTTTGTACTCTTTGATTAAACCTACCGCTTGCTAGTTTAGCTAGCCTTCGCGTTAAATCATGAAAACATAAAATCCAGATTCGCGTCAATTGTTGTAAGATGCCGAAGAGGATGATGCTTTCTTTACGATGATATGAACCATGAGTTTGAGGATGTTACAATGGGCTAGTGTACTTTGTCAGGTTGATGTATGGACGTTTGAGTGATGTAATTGGTAGTGTATTCAACAATGAAATGCTATGTCGTTCTAATGTGGGCCACCTTTTTTTACAGCCATGTATAGTCTGAATGTATATTTTTTTTGTGATTGACATCCTTTGAACCGACGGGGGACACGTAAGCCACATTTATCTAAAAGGACTAGTTACTAAAGTCTACGTATAAAAAAAGACTAGCTACTAAAGTATCTTGCCGCCCAAAATTCTGCCAAGAAACTGCTGCTTTACATTTGATCCTATTTGTTTTACGTTCTTCACTTTTGGACCTCGAAAAGAGAGAACGTGTTTTTTTTTTTGACATAATTATGATTCCTGTAATTGCTTATGTACTTTATTCTAACTAGTGCACCCCCAATGTGACATTTAAGACATTTCAATGCAAAACTTTCACAATCCGCTGAACCCAAGCATCACGTCTTGCATCCAGTGAGAATGGTGCGGTGAGCATATCTTTATCATGGTCCTGACACATCTGCACAAACTCACAGTAGCTGTATTGAGGTTTTGATATGCTAGAGCTTTGCGTTGACAGTTTTGACGTCTTATGTGCCATGTCCCTGTTATAGTATTTTGTGCAATGTTTTCTGTATAATCTATTTTTAAGTAATAAAACTTCATTACAAGGTGCATAGGCTGCACTCCAAAGCACACAGGTGGGTCTTTTATTCTTCCTAGTTTGCCATATTAAGTGTGTTAATTGGCTTGATCATTTTTTTTCATTGATTCCTTTTAAGTATTGCAAGTGGCTTGCTATCACTTACCATAATTTGTGAAACCTACTATAACAAAAGGAAGCTTTCCTGCATTCATTGTGAATAGCTGTTTTGGGTTAGTGGGAAATAACCTTATTGTTTAACTTGTTTTAAGAATGTGTCAAGTCACTGGACCGGAGGCAAACATTTACCTTATAAATTGTTTGCATTATACGATTTTGGACTGTTTCTCAATAATAGAACTTTTTAGTTGTTTCTGCCCACACACTTGGTTTCATGTGGTTGGGTTGATTGTCTTTGCGTGGTGGGTTCTGAGTTGAGCATATTAATTGATATATTTAGGTTGTGAACTTAAAAACTGTAATTAGTGTCAAAATGGGAATCTCACGATTCAGGATGTGTTACCACATTTCCTAGTTTTAGTGCATGTCTATGTCACACTTTCATGATAACCAAGGTACCATAATTTCCTACGCTCAAACCCAAATGTTTTTATCAGGAGTCATTGTGGTGTTGTGATTTTGAGTAATGTGTTGCTAGGGTAGTTCTCATAGTATTTTTCGCTATCTAGGGATATGTTAGTCAAGTGGTAAATGCCTTGGTCTTGGTGGTATGCTCCCTCCAAGGTCCAAGGTTCAAATTCCATTGGGTGCAAACAATCTCTAGGGGTTATTGGATTGAGAGATTTTTCCATTGAATTACCCGAGGTGCATTTGCGGGAAACTCCTTGCCGAGAGCTTGTGCACCATCGGGATTAGTCGGAACACTGTTCTCGGACACCCAGTGCTAATAAAAAAAAAGAGATTTCGACCTTGTATACACTCGGTATGGGATGCATCTACATTCAACACCTTCACAATATTCGGGATACCATGGGAGATGATGTCCTTCTTTGGCTAAGTCATTATAGGCTAACAAAGTATGGTTTGCTCTTTAGGAATATTGTGTCAACGGTCAATTTGGATTGCAAGTTGGATCTTAAGGCCATTGCACTTCAAGCTCGTAATGCAGAATACAATCCCAAGGTATGTGATTGTGGGGATTTCTGTCTCTCTTATCCTTTAATACAATGATTGAATAGTTATTGACTAAAATTGTGATCTTTCATACGGTTTTTCCTTCTTTTTTGGGGGGGTTAATTAATAATCACAATGCTTAGCATTCCGTACGTATATGCAGTTTAGTAAATATGCTGAATGATGCAATGAGTTTGCCTCCTCATTGATTTTATATGTACTTGATTACCCGTTTTCCACTGTACCTCCTTTTTTCTCGATGAAATTTGACATGATTTGATGAAGATGGTTAAGATTGTTGGGTTTTTATATACAATCATGTTTCTTGCTTCATACAACATGTAACATTTAAATTTGCTTCTGTTTTGTTCTTGTAGCGGTTTGCTGCTGTAATTATGAGGATAAGGGAGCCAAAAACCACAGCCTTAATTTTTGCTTCTGGAAAGATGGTAGGTTTTGCCAAAGCATCCGGTACCTTTTATAATTGCAAATATGCTGATTTTTATAGCTTTAGAATGCCATCTTGGTTCGCTTTAGTTGTTACTGTTGTCGTGATCAATAGTTTGGCCTCTTTCTCTATCATGAAAATTGACAAGTATGGTTCCTTGATTTGTACTTGAGTGATACTTGTAAATGAAACTTATGTCATTTGCTTGATCACAAAAAGATTCTTTGATTCAAAATAAAAAAATGAAACCCTAATCTCTCCAGCCAAGCTTGGTAGAGGAAGGTGTCTTGGTTTAATGGAATACTAAAAGAAGTGAGGGGTTAGTCGATTGTTATCATTGGGGAAGATTAGTGTTGGTTGTTTGTTGGCTATTGTTAAGCAGGTGGTGGGGTTGATGGCATTTGTGAGAAGTCCCGTAGTTGGAAATGGAGCATATGTGGCCCAAAGATGTTCCGATAGTCATTGCAGATTCTTGGCTCTTATAGAGTATCGAGGAGGTGGTTAGAGAGGTTTCATGGTCATAAGTGAAGGCAAAGAGGTGTGGTTTTAGCAGTATGCTTTGCAAGATGGTCGATGTTTTATAGTCACTTTGTGCTGAAATGCCCAAAAAAAGACTCCTCAAGAAGACTAAAGGGGAGGTTCAGTCATCAGCAGAAGAGTAACTTCAAAGAATACAAGGTTTAATTTGTTAGTGATGAAGCCTAGGTTACTGATGTGAAATGTGAAACAGTTGAATGAGTGTAATAAATGGATGAGGGTTAGGCTAGAAGGCGGAGATTGTTTGCCTTCAAGAAACTGAAAAATTGAGATGCTGTCAAGGGCTAGTGTGTGCAGTTTATTGTCTTTTCAACATGTGGATTGGTGTTATTCGAACATGGTAGGGGTTGTTGTTGTGTTATTAATGTGGGATAGAATGGTGGTAGAAAAATTGAAGAGTGGTGGATTATACTGTGGCTTGTACCTTAAGAAATGTTTAGGACAACTTCCAATTGGCTTTTGTTGGAACCAAACTTAGATGGCGATAGAAGGTAGTTGTTGGATGTATTGGTTGGAGTATTAAGCAAGTGGACTATACTATGGTACATTGGGGGTGATTTAATTTTTAATATTATTTCGTTTCTGAATGAACAAGAAACTCAATTTTCCTTTGCTATTTCAAAGGCTTTTGAATTTTATCTTTGAATAGGGCCTTTTAGATTTCTCATTTCCTATGTGTGGGAAGCTCAGCCTGCATGTGTTTCTCAGTGGAGGCTTTGGTAGTCCTATAGTTATGAAAGTTCCCCTAATCAATCTTTTTTTTTTAATAGAAAATAGACTTCATTTCATCCATAAAGGAAGTTACAGCTGTGACTAGTCAATACAGAGAAAACTCTGAATACAAGCCAAATTACGTATCTGTTATACGCCTCCCTGCACACAAATTGCTTTGCGACGGATATTATCTAAACTTCTAGAAACTCTCATAAAAGAGTATCACTCTATGTATAAAACAGAGATAAAACACATCCCTACCTCCAAAGGAGGAAAGGGTATCCCAACCAAACCCCATCCTTCAAAGGAGGAGAGGTATCCCAACCAACCGCATCCTCCAAAAGGGGAGGGGTATTCAACCACCCAACTATGGACATAAGTCCAATAGCCTATTTCTTTTATTAAAATGAGATAAACAAAATACAAACACCAAATAAAACCTTGCAAAGAGCAGAGATACTCTACACAATAAACAAAACACATGGCCCAGCTTAAAAAGATCCAGCCTATTTGCAAGTGGGAGGGCAGCCTAAGGGTTTTAATTGCCGCCACCCCCTTCAATTTTTCAATTTTCGCTTTCCTTTTTTCTTCTTTCTTTCTTCTCTTTTCTTTTCTTCTTCTCCTACACCCGATCTTCATCCGCCGCCCATCCTCTGCGTGAGGTTCGACACCCTCCACCTAGGCTTCGAAAATAGCTTCCTCCACTGTCTCTCTCACCTAGCCCTGGCTTGGCCGACCCATCGCACGAATAACGGCCATACAAGCACCCATCTGACAAAACAACCACCCATCACACAAGCATGAAACGCACGACATCCTCACACCTTCACGTGGCACAGACGGACCTTTGCACAACACAGGACCATCGCACCACACACGGCACAAATCGCTCCATCGCACGGCACAGGACCATCGCATCGCACCGGACCATCGCACGGCAACGCATGACACCATCGTGTGAGCACCATCCCGGAACCATCTCATGCGGGTTTCTTGGTCCTTGCGGCTCAAGAGCTCAGCCCCAGCACTGGCGGCACCAAGCGAGGACACACAGAAATGAAAGAGACAGATGGTGCTGAAGAAGAAACAGATCTAAAACGAAAAGAAAAGAGATCGAAAAAAGAAAAAAATAAGCTGAGACGGGGAAGACCGGAACGTGTTCCGCTTATATTAGATCTACTAAAGCACAGAAATGAAAACAAAACCAAAGAAACACAAACGGGGAGGGGGTTGGGAGCGTTGGCTTCTCCCCTCAGCCCCCTCAAGCTAAATTCGGAAGTGAGAAAGTTTTTAGAGAGAAGTTGGAGCTTCTCTCTCTAGAGTTTAGAATAGGATTCAATGTAATATCCCCTTGATGAATCTTTTAGGTTGGAGACAAAAGTCAATGGCACTTTGTTTGCCTAAGGGGTAGGAATCCCAAGTTTTGCCACTAAGTGGCTAAATCAAATTGAAGACCACCATTGAATCATTGGATAATTATTTTGTTTATTCAAATCCAACATTAGAGAGGATATTGTGTTATCGTAATGACATCATTTCTCTTAACAATTTAGTTGGCGCTAAGTTGGATGGTCTCGCCTTTGATTTTATCGGTTATTTTTTTTTGTCGGTAAACAAAGTTTTTATTGATAATCAGAATAGGCAAGTGCCTAAGTACATGGGACATATACTAGCATCACCTACGCATGATGATCTAGTGATTCAATGAAATTCATGAAAGTTTTTGCTGTTAAAATCAATTACTATCGACCAATGGAGTAAAGTATTAAAAAGAAGGTTTCTAGCTCTGGCATTGATCGCTCACAATCTTCAAAGCTTCTTTTGTTCCTCTCCCGCTAAAGACACCACCATAGGCATAATGGAACCCCTTCCAAATTGCTACAATCTGTAAGTTACCCTGAAAGCCTCTCCAGGATGCTAAGAGATCCACCACCTTTCTTGGCATCACCCAAGGTGGTCCCCACCCTTGCAAAAAATTTGTTCCATGGGGTCATGGAAATCTCATAGTGAAGGTGATTGACGAACTCCCCATACTTTTTGCACATGCTATCGGTAATAGGAGGCCACATGGATGGAAAAGGAGTTTGTGGACAATGAGCTCAATTAAGTTGAAATAGATGAATCCAAATCTTCAGATAAGCAGAAGCTTATTGATTGATCAAAAGCATGCTATCCAATCTGCCTACTTATTATTTGTCACTTTTTTAGTGTTCCTTATACTTGGTGTGGCTAATTACATTGAGAAGCTTTAGAGAAATTTCTTGTGGCATGGGAGTCGGTGATGAGCTTAAAATCCATTTAGTTGGATTGTCTCAGTGTCAGATACCTATCATTCAATTGAACTCTTTTGGGAAAATGGTTATATCACTATGCCACAGAAATGGAGGCAGGCTTTGTGGAGAACTGTTGTGGAAGTTATGCATGATAAAAAATAAAAATAAAAAAGGAAGTTATGCATGACAACATGTGGAGAGGACGGGGTCTTTTTTTTTTGGGGGGGGAGGGGGGTGGAGAACATCACCTAGCATTATTAGATTTTAAGTGCTTTCTCATGGTTCTAGACAATGAAATATTGTCTTTGCAAGATCAGTGTAGTAGTGGAAAGTGAGTTGATTTCATCATTCTTTCAACTCTTGTACTCTTTCAGGCTTGTAGGTAGGGGTGTGGGGAGGACCCATTGGATCCCTTTCAGCAAAATAAATTTTGAGGTCATTTGGACAGCAGCAGTTGAGATGCTACCTTTGGATATTCTGTGAAAGGGACATTTCTTGCGCATACCGTACCAATGGACCTCTATGTGTGGGTCTCAGTTTTCCATCTTTTGTTGTAGCATGGGTCATGTTACAGTGGATGATAGATTTGGCTGGTTGGAGAGGTAAAAAATGTTATCCAGTGTAGCGCAGAAGCTTGGTGGGCAGTTCTTTTGTCCTTAAATGTGGTGTAATTAGAAGGAACTCAATTCTTGATCCTTTTAGGATTGTGAATAGAAGATGCTAGAGCTAAGAGCCATTGTGCTAAAAATCACTATGCCTAGATGTGAGTTTATAGTGGTCCTAGCTTTTCCAATTATCTATGATATATGTCTGGTTGCTTTACTTCTCCCTAAGTAGGTGCCTTCTACGATATACCTCCTGATTAGATTGGGTTGCTGCTTTGCACCTTAATAAAATTTCTTTACTTATCAAATAGAAATTTGTAATGAGGTAAAATTTTGGTCACAGAATTGAATGGAAAGGTGAGGATTTGCTGCTGTAGTGAAATGAATCTGCTGCTTTAGCTGTTCTTCATTTGGAATTGCGAATTCAGGGTCTTTTTTTTAAACCTTACCATGTTTTCTTATAACCTATACATCATTTATGTCTTTAATTTCTTTTTCATTTTTAATAGTTACACTCTGTACTGACACGCTTCATGATGTTTAGGTTTGTACTGGAGCTAAGAGTGAACAACAGTCAAAGTTGGCTGCACGAAAGGTAATGATGCCTTGCAGATTATATCTGGCTGCATATACAAGGATTTAGATATAGGCCTATATGGGAGATGTAGATGACTGGCAAGCGGTTTGAAAATTTGTAGTTCTGGTTTCCTTTGCAAATGGCTAAGATCTTTAAACTAGCATCCAAAACTTGACATCTTAACAGGAATAAATGTTGAACTATGCAATCCCATAACCTATCTGAACTACAGTTCCATCTTTTATGAGAAGGAAAGGAGAAATGATAATAATTGCCCATCCATCATTTTGTGTCCATAAAATGCAAATAGTTTATGGCTTCAGAAGGAGCTAATACTGTTGTTTTAATATTGAAGTGCCTTTTTATCAATCCTTACATGATCTCTCTGCTTTTCAGTATGCTCGTATTATTCAGAAGCTTGGTTTTCCAGCTAAGTTCAAGGTATTTATTTTGATGCAACTCTCTCTCTCTCACTCTCTCTCATAAATATGTATGTACATAAAAATAGAGATTTTTACATATGCAGCTTGTTACACTACAAAAGGTTTATTGTTTGTCTGACACATGGTTTTCACTATTGCAGGATTTCAAGATTCAGAACATTGTCGGCTCTTGTGATGTTAAATTCCCCATCAGGCTTGAAGGCCTTGCATATTCCCATGGTGCCTTTTCAAGTGTAAGTGATGAGAGTATGTTCATCCGTGTCCATTATTTGGTATTTTTGTTTGAGTTATGTGTCTGTGATTGGAGAGGAGGTTGTCCTATAAAGCCATTTTGAAATTGAGCTCTTTCTTTGAATTCTTTTGTTGTCTTGTATGTGTATACATGCAGTCAATACATATGAACATGTATGCATTCATACATTCATACAAATATACATATGTATGAGCATACACACACGTGTGTACATTTTTATATATAAATTGATATTTCTCATGTGTTGACTTGACAAAATGGATAGTATGTAAATTGAACCGTTCAGAAAATTATTATCTTGACTTCAAAAAGGCCAGTTGATATTGAATAAATGATCCCTAAATGAGTTTGTGTAGGTATCATTTTTCTTTGGCAAAATTTCAATGTTATTTGGAGCATGCAAAATTTAGAGAATGGTGAGCCCTTATTGACTTCTCTTTTCATTCTAATGGTCAGTATGAACCAGAGCTGTTCCCAGGGTTGATCTATCGGATGAAACAACCGAAAATTGTGCTGCTTATTTTTGTGTCAGGAAAGATTGTTCTTACAGGAGCTAAGGTGAGATCACTAGACTTGCTTTGTTCTGTCCTCCCAGATATTGTATTCCATTCTGGCTTGTGATCTGATGAGCACTATTTCATTTTCAATCATTCAGGTGAGAGATGAGACCTATACAGCCTTCGAGAACATATACCCTGTTCTTACAGAGTTCAGGAAAAACCAGCAATGGTATGACACTTGATTATAATTGCTTTTGTTCATATTTGATTATTATTATGGAGTTGATTCTGAATGTTTCGACAAGGTGTATTTTATATTTTGATAAGACCTTTATTTTCAATATTCCTGATTTTTGGTGATGGGATTGAGTCCCCAATTTAATGCCCCATGAAGTGTTCTTGATATTCCTTGGCTTCTCTGCCTGGGTCTTTTGTTGCTCCTATAGATTTGGCGTTAGAGTTGTTTTTTCAGTCTGTTGTTTGATTGCCAGGAAAAGGCATGAAGTAAAGTTTGGAATATTATGATTGGTTGGGGTTGCCATCATATCATGACTTTATAGAACAAGTATTTTTCTTGTCCCACGAATTCCTGAGCTATCAAATGGAGCAGGTTGGATTGCTTTATAGTTTTGATCCTGTCAGATTTTCAACTTTATTACTGAAACAAGTTGAGGTTCCTATCCGGCCCTGTTTGGTGTGATGGGTTTTAAAAAAGTACATATCATTTCTAACAACCTGCCCTTGGGTCTCTCACTCTCTCTCTCTCTCTCTTAGTACAACAGGATTAGGTCAATACCTTTGAATGTACAGAACATGTTGGTATGTATGTTTTCTTGTGTCATGATAGCAAGGTGAACTCATCTCCATTGTATTGGATTCGATGCAGATTTTATCGGAAGAAGCCTGCGGGAAGTTTCTAAGGTGGAAAACCTGGCACTATAACTGCCGAGCTTGTATTGAGTTGTAAATATGGAAGCAAATTGTGCATTGGGTTCTCAAATGGTTAAGTTAAAAAAATATGTTTGGCATCTGCATTTTATTTTTAGTTCAGATCAAGTAGTGGAGAAGAACCTTTATATTTACAGAGTTAACGTGAAAAAGTAAAAAAACGAGGGGAAAAAAAAAAAAGAATCTTCTAACTTTCTGCTTTTGACTTTTGGGGGCATGCATACTAAATTTAAACTCATTTGTTTATGTATAAAAATGCAGCAGTTTCGGACCAATCAAATGAAAAAAGCTGTTTTATTCTCGTCTTTATATGCAAGGTAAAATTGGTGATTTAATGAATGGTAAGCTGCAGACATTAGTCTGCATTTGAATGCCAAAACTACAGAGAAATAAAAGAATCTTTCACCACAAACGTACGCAAAGGATGGTCACATTTTACAGATAAATCAATTATGCTACCAGTGAATATGTAACTCAAAGACGACCACTGTAGCGGTTTGGAATTGTGCCTAAATGAAGATGAAGGGTATATTTGGAAATACAACTGTTTTCAAATTAATTCACTATTATTAATAAACAATTTATTATTTACAAATATTCACAAATTATTTTATTATTATCTACGAATGATGTGAGAAACTGTTAGCAGTTTATTATTATTTACGAACGATTGAGGTTGGCAAGTTTTCCTAATCTTATCGGAGAGATTGCTTAGGAAGTCGAAAAAAGCAAAAGAAATATGGTTGGATTCAAACAACTGAGAAGAAGTATAAACACTCGCGAAATGCTCCCTACTTTCCTTTTTTTAAAGTTTGAAGTCGAAACCCAACCCATTACGGATTTCATTCCAGCCACCTTTATATTTTTGTCTGTCTAGTTTTTCAACCCCAACATGATAACCACAGCCATTCAAATGCGATAAATAAACAAAATGGGTAGATAGAGGCATATAGAGTCAGTCTAGGTGCAAGGCCTCTTCGATTCTTTTTACACTCACTATTATTTCAATGGGGGAATTTGAATATCAGGTAATGATAATTTCGATAAACCCAGCCATCACTTTGGGGTATTGGACAAATTTGGGCACCCAAATGTACCACACCTCGTACGTTCGTTTCCATCTATTCCAGGTTAGGATGACTGAGTATAAAACTCAAATTATCAGTCTTGTTTTTCACAATAAAATACATTGACAGAGGAGCACCCTTTGAATTTCTTATTCCTGTACTCATCGTCATTGGAGAGCCTAGAGGCACGAATTACCTTATTGACATGCATGATGATGACAAAGACGACACAATAATGTCTGTAGCATAGAGCAGCACAGCTACTAATGCGCCTAGTAATTTACAGTTGATTTGATTGCATCCAACATCTGTGCATATAAAAAGGCAGAGCAGATACCATATCAACAACAAGAAGTATGCCCAAATATTATAACAAGGGTGATATGCAGGAAAAAGATCCACCCAACTTACCTTGCTCTTTGTAGGCATATAGAAAGGTTCAAAAACAAGAGGGAAGGGGGTGTCCAGACCACATACCCTGGCTACAGGGGCTTCTAACTGCAAAAGACGAAAACTATTCAGTGACTCAGTTCTAGGTATCGGCTGAAGTCCATAATGACCCAAGCTGACTGAGGAAGCAAGCGCAAGAAAATATCTTTTACGTCATGTTATGATATTCCCTATAACTTAATGTAATTTCAGCTTGACTCAATTCAGGATCCCATTATTATCACAAAGAATCCATCCAAGTAAAAACTTCACAAGTATTGAAAAAAATAAAAGAAAAGGGGCGGGCCATTGGAAACTTCTTACAAGTTGAGATTTTTCTTTTTTCAGTAACTTCAGTCACTTAGATGACGGAGAAAATACGCTTACCCTTAAGAAACAACGTTCAACAATAGAAGCGGAAATTTCAGCCCCAAAGCCTCCTGTCACTGGAGCTTCATGACTAATCTACACAGGAAATTTTACAGGTCATCTATAATGGTACCAACTAGATCTCATAAAGCATATTTTGTATGGAGAAATTATGCTTACAAGAAGTCTTCCAGTTTTTCTGACAGAGGATTCTACTGTTTCCTTATCCCAAGGTATTAGAGTTTTCAGGTCTATCAGTTCACAAGAAATTCCTTCCTGCAAAGCCGCATGGTTTGAATGGAGTTTATGAAAGTAAGGTGGATGGTATTCAGAATCTTTTATGTTTCATGATACGACCCCATAGGTTATAACAAACAAATCAAACTTAGTTACATATTAGCCATTTTGTATTTATTTAAATCAGGAAACATTTAGGCCCCGTTTAGATAGTGAAAGTGTTTCAACTCATCTCATCTCATCATTACAACTTTTTCAAATTTCCACATAAAATATAATAAACCATTCAACTTTTTTAAATCCTAAAACAACAATAATATTAAAAAATAATATTCTAACAGTATTTTATTTAACTTTCATCTCAACTCATCTTATCTCAACTCACTATCCAAACTGCACCTTAAACTTCAGAATATCTCTGGACTAGAAAAAAATTGATTTCCTGAAAAGTTTACTTTTAAGTTATCGAAAAGCAATGTCTTTGTGAAAATAGCACCAGTCAGGAAACATTGAAGGGAACTTTTTTTCTTGAAACATTGACGAATACTTTTCCAGAAATAAGAATCACTTGCCTTTTCAGCATCAAGACAGGCCTGTTCCATTACAGATAACTGAGATCCCCACCCAACAAGCGTAATATCACTGCCTTCTCGAATCACCTTAGCATCACATTTTCAAATTTCTTTACTATCAAAGTTCCCAAAATACATTAATAGTGAGTATTATGTTAGAATTATTCAGCAATGTTGAATTAAGAAGCAACATACCTCTGCCTCTGATAGAGGCAACATAAAATCATGCTCAGGAACCTCTTCTACCGCCAATCGGTAAAGCCACTGAAACACAAGACATTTACAGTGAATAATGTCAAATTGTGATGTAAATAATGATGGGCTAATGATACATTAAGTTACCAGAAATATGCAATACCTTTGGTTCAAAAAACACGACAGGGTTTGGATCACGTATGCAGGACAGCAACAACCCTTTTGCTTGCCGTGGGCTTCGAGGGATGACCACCTTTATAAGAACTTACTTTGTGAGAAATGTAATAATTTTTTTTTACAAGAAAGAAGATATTTTATTGATGTTGAAATAGGCATAGCCTAAGCACACAGGAAGTATATAAGAGATTACACCTAGTTGGGAACTAGAAACGGATACAAGGAAATCATGAAAGTTGAGACCATTAAAATTTATAACAATGGCCCACATAAATAAGTCTTCAAGAAAAAACTCTTAGATTCTTCCAAAGAGCGCTCCTGATCCTCAAAATTCTGGTCATTCCTTTCCCTTCAAATGAACCAAAGTAGACAAAGGGAGCCATCTTCCACACAGCTGCAATATGGGGTATCCCCTGAATCCCTCTCCAACTAGCTAGTAGATCAACCACCCTCCCAAGCATAACCTATGCTAATCCCACTTTGCTGAAAAAGTAATTCCATGAGGCCCTAGCAAACTCACAATGTAGAAGTAAATGATCCATTGTTTCGCTACTATTTTTGCACATACAACACCAGCCAATAAGGATAAACCCACGTTTCCTTAGGTTGTCAATGGTCAGGATCTTCCCTAAGGATGCAGTCCAAACAAAAAAAGCAGCCTTTAAAAGGCGCTTTACTCCTCCAAATGCTCTTCCAAGGAAAGTGATTACTAGCCTGAGTAGAAAGGACCTCATAGAACGAACGTTCAGAAAAGTTTCCTTTGCTAGGAGTCCAAACAAACTTATCCACCACTGTATCACCAATACCAGCAAGTTAGAAAATTCAGCAAAAGACACCAGCTGAAGCTGACATTCCACTGGTGTGAGCCATTAGTAATTTCCCTCAAATCAGCCACCAAAGCATCACGTTCCCATGCAATTCTGAAAATAAAGGGATAAGCATCCTTAAGAGCCGTTTCTCCAACACAAACATCATGCCAAAAACTAATTCTATTACCATCCCCCATCATCAATATAGTGTGTCTAGAGAAGGACCCCCAACCTTTCTGGATATTTTTCCATAACCCCACTCCATATGCCCCCCTAATTTCGTCAAAACACCAACACCCTGCAGTACTCCCATACGTGGTATCGATCACCACCTTCAATAATGCTTCCCTCTCATAATTATATCTCCACATCCATTTCCCTAAGAAGGCCTTGTTGAAGACCCTCAAATTACGAACCCCCAACCCACCACCCCTCATTGGAAAGTACACGTGTGATACCCCATATGATAAGGATAAGGGTAGGTGGTGTATGGGATCCCATATTGCTTGGGAATGAGAAGTTCTTGCTCTTTATAAGGTTTCAATGGGGCTCCAATTGTATCATTGACTAGCCCTTTTGGATTATAGGTCATGTAACTTGGGCCTTCCATTGGGGCGTTACAAATGGTATCAGAGCTCATCCCAACCAGAAATGTGAAACTTGAGTCATACCACTTATGATGGACTGCCCGACGAGGACGCTGGAATTTAAGGGGCGGAGATTGTGATACCCCATATGATAAGGATAAGGGTAGGTGGTGTATGAGATCCTAGATTGCTTGGGAGAGAGAAGTTCTTTCTCTTTATAAGGTTTCAATGGAACTCCAATTGTATCATCGACTAGTCCTTTTGGAGTACAAGCCATGTGGCTTGGGCCTTCCATTGGGGTGTTACAGCATGTCATGCCAACCAACTAAATGAAGCTTTAACTCCTCGCCTAGCCCACTCCACAAAATATCTTGTTGGAGCTTCAAAATCCATGAGGCAACACTTTGGACATTTCTTTTATGTGCACATTTTGGACATGAATGGTGCATTTTGAAGACAATGGACTTAAGAGAAACCAATTAGCAAAAATACTGCAATACCAAGCGATATACTTTATTTCTATAAGTAATCGAGAACTTTATTAATAAAAGCATTAGGCATAGCCCATGTACACAATACATATAGAGAAGCCACAACAAAGCAGGATTAACCACTGATACAAGAAAATCGTGAAAACTTGGTCCATTAAAATCTATTGCAATTTCCCAGGGGAACAAAATACTAAAAAAGAAGGCTTTAAGTTCGTCCAATACCCGCTCATGATCTTACAATTTTTTTTTATCAGTAAATAAGAATTTATTAATATAGGCAAAGCCAAGTACACGGGACATATACAAGAGCACCAATCTTACAACATTTCTACCGTTTGTTACCCTTCAAATGCACCGCAATAGGCAAATGGAAGCCATCTTCCATAATGAAGCAATTTGTAGATTGTCTTGTAAGCCCCTCAAGATAGCTAGAATGTCAACCAACCTTTTAGGCATCACCCATTCCAAACCCACTCTATCAAAGAAATCATTGCATAAGGTCCTTGCTACCTTGCAGTGTAGTAGCAACAACCTTGCAGACAATGTATAACTGTTTTTGAAATTATAATGATAGATAGACACATGCACACACAAGTTTTAAGCATTAATTTGCAAGCTAATAATTTTTTTTCTTTTATAAGTCAACAAATAAATGTTTAAGCTTTAAAAATTTGCAAGCTAATATACAGATAATAAAACACTTCTAAAGGTTTTTTTTTTTTTTTTTTTTTTTTAGCTATTTGACAGAAAACAGAACATCACTAAAATTCTGGACAGGTCCAAGTCTCAAAGTGAGTATTGGACATCAGCAGAAAAATGCATGTCTTCAGATATCCGACAATCCAAATTTGAATAGAAGAGTCCTACAAGTTACCGTGAATATCATAATTGTCTGATGTGATGGTTGTGGATATAAATGGTTTCTCATTTTTCCACTGGAAAAGACAAAAGTGAAGACAAAATTTCAAAATAAAAGAACTTTATAAACAAGTTTTCACTGTTGGTGTGGTTGACATTTGCTTTAGATATGGTCTACCAATGGAGCTCCCTTTTCACGAAGACCACATCACTGAAATGCACATACCATGCAGGGGGATACTTCATACGATTCTTAACAGATTGGACAGCCTTACAATGGAAGTGTTTCTTCAGAATAATCCCATACAGTTAGTAAGTGCGCCACTGATCCTTTAAGAAAAGGACTAATTGAAAAATAAAAAGAAATCCTTGAAAACAGACCAGGTGCCTAAGAAGAATTAAAAACATACTTTGATACCAGGAACATGACAGAAGAAAGCTTCAGGGGACTGCGAGTGATAATGTCCACCGTGGCCTACAGCTCCATAAGGGGCTCTTATTGTTAAACCTAGGGAGAAATGCTGAAGCTCAATATGTGGGGAAAGAAAAAGAGAGAGGAAAATGATAGCGAGAAATTACCTCCACAATTGAACTGATTCCCACTCCGGTATCTGAACTTTGCAGCTTCATTGACAATCTACAAGAAACTTTCTGTTACTCGAGTCATTTGCGAGTCAATTATTAAACACTTCAGTGGGCAGGAGGCATGCCTGATCAAAGGCAGGAAAAATATAGTCTGCAAATTGGATTTCTGCTATGGCTCGATTGCCCTATCATGTCAGATGAAACAAAAATTTACCGCTCTAGGATGCAACCAAATAAAAGCAAATTGTAATGAGGTTTTGATTTTTAATCTCAGCCAGAAATACCCTAAATTCAAACTCACCATCGCAGCTAGGCCAATAGCAAACCCAACGATGCCCTGATTATAAGGCAGTGTTAGAATAACACCATCAAATGCACCTTAATTCAAACATATTAATTATATATTAAATAACGAAAAGAAATAGAACCTAATAATAGAAATGGAATAAAAACATGAAAAAAATGTATCATGCATCGTCAAATGGTCGGGTACAGCTTTCTATAATACTAATTTTGTTGGGGCCTTGATATAAAAAAGCAGTAATTTCGTCTCAAGAAGACATACTCTTGTTCACATACCACCATCAGGTATATAGATAGAATAACAAGGGCAGTGTAGTAAAAGTCTGAAAACAAAACTACCTGTTCACACAGAGGGGTATTGAAAACCCTACTTTTACCAAATCGATCAGCTAAACCTGTTGTGCAACGGAAGACGCCACCAAAGCTCACATCTTCACCAAATACAAATGCACTAAAAAGAAATGCAACTAATGAGGGGAAATATACATGATTATATTTAAAAACATAAGCACAATGAGGTAAGTTATATTAGAAAAAAGAAAAACAACCATTAATTAGATATGATCAGAAAGAGTTTATATCTTCGCATAAAGATCCAATAATCTAGTGAGCTACAACAAATGATTTCAGACAACCACAGAAGTGAGCAATGTCTGCCATGTTCTTCAGAGCTCATGAATTAATCCAATTCAAAAAGAAGAATTTCTTTGAGTAAAGGTAGCATGAACTAATATTTCAAAGTCAAAATCCTCCACTAAAGCAAGACTAGCAGATTGCCACCGTAAACTTTTATATCTCCTCCTTAACACGAATGAGTAATTAAAATTGACACCAACTAATGTCATGAAGAAGGAAAGTCATCAAAGATAGTTCAGTTAGAAATCAATTCCTCATACATTACCACTCTGTAGAATAGCCACTAGACAAAAAGACAATATACAGAAGTTTGTGGAGTTAAAAAACTGACAAAATTTTAATTCAATCATTTCGAAATAAGAATTGAGCTATCACGGAAGTAAACAAATATTTTGAAACCATAGGGCGATCTTATTGATATTATTAGGTAACAATAATATAAAAGAAAAAAAATGCCATTAGGCTAAATAATTAAATGCTATAGTTTTGAAGTTGTTACTAGGACATTGCCAGTAATTAATAAACTTCATGCCCTGAGCAATAACTAAAGCTACTCCTCATGAATAATAATAGCGTTCTGTGCATCTTAAAAATTGTGTAAGTATTAAGAATTTCAACACCATACTATAGACATTGCCAGAAAGAAACACATTCTCTCTCTCTCTCTCTCTCTCTATATATATATATATATATATATATACTATATTATATAGTTATTTGAAGATTTTACTTATAATAAAGATTAGGCGTAGCCCAAAGTATCCGAGTAAAAGAAATAGAAGTAGATGCAAGAAAATCATACAAGCTTAGTCCATTGGAACCTATAGCTAGTGTCCAGAGGAACAAAGGACTAAGAAGAGGCGAGTAAGTTCATCCATTGTCCTTTCTACATCTTCATAATTCCGAACATTCATTTACTTACAAGTGCACCACAATAGGTAAAAGGGAGCCATCTTCCGCACTGCTGCGATTCGTGGGATGCTTATAAACCTCTCAGTTTTCGGTTACTAAACGCATGAATGATGACACAAACTTTAAATTTGGGAATTTTGTGAATTTATCGCCTAAATTTTTGCTTAAAAAAAATAATATACCGGCAACAGCTATAGGTTTAATAAGAAACAAGCTATCTTTTTTTTTTTTTTAATTTTTTATGCCTTCTATGACAGGCTAAAAAAAAGCGGAGATTCATCATAACCGACAGTTGAATCCTAAGAAACCAGAAAAAGAAAGAGAGAGCTCACCGAGGATCGGTTTCCAAGGCGGTGTGAAGCGCTTGGTTGATCGCAGAGTAGAGGTTCATGGATTTACCGTTTGGCAGGAGAAGCTTGTCATCGCAAGAAGTCGAAAAGCCCCTCCTAGAAATACAAGAAAGGGACCTTCCAAATCTGCTGAGAAAGGTGGCTGCCATGTCTATCTACGTTTCCCGAAGAGAAAAACGTCAACTTTCATTAATGTGTTCTTTTATTCATTGCACAATAGTTACCGAGTGTATTTGAATTGTTTTAAATTGAATGGAGGTTGGCATTCAGTGTGTGGTTGTAATTCAAGGGTAGTACCCTTTCTTTTCGGTACGTTCGAAGTTAGCATTTTGGAAAGAGAAAAGTGTGTAGTCTTGCGGTTAAATACAATTGAGGAATATATTTTAAAATAAGTGAGATAAGAAAAATAAGTTTAGTGAGTATATATTTTTTAAAGTATTTTTAGATTAAAAAAAAAAAGTATTCTTTTGGTGAAGTTTTGAGTGGAACCATTTGTGCAGAGTTGGTTCGGATTATACGACGATCAATTAGACTGTTGTATCTTAGAAGAGTCAAGTCAAAAAAAGTTCTGTTGTACCGATTAATTTGAGACTTTGTATATCGTAGAGGGCTTGAATCTTTTTAAAGAGAGTAATATTTCCGTGCTTCAATCCAAACTGGCTTTGTTTTAATTTTATTTTAATTGTAATTTATATTATATTATTGTGTATTTCACCAACAAATGTTATCTTAAAAACAATCTATATGTTGGTTCCGTTATGATTGAGAAATATTATCAATCTATCTCATTTTATTATTATAATTTTTATAAATTTTCATATAAAATATAATAAACAATTCAATTTTTTCAAATCATAAAATAATAATAATATTCTAATAATATTTTATTTAACTTGCATCTTAACTTATCTTATCTCAACTCACTATCCAAATCCAACCCTAAAAATGTTGTACTGTCGACGATAGAGATGAATGGTGTTAATCTTTATCTAAAATTTAAAAAGAAATGTTTTAACTATAAATTTTTTTTTATAAAAATAAACTCATAAGTTAACGTAATTTAATGCAATACGTTAGATTATAAAATTATTTTTACTGTAAAATAGATATAATATATCATAACAAACCATCTAACATTAGAAAGATATTCACGCAACCAAGCCTCTTCATCTACCTAGGTTGCTTAGTTTTTTATGTTCAATACTTTTGATTTGTTTATTTTTTAAAATGTATTTATAGTTTCAGATTATCTATTTTTTTTTAGCTGGATAAAATGTCCACGTCAGATAGTTTATTGAAAAAATAGATAAATATAAGGTCAGTCTTTATAGTTTACCATAGTAATGAATAATGAATTTCTAGTTTCAGGATTTCGGAAACAAGAAAATACCCTTAATTGAAAATATAGATATTATTTTCCTTATGCGATGGTTCATCACTATAGAAGAGTTTTGTTATTCATCAACTCTACACATCACACTTCTTTTTTTTTTTTAAATTGCTTTTGATTTTTTTCTTTAACTAATTAAATTATTGTTATCATTATCCATATACCACACATTTGGTAAAAAAAAAAATTAAAAAAAATTACAAAATATGTGATGTGTAGAGATGACGAATAGAATTTTTCTTGAGAATAACTTATAGCCGGTGTCTTTTACAAGTACTTTTTATCGAATACAAATAGAAACGTGTCACATAAGGGGTCGATGAAAAATCCAATTCTCCCCATTTCAGAGCATAACCCCCCTCCCAACCCCCCTCTCTCTCTCTCTCCTTCCTTCCCTCTCCTTCTCTCTCCTTCACAAAATTCCTAAACCCGAAATCACCTATTCCTCTCTCCCTCTCTGAAACAGTTTTTACCTTTAACCATTGATTTATCGTTGGTCTCTTACTCCCACCATTGATTCGCCGTTAACTTTGAAGATTTAATTTCAATTTCTCATCAAAATATTCCTATACACTTACATTTGTTATTTTAGACCCTTGAATGCCCTTTATGTTTTTTCATTTCTATATCTTGAATGTTTACCAAAAACATTCGGAAGAAAAATCACGAAATGTTTCCAGGTTTTCTCAGCAACCAAACAGGATTAAGATTGAACTTAAGGGTCCCCACACATCAACAATTAACAGAGGTAAAACCAGATTTTTCTGCAAATGAATAGAGGCAAACCAGATATTTCCCCTCTTTCATTTCGTTTGTTTTTCGTCTCCTAATTGTGGATGCGAGAAATATCTAATTTTTGTGAGTTTTCTTGAATTTGATGATCTATGTTTGCTTTGAAGTCCGACAAATTTCTGTACATTTGAAAGTTGTTTCTCGAAGATTTAGAGGCCAGTAAAAATCAAAGAGCTCTATGACCTCTTCTAGATCCATCAATGGCGGCTATGAAGAAAAAAATTATTTGGTTTTACATTTGTTCATTTGCAAGAAAATGAAGAGGGGAAGAGCCATAACAGCACTACAAAGCATTTGCATAGATTTATTGTTCGATTGAGACAAATACGAATGGTGACTTAGTTAAGTGCAGCCCAGAAGTTGAAGGGGAGAGAGAGAGAGAGAGAGAGAGAGAGAGGGGTTAAGGATTTTGTAAAGGAGAGGTAGAGAGAGAGAGGAGGGGAGGGGGGGGGGGGGGGGGGGGGGGGGGGGGGGGGGGGGGGGGGGGGGGGGGGGGAGATCAAGACTTGGATTTTTCATCAACCTTTTACGTGGCACGTTCCCATTTGACTCCGATAAAAAGCACTTGTAGGAGACACCGGCCCAAAGCGGTTCTCATTTTTCTTCAGATAAAGAGAAAGCAACAATTACTACTACACTTGGAAGTTAAAAACAAAAACGAAAAAACTTCTTGAACTCCCAACTATATATTGCAATATTTTCCCACCTTGATTCTAGCTCTCTTACAAATACAAAAGCAAAGTTGCTCTGCAGCAAAGTAGCTCTAGATTTTACAAGACAGGAAATAGCCAAAGAAGAAAAAAGAAAACACAAAAATAAAATTAAAAAAAACACCAAAATATGAATATAAAAGCCACTGAAACAAGGAACCCTAAACCCAAAATCCTAGAGAATCAGAACCTGTTTGGAGCTAGCCACTTTTAGAATAGACCCAAAGAAAGACCCGGGTTCACACATCCATTAAATTAAACCTACCCTGCCTTTGCCATGCTTGAAAAATCTAAAGATGACATTCCATCCGTCGACAGAAGATACTCTTTCAAGCATGAGCAAGACGCATCCAACACGGCGGTCCAACAGATAGGTAGAATTAGCCAGTAGCTAGTTCAACATCACATAAAATCAACAACCTCCGGCAAAATTCCTTGTTAGAAATCCCAGTGCACATGGACCACCGTTGTGCAAGGCAGAGGCTAGCAACCATTTGCAACACCATTGGCTAGAATTCTATTCTCTGGCACCATACCCTGCTTAGCACCGTTAGGCACATCTCCTGTCTCCACAGCTGAACCGTTCCCCAACAGTTTTGGATCCTCTTTAGTCTCATCAGAAGGGATAGGCTCCTTGATCAAATCTGAGGCAGCCTCCAGCAAGTTCTGGGTTTTCAACTCACCATTCGCCCTTTCTATCCTCTCATCAGAGTGCTTTCCTTCCCATACCTGACATTTAAAAAATCAATGGTTCACAAAAATATTTAAGCTCACATGGCAAAGATATAGTCTACAAAATCTTGTGAAGAATAATTTGAGAACTGATATAAAAGTCAAGAAAAAGAAATTCATTCATGCTACAAAAGGCCTACAAATGAGCATATGGCAAAGATGATGTCTTGCCTGTTTTGGAAAATGCGGTTGCTTAGCCTTCTTCTCTTGAATTGTCTTCTGGCGCGCCTCATAAAATGCAAAATCATCTAAAATACATGTTTTGCTGGAATGCTCCTTGAATACTTTAATCATTTTTAGTCCTGGCTCTAACTTAACCTACACACAACCAAGTGTTAGCAATTTTTTTTTTTTTTATAAGTAAACCAAGTGTTAGCAATTTAGAAAGGGAAAACAAAGAACACCAGGAAAATACAAAACCCAAAAGTACAATTACCTCTTGAGTGTCCCTACTATTAGTGACAGGTTTGTTCTCGTTGTTCTCAAGGGTGATGTGCTTTAACAAACTGTTTGGAACATCCTTTACAATGTGCCACTTAACAGGGAAGCAGCCATTCCACTTGTCTTGTTGCCAGTACTCCACGCTCTTCTCAAAATCAACAGCTCCTACCATCTCCGCAAGGCCAACAAACTGCCCACTGGTATTTACCTAGACAAGAATAGAGGAAAAAAAAAACATTTAGGAGCAAGTAATGCTTTAAAAGAAATTTAGATCTACAAATTCTTGCGTCTAGATTCTCACCGAGAAGAAAAGAAAAACAGGGCAAACACCAGATTTATCCTGAGCTTCCTGGTATGCTGCATGAAGCTTCTTGTTGCCATTTTGTGTGCTGGCCCAAACACTATACTTGATGCTCTTATGGACATCATCCTCACTGTATGACTTTATGACAAAAAATTTTGCCTCAGTATACTCCTCAGGGAAATCTGGTCTGTTGTATTGTTCACGGTCTGGAACTACAATCATCTTATCCATCTCCTCATCAATAGTAGCATTTATTGGGTCATTCGGCACCTTAGTTGCCAAGGCATTGGGTGCAAAAGTCTTGTGGTTTTTTGAAACCTTAAATCTAGGCCCTTTGTTCAATTCATTCAAACCATCAGAGTTCTCATTACCGTAACCAAATCGTCCCCTGGGTTTCTGCTTACCATCAAACATCAACCATGGCCGTCCATTTGCTCGTGTATCATATCCATGAGTACCAAATCCCATGCCAGATCTGACAGAATTTCCATACTGGCCATATAACTTTGGCGGGTACGCCCTACCCATAAACCCAGGAGTTGCATTCATGCCAGTCATCGGTCTTGGATGGTGCAAACCCTGTTGAGTCAGAAGAAATAATGCTTCAATAGAAAGTTCAATGAGGTGCAAACATGAAGCTACAAAAAAAAAAAAAACCGTAGAACACCCGTTTTAAGAGCAGCACTAAATTCAACAAGTCAGCTAAACGCTATCTACTCAATTATTTCATTCAATTTTCAACAGAGCTGAAGCTTGGAATGAACCGAAAGGATGAGCTGCTCAACCAACAAAAGAATTGAAATAAGATATTTTCCTTTATCCTATTAGTGTATACTTTGCCTCAACTATGACCATAGCTTCAACCAACCAGCAAGAAACCTAGTTGATGTCTCGGCCAATCTTTTAAAAAACCATACGACACCTGTTTAATTAAAATATAAACCTGTAAGTACCCAATGAAATAATGTGAGTCATGCATACAATATAATTACTATTTGGACGAAAGTTCTGATTCCTCGAAGATGGAAGATTATTGCCATTTGAAATTGGAGAAGAGATCGCCGTGCTAGTCACAGGTCGATGATGCCCATCTGAAAGCAGTGGACCATCTAACCATGGGAAGGGAGACCTTAACACATCAAAACTAAATCTTCCATCCTGATAATTGGAGTTGGGACCAAGCCCTGAAAGAGCACCAGATCCATATGAACGACTAGAAACAAATGAATTCTGATGAGCTGGCTTTAAGGGAGTGGGAGCATAATTTCCCTTGACAGCACCGCCATTTGCAACCCCATTAGAATTCCCATTAGCTGCATCCACAGGCAAAGGCTTTTGATCAGCAGCTGCAGAGGTAGAAATGTCATTTTGAGGGGCAGCTGGAGTTGGAGTGTAAGGCCCACTGGTTGGATTCAGTGGCTGGTAGAATGGATACTGGTAGTGCTGAGGCCCATATAACTGACCATCATTACCCATAGTTGGAACTGGTGAGCCTGCTGGTGAATATGGACCATATGGTGCATATCCATAACCATGGTGATACAAAAGAGACCCGTTATCCCCATAAACTCCCTGAAAAAAGAAACAGTTACATCATAACATAAGCTTATAATATATCAGAATCATTTGTGTACATGACTAAAGCATATGCAAACATATCAAGAATTTATAATAACAAAACAAAAATTTCAATTGATACCAAGGTTATAGAGAGGAATGAATGTCATCACTGTGAAAGCACAACTTACAGAAGTCATCTCAACTCCATCAGGATTCAGATATCTTGAGTAGTCATCCCACTCATTACCCGTCCCATCATAGCCTAAAAAACAAATACAGGTAAATACAAGACTTTAACCTTCCAACATTAAGGAAAGAAATCCAGCAGCAGACAACGTGTAATCCATACAATAATGTTTGAATGGGGGAAAAACAGAAACAATTTAATCTTCCAATAGATAAAATCCCAAGTTCACATATCAACTTACTTCCATAGAAAAAGGCAGCAGGTGGATAACCATTAGGTACATAACACACGGATGGATCCATGAAATCAGGTAGTAATGGAGTCACAGACCGCTCAAATGATGGGATCTGACCGTTTGTAGCATTGGCAGAATCAACAGACCCATATTGATTGGATGAAGGCTGCATAAAAGCGTAATCAATTTTAAGCCACACAAATAGCAGTAAAACTAGAGGAATTTACCCCTTTTTTATAAGTAAAAAAAGAGGAATTTACCTAGTAATGATTTTTCATTGAAACTCAATCAATCAAAATAGATGTTCCGCCTTGATGTTTGACAGATTCTATCCCATTTTCAGTTATTCATAGGCAATAAATATTTTTGCATATGAAAATCATAAAACTTCATTTTATTTAGTAGTTCCTGAACGAGTAAGCGCCTAATTTCTATCAGAAGAATGAGGAACTCAATCCAATCGGCACAGATCAATAGAAAATAGGATGCACTTAACCAGCCAATCAAAGATCACAGTAAGTTACCTTCTTGGTGGGCTCAGGAATTTCCAAGGCCTTGGTTTGAGAATCTAACGACAATTTCTGTAGTAAATCTGTAGCTTCTGTTGAAAAAAGAAGTGAAGGAAACGCATATTTCTGGAGACTAAATACAAACATTGAATGAAATATCAGTATATAATCCATCTTTCAAAATCCCAAATCAACGAAGCATAAGAAAATAATTGTTTCTGTGGCACGAGTCTAATTTATTGTTCACCAATGATCGCAGCATGGCAGATGGCATACGTTCATTCACATAATTTCGTAAAAAATCTCAAATCTTTGCCCAAACCATTCAAAGTAGAATTGCATACCAAACACCCAAATTTGAATTGAGAAAATCCCAATCTTTGAGGATAGATTAAACAAAGTGTATATATATCTCTAAGATGCACGTCCTTAATCAACATAATAACCAAAACTTCAGACCCGTCTCAGGAACTGTCGATTCAATCAACAGTTCATCAAGAACATCAACAAATTGAAATACACAAAATTTTCAAAAACTTGGAAAACACCAAACCCCAATAAATCACGAAAGGGCAATCTGAGCACAGATTGAAAGAAAACCTCACCTATAAATACGCAAACTCAAATCATAAAAAACAAAGATCTCCACTCCATACCCGTACTAGACAAAACATCGCATAAAATATAACCCCTAATGGAAACTAACCTAAACCATAAAAAATAGACCCTAATAGAACGCCAAAAATACACATCTCCCACAGATCTATATTTATATAGCTCGAACAGAAACCAATAAAATAAGCAACAAAGACCCCGTGGGATCGAAACTCAAGTAAGGTATAAGCAGATCAAAGAAGAAAGAAAAACCAAGAAACCAAAGCAGACCCAGACGAAGACAGCGATTAAGGATACGATCCGCAGGAGGAGCAACGGTAGCCATGACCGGTATTAGTGGATAGATCTTCTTCAGACGGGTAAAACCCTAAAACCCAATAGTATTTAGGGGGGTTTTAGAGAACGAAGACAGATGGATGAACCCTCGTAGAGAGAGAGAGAGACAAGGGGCGGGTCTCGCACACGCTCACACAGCCGCCAAGGGTTTGGGTTTTGGGAGAAAGAGGGTTTTGTTCATCCAAAAGCGGTGATTCAAATAGCACCACGGCTCCCTTTTCACACAGATCTTGCATTACCCGCGGGTGAGCTTCTGAGATCATAGTTTCTGTCCGAATCAACCGAGCTTACACGTGGCGGGAATTTATTGGGAGTATACACCTGGGTTCTTCTGCTTTTCGGTGGAAGTGAAATTCATTGGTCGGTTAGATGGTTTGGTGCAAGTCATGGGGGGCGCTTCACAAGTCTTATTTCCAATCTCAAAGTCGGAAAACCTAATTTACTTGAACTTTAAAAGAAAACCTTAATTGTAGGGACCTGTCTTCGTCCAGTTTAGTAGTTTACTTTTTTTCAAAATATTTTTGACAAACCCAAAATCGTTTTAAATAAATTATTATCATCTTAAAAACTAATATTTACTTACTAATATTTACTTTAAAATATAATTGTGAAAATAGTTGTATTTAAAAGTCCTTTATTTTTCTTCAAATTTTGACTATTGAAATTTAAATTTTATAAATTAAATTATGTTACGTGAATAATTTGTGGTATAAAAATTTTCAAATTACGCTACTATTTTCTATCTCTAACATGGTATAGACCCTCAAATTATTGTGGACTGCCCTAATCATCATTTTATTGCAATGTCAAAAAAGCTAAAGAGTCTTTTAGACCTTGTTTTGTTTTATAGATCATCTCATCTCAACATCTAAATATCATTTAAATACAAACACTTCTCAATTTTAATTTTTAAACTTTTTCATTTAATCATTACGATTTTCTCAAACTTACAAACAAAACATAAAAATAATTCAATTTTCTCAAATCTTAAAATAAAAATTATATTAAAAAATTATATTTTAACAATATTTTTTATAAACTTTTTTTTCTCTTTTTCCAAAATTTCATAAAACATCTTCACTTAAATAATTTCATTATTATTCACAAATTATCTCATTATTATTCACATATTTTTCGTCTCATCTGTGTAACCGACGAGGCGTTAATATCTTACAAACTCCCTAAATTCAAGCAAAAAAATTGGTGAAATGAAAATCCTTTAAGCAAAATCTTAAGAGTTTTGCTACTCATTATCCCATATACTATACTTATTTTTTATTCTTTTTTATTCTTTATAAACTAATTAAGTTCTTATACTCATCATTATACACCACATATTTGCTCAGAGCAAAAAATAAAATAAAAAAATAAAAAATTATATATAGTGTGTAGTGTGAGGATGATAAATAGAATTAATATCTCTCATATTTGTGTAAGAGGAGACTGGTGTTGGTGACTCGAAGCTTGGTGTTGGACAGTTGAAGAGTTGTCTCCAATCTTCGCTAGATCGGTCAAGGTTGCATTTGGATAGTGAGATGATATCAAATATTCTGTGAATAGTAGTGAAAAAGTAATGATAGAATATTGAATAGTAGTGAATAGTAGTGTTGATGTCGTGTTTCACAGCCCGAGCAACTCCACGAGGGCACAGTTCATCTGCCTGCTACTATGAAGAAATGAGAGTTTCGGGGTGGTGGGAGACACCTCCGATGCTAAAGTCAGTATGTGATTTCTTCGTGGGGATTATGAATTGAAGAGTAAAAGTGTCTAAACCCCTCCCCTGGCTGAGGGAGAGGGTATATAACCTGGTTGGGGCGATTCTCAGGAAGGAGATAGTGAGTGTGTCGCACCGTATCGGGACTGAGTGTCCCGGCCATCTCCCTGTTGCGCAGCAGGCTTGCTAGGCTCGATTGTGGCTGTTACTGACATCCCTGGAGGCACGTCGAGGCATGCCCAATCTCGAGATTCATTTAATGTGGCGTGGCTCTCTGTCGTGGTGTGACCCCAGTCAAGTGCTTCCATCCCTTAGGCATGTCTAGACGTTGAGGTTCAGAGACTATCCCTGAATGTCGGCCAACAATGGTGTCAGACAATTTTACTTTCCATGCTCTAGTCAACGCGTGTAGCCTAACTGCTTCCCTTCCCGAGCCTCCTGAGCAGGCCTGGTTTTGCCTTGCCCTTGTCCTCGGGCCCTAAAACTGTTCGGGCCTCATGGGTTGAGCCCGACCCCCTGGCCCAACCCTAGGGATTACTCCCCTTATAGTACCCCACGAATTATGAGCACCCTCGTGTGGTGGGAATTCAAAACATATTTGTCACGCCTCCCTTGGGCGCGTTCCTTGCGACCATTCTCCCCATCATCAATGCTTGGTGGCGGTGTTTCCCCACGTCCCGGGCTGGGCCTTGGCCACATGCGCCTGACGTGGCTTCCCATGTTTGCGCGGGTCTGCGCCGGTTAGGTTCCACGAGGCCACCTACCCGCATCATTTAATGTTTGTGTTGCCTTAGTTTCCACGGTCTCTCTAGCTTCCCGACGATTGGATTCGGTGGGGGCGTTTCTCCATGTCCCAGGTCGTGCATTGGCCCGTGCTTCCCACGCGCCCGACGTGGCTTCCCACATCTGCACAGTCCCGCATCGGTTGGGTTCCATGAGGCCACCTACCCACGTTATTCAATACTTGCATCGCCTTAGTTTCCGCGATCTCTCCAGCTTCCTGAAGGTTGGATTCGGTGGGGGTGTTTCCCCACGTCCTAGGCTGTACATTGGCTCATGCTCCCCACGCACTCGATGTGGCTTCCCACTTCGGTAGCGTTTCTCGAGGCCACTCGCCCGCATCATCAACGACGCCTTGGCTTCCGTTGCCTCGTCGTATGTGCAGCCCTATATAAGGCCCCTCTCCTTTCTCTTTTCCCTGTTACTACCTCTCTTCTCTGAGCTTCTCATCATCGTTGCCCCTTCCTTCATTCCCTCGAGCTTTCAGTGTCCCTCTTCTTCTTTCTCATTATCATCTTTAGCCATTCCCATGGCCTTGAAAGGTTCTTTCAGCACAAGCCCCTGTACTTCACTGGAAAGAGTTTTGAGTCATCGATCTCCCTAATGACCTCCGGGCGTTCAGGGCAAAGTACAACATCCCTGCATTGGCGGTTTTGGAGGTCCCAGGGCGTCGAGTGTCTACCATGGGTTCTGACAGGATGGCAGCCCATGTGGCGCTCTACCCCTTCACGTTCGTTCGCAATGTTCTCAGCTTCTTGGGGCTAGCCCCCACGCAGCTCCATTCGAACGCCTAGTGGCTCCTGATGGCCAGTTCCATCATCTATTGGAGGGTTCTTAGTGCTAGTTCTGAAAAGTACCTCGACTTGACGGCTCGGGAGTTCCTGTCAGTGGATCGCGTGCTACGCCTTGACAAGAGTTTGTGCAGCTTCCAAGGCATACAAGGCCAGGAGGTGCACCACTAGCCTTGAGTCGCGCCACTCGCACAGCAAAGACTGGTCCAAGAAGTTCTTTTTTGTCTTGGGCTCAGGATGGGAGTAACCTGAGGGGGAAGAGGCCCATCAGAAGTTTCCTGTTCAAGTCATTTGGTCGTACGTCCCCCTGTCCAAAAGCCTATCTATTAATTTGTCCAGGAAGGAGGAGGCCAGGTTAGCGATAATGCTATCTTGGGTATCAACCCACCCTTACGACACAGTGCTATCCAACGTCAACATCAGGAGCTACTTGATTATCCCCGACCGCTCATATCTGCTTGGTCGGGATTTCTTGAGTGACCCTTCATCGCCCCGGGGTCAGAAGCATCACTCGAATCCTCCCATGACTAGTAGCAAGGGGAAGTGGCCAAAGGTGGCTCGCGATGAGGCTAGCGAGGTTCCGAAGCGAGGCTGGGGGATCCTGAAGCAGAGAGGGTGTTTCCCGAAGTGGAGCCAGAGGGACCAGGTTTCCCTCTCCCCATAGGACGTCGAGAAGCTAGGTCGGGGGTCCCAGTGCGTGCTGCCCGAGCGCCCAAAGATCCTCGTTCCCCTTACCTAGGGAACTACCTCTTTCGTAGGTGCGCAACACTCTACGCTTGCCTCGTCATCCATTCTGCCAACATTCATCGTCGAAAAGGAGGAAGATGACGACGTTTTTTGGGCCACCTTCTTCAACGCCTTAATGCAACCAGCTCCTCGGGGGGCCTCGGTTGTTGAACCTCTTGTCTCCTTCGAGGAGACACTTGTGCGAGAGGCCGATCTGCTTGTCACTCCACCGGCCACAACGAGGTCTCCAGTCCTTACTTCTGTCCTAGAGATCACCGATCGAGAAAGTGTTGCTCCCTCCATTTCTCCAAGTACTAGGGTAGGGGCTTCCTCCTTCTCAGCAGTTTTGAGACCCAGCAATAATGAGGGGGTAGACTTGTGCCCTCCTTTCATCGTGGAGTTAAGCAACGATCGTGTGTCGATCCCGTCACGTTCCAAGCGCTCCTCCCCAAAGCCGAAGGTGGACTCCTATCTTACCTCTCTAGAGGGGGCGTCCCAGCAAAGTCCTTTGATGGGTGAGTCAGGCTCAATCGAGGAGGAGGTTCAGCCCATGACCGACAAGGGGCCCTTGGAGGCTGAAGAACCTTCCTCAGGTCCTGTCGTATCTAAGGGACCCGAGAAGGAAGTAAGAGTTTTTGAACAGGAGGAGGCTGATGTGCCGAAAGCCCCGATGCGGGTCTTTCCTTGGAGTCCGTTAGGGGGTGCTGCCCCTTCCTCTCGTGTTGGATTGGGGGTGAGCCAGACCACTAGCTTGGGCTTTGATAAGGCCCGGGCTGAGGCGATCGAGCAGGAGGCCCAGAAACTAAGGCCTCTATTTGCCCAGGTATGCTTTGGTTGTACTTAGCTCGTCCCAGGGTGCATTCCCCTTTCTCATTTTAGCACTTCCTCATTTTGTAGGTTGCGAACCAATTGGTGGGCATAATCGTTGAGGAGTGCGAGGAGCTCGAGGAAGAGACCTGGCACTCTGGTCCCTAGCCCTTCTCACCCGCATGAATGTTCACGAAGCGAAATGGGAGATTGAGGTTCTCTCCCTAGAGTGCGATCAGCTGATAGACGACTTCGAGGCCTTGAAGAAGTGCCATGGGCTCCTGAGGGAAAAGGTCCAGAAGCTCAAAAGGAAAAAGATCGTGCTGAAGATGGAGATGGTCGAGATCAAGAAGGAGCTTTCTTGGGTTGCCTCGGAGTGCAAGCGTCTCCAGGATGGGCACGCCGATGCCCAGAGGGACTTAAAGAGAGGGATGAGGAGTTATAGTTGGCTTGGAGGGGGCTTCTAATGCTTTGCTGCCAGGCGACACTCGCAGATATTGCTCAAGCACTTCTCGCTCTTTCTGGAAGTTCGACGTGAGAGGGCAGAGGTGCAGCGGAACAAGGCTCTGGCCTGTAACTTCCAAGCCAAGTTAGTGAATGCGACAAACATCATCTTGGCTCGGGACACTCAAATCTCGTCCACCAGCCAAGAGGCTAGTGGCAAGTACTTGGGTGAGATCAGGTCCCAAATCCAAAACACTTGGGCCATTCAAAATGCGACTTGGGAGTATGGCTACAAGGAGGGCTTTGACAGGTTGCGAGACCATCTACGAGACCATCCTGAGACGGATCTCAACACTTTGAGTTTGGCCTCCCTAGAACCGAACCCTCATCGTGTTCATCAAGAACCTTGGGAGGGCAGGGATGCCTTCAATCTTCACGGGCGTTCCCCCTCCGCCCCAGTAGTTGCTATTGTATGAGCTCCGAACCCCTTTGTTGCTTCCCTCCTCTTTTTGTAATCCGGGCTTAGATATAAATTGACTCTCATATATATAGATCGGTTTTTTTTTTGCTTGTGTACTTGTTCTTTCTTGCTCTCTCTCTATTTTTTTTTTTTTTTTTGGACATGAATCTCGTGACTCAACTTTGTCGGGCACAAGGCTTGGCGAGTCTAGGAACTTATATCCAAGTGGCCATGCGGTAACCCTGTGGTGAGCCCAGCCTTAACCCCGCGGAGAGTCTAGTAAGTCGACTTTGCTGGTACGAGGCTCGGTAAGTCTATGAACTTGCATCCAAGTGGCCGAATGGGCAGAGTTTGGAATGCTCTTGGCTCAACCTTAACCCCTCGGCGAGTTTAGGGACCCAACTTTGTTGGATAAGAGGCTCGACAAGTCTAAAGACTTGTATCCAAGTAGCCAAGTGGGCAGAGCTCGAGATGCTCTGGGCCTGGCCTTTACCCAGGGCGAGTCTAGGGACTCGGCTTTACTGGACACAAGGTTTGGCAAATCTAGGGACTTGTATTTGAGTGGCCATGTGTGTAACCCCACAACGAGTCTAAGGACTAGGCTTTGCTGGACACAAGACTTGGCAAGTATAGGGACTTGTATCCAAGTGGCCATGTGGGCAACCCCGCAGTGAGTCTAGGGACTCGGCTTTGTTGGACAAGAGGCTCGGCAAGTTTAGGAACTTGTATCCGAGTGGCCCAGTGGGCAGAGCTCGAGATGCTCTAGGCTCGGCCTTAACCCCGCGGTGAGTCTAGGGACTCGGTTTTGTTAGACACGAGGCTCAACAAGTCTAAGAAGTCTAAAATTTAACTAGAATCTTAACTTTTGGCTATAGTATCAATTTTTGACTAAATGAGTCTATAATGGACTAGCTATCTTAAAGTTAAAATAATAATAATAATATTATATATATATTTTTTATTTTTATTTTTTACAAATAAAATTCATATATTTCCTAGATCTTCATGCTTTGTAGAAATAATGTGTCTACTCTATCAATATTCGCAATCAGTAGAATAAATAATGTACATGCCATGCATGTTTTACCATTCAAAGAGAGAGGGAAGTGATGAAATAATAAAATATTACTTTCCATTGTGAATAGTAGCTAGCCATGTTTGGAGAGGACTTAAGATTTACTGTAGCTTAAGTCTTAAGTTTTGGACCATTGGCTAGTCCAATGTGGAGGCTTTTTCTCACATCTAGCTAACGTTTGGACTTGCATTGGCATTTAGCTATTCCATTGCCAATGCTCTAAGGACTTGTGTCTGACTAGCCATGTTGGCAACTCCACGGTGAGTCTAGGGACTCGACTTATTACGAGTCTAGGGACTCAGCTTTACTGAGCACGAGACTCTGCAAGTCTAGAGACTTGTATCCAAGTGACCAAGTGGGCAGAGCTTCGGATACTCTGGGCCTGACCTTAACCCCGCGACGAGTCTAGGGACTTGACTTTGCTAGTCATAAGGCTCGGCAAGTCTAGAGACTTGTATCAAAGTGGCCAAGTGGGAAGAGCTCGGGATGCTCTGGGCCAGGCCTTAACCCTGCGACGAGTCTAGGGACTCGGCTTTGCTGGTCACAAGGCTCGGCAAGTCTAGGGACTTGTATATGAGTGGCCAGGTGGACAGAGCTCGGGATACTCTGGGCCCGACCTTAACCCCGTTATGAGTCTAGGGACTCGGCTTTGCTGATCATAAGACTCGACAAGTCTAGGGACTTGTATCCGAGTGGCTAGGTGGGCAGAGCTCTGGATGCTCTGGGCCCGAGCTTAACCCTGTGACGAGTCTAGTGACTAGGCTTTGTTGGTTTTGGTTTTGAAAATTTGGCGAGTTTGAGGCAAACATCCACACATCTTTATTTATAAGTTCACTGGATACATTTGTAAGTACACGGGCTCCATTCATGGATGACATTCGTGATCCCTAGGTGAAGTACCTCTTTAAGTGCTCGGCGTTTCACAGATGGGGGAGTTCGTGGCCTTGACTGTCTTTAAGGAGGTAGGAACCAGGTCTATTGCACACCGTTACTACGTACGAGCCTTCAAATCGTGGCCCCAATTTCCCTTATTCCTAGGTGGTCACCTTGGTTTATTTTAGCACCAGGTCTCCTATTTTGAAGAAGCACGACCTAACTCACTTGTTGAAGTACTGTTCCGCTTTCCTTTTGTTGCTTGTCGTCTGCATTGCAGCTTCTTCCCATCTTTCTTCTAGGAGGTATAGGTTTTCCTTTAGTCTTTCTTCGTTGACACTCGGATTGAAGTGCTGGTCCTGATATTTGGGCATCCCCACTTCCGTAGGAATCACTGCTTCACTCTCGTAGGTGAGGGCCAAGGGAGTCTCTCTAGTGGGGGTTCTGACGGTTGTCCGATATGCTCACAGTACTCCTGGGAGCTCTTCAGCCCATTCCCTTTTATGGATCCCTAACTTTTTCTTCAAGGTGGACAATAGAGTCTTGTTGGTTGCTTTGTGTTGGCCGTTGGCCTATGGGTGTCCCCGCAAAGAGTACTTGACCTTAATCCCCAACTCTGCCCACCATTCCCAATAATGAGAGCAATCAAATTATCTCTCGTTGTCCGATACAAAGCTTTGGGGAATATTGAATCGGCAGACTATCGACCTCCACAAGAACTTTGTGATAGCTTAGGCAGTGATGGTTGCCAGGGCCTCTGCTTTGACCCATTTCATGAAGTAGTTGACTGTCACGACTACAAATTTTGTCCCTCCCCTAGCCGCCGTGAATGGGCCAATCAAGTCGAGTCTCCACTACGTGAAAGGCCATGGGGAGATGATCGACACTGGTGCATGTTCTTGGCCTCTCAGGCATTTTCTTGCAAAGTTCTCCGCATCGCAGAGGAAGTGAGGCCAGTAGTATCCAACACGGGTTACTCTCGCGGCCAATGCTCTTCCGCCTGAGTGGTTCCCTCAAATGCCTTCGTGTATCTTGACCAACACATATTGGGCTTCGTCCGGCAAGATACATCTTAAGAGAGGCTCGGAGAAACCCCTCTTGTATAGGACCCCTCCCATCAATGTGAACTGCGCGGCTCTGTTCCTAAATTTTCGTGCCTCCTCTAGGTCATCCGAGACTTTTCAATTCTGCAGAAATTTCATTATGTTTGTGGCCCATTCAGGAGGTGCCGAGGAGGCAACCGACACCTCGGCCCCGATGGCCGGGGTGTCGACCGTCCTGACCACACAGTATGTTAGGGAAATGGGAGATCTTCCTACCTTGAGGCGGCCTTCACCAAGCAATCCGCCTTCTGGTTCTCTCCCCTTGGGATCTGCTGTATGTAGAAGTAGTGGAAGAGGTCTCACACACCTGCTAGAGGTACTTCAACTTTTGGCCCTTTTTGGCGAATTCTCCCAACACTTGACTGATGACTACCTGGAAATCGGCCTTCACCTTGATTTTTGTGGCTCCTAGCAACCTTGCCACCGACATTCCTGCGAACAGCGCTTCGTATTCTACCTCGTTGTTGGTCGTTTTGAAGGCAATCTTTATCGTATAGTTGTGCTCTTCTCCATGTTCGGTGACTATGTTTACCCCTACACCCCCGCTAGCTTGGCAGGACGATCCGTCCAAGTAGACCTGCTAGGGCTTCCCTTGGGGTGTGACTTGTATCTCCTCTAGGAAACTTGTGAACTTGGCCACGAAGTCCGCCAGCACCTACCATTTGATCGCTATATGGGGCAGGTATATGTGGCAGGTGCTCTATGTCGAATTCGCTTCGCTCGATTGCCCATTTGGCAAGCCGGCCAAACATGTCGGGCTTCTGCACAATCTTCTTGAGGGGGCATCAGTGAGTACTTTCACTAGGTGGGCTTGGAAGTATAGCCTCAACCTTCTTGCGGTGACTACTAATGTGAACGCCAGCATCTCTAGGTACCTAGTCTCAGCCTCGCGAAGCGTCCGACTCTTATAGTAGACCGGTCGTTGTCCCTCCTCTGCATCTCAGATTAACACCGCGAACACAGCGTGCAACGACACTGCAAGGTACACGGTCAAGTTTTCACCTGGCTTAGTCTGGCTGAGAAGCGGTGGGTGGACTAGGTATTTCTTCAGTTCAGCGAACACCTCGTCACATGCATTGTCTCATTCCTAGGCCTTCCTCAAGACCTTGAAGAATGGAAGGCATCAATCGGTCGACCATGCGATAAAGCGATTTAGGGTCGCTATTCGACCGGTGAGCCTCTTAACTTCATGAAGGTTGCGGGGAGGGGCATTCCCACTAGGGGGCCCAGTTCATCCACCTGCTACTATGAAGAAATGAGAGATTCGGGAAGGTGAGGGACACCTCCGATGCTAAAGTCAGTATGTGATTTCTTCAAGGGACACCTCCGAAGAGTAAAAGTGTCTGAACCCCTCCCCTGGCTGAGGAAGGGGTATATATACTTGGTCAGGGCGATACTCGGGAAGGAGATGGTGGGTGTGTCGTTCCTTACTGGGACCAGTGTCCCTGCCAACAGGCCTGCCAGACTCGATCGTGGCTATTACTGATACCCCATGAGACACATCATGGAGTGCCCAGACTTGGGATTCATTAAATGTGGTGTGGCTCCCTATTGTGGTGTGCCCGTTTTCGTTTCATTAAATGCGATGTGGCCCTGGTTAGGTGCGTCCATCCCTTAGGCCTGTCCAGACGCCGAGGTTCAGGGACAAGGATTGTCCTTGAAGGTCGGCCAGCAGTGGTGTTAGACAATTCTGTCTTCCATGCTCTGGTCAGCGTGTGTAGTCTGACTGCTTCTCCTTTCGGGCCGACCTAGTCCTGCCCCGCCCTTATCCTCGGACCCGCTTCATAGGTTGGGCCTGACCCCTTGGCCCGGCCCTGGAGATTACTCCTCTCACAAGTAATGAAAAGTAAGTAAAAAGTAATAATAAAATAATGAATATTAGTAGAGTATTCTAACTCTACTACACAAACTAACCCTAAGATTCGGGGTTAATGAGGGAATGGTGTGTGCCAGCAGAGGGTTTAAAAGAGGATTTCTACTTTTGAGATCGATCGAAACATGTGAATTTGCATCATGAAGACAAAATTATACGGAGGGGTTTATTAAAATTCTAGTATTTTAACTTGCAACCTATTTTCTTTTCTTCTTTTTTTAATTTGGGTACATTAAAATTTTAGAAAATTGATCAAATCTATTTGGGTATATTAAAATTTTAGTGTTTTTCTCCTTTTTTTTTTCCCCCTACTTCACTCATTGTTGGGTATTTTTAAAGGTTTTATTTTTCTTGATGAAGATTTTTCTTTTCTCATAACTCAATGAATCAATGGATCTTGATAAGTTATTACTGCTATATTGTTGAGCCTATATTTGATTTGTTGACTTTGTAAGGTTAATAGTTTTCCTTAAAACTTTTGGTAAGGGTATTTAAAATTGACAAGCTTCTGACTTTTATGTTCTACATTGAAAATATCGTCGCAAAATTTAGTAAACATTCATTCATATATCGATGGGAAACTCAATAAAAAGAAATCAGGCTTGAATTTTAAATCCCAAAGTGAACCAAAGCTTGTGAAAATCTGTGAAACCATGCCCGGGATGTCTGCTTGGAGTTGGGGACATAGAGGACCTTATTTAGTTTGCAAAAAATGATTGGGATAGATAATATCAATAAACCCATGATCTGGCCGCTCCATATACATTTCTTCATTCAGATGTCCATACAAAAATACATTGGAGACGTCAAGTTGTAAGGGCCAGTCAAAGTGGACTGTTATAGCAAGAATAACTCAGATTGTAGTTGACTTTAAGACTGGACTGAATGTGTCCATGTAATCCAAGCTATACTCCTGCTGTTTCTTGCTACTAGTCTAACCTTGAACCTTTCGATGAAGCCATTTGAATTTTATCCCTCTTTTTTTTAATCACATTTATGTCCATAGGTCGAGGACAAAAGGACCAAGTTTGATTGAGTTGCAATGCTTTGAATTCCTCAGCCACGGCAACTGACCATTTAGGAAACTTTATAGCTTGGTTAAAAGAGGATGGTGAACAGGCATAGCCGTGGCAGCTTGCATAGCACAGAGTGGGTAGTTAGAACACTGGCAGCGGATTCGGTAGAACGAAGAAAAGTCTAAAATTTGAATGGATTGAAAGTTAAGATGCTGATATTAGCTTCGGTAAAATTTAAAACTGTTACAGGAAATTTAGTTTCATCTTCATATTTAAAGATTTACTATTCATAAATCTATCCTATTATTTTATTATAAAATACAAGAGACTATTAGTTTGGATTTGAAAATTAGTTTGTAAAATGTGTTTTTTGAGTAATTAGGTTGAGAAAAAAAAATTAGTTGGAAAACAATAATTTAAATATCAAATTAAATTATTAATGTACATATAGTTAGTATAATTCTAAAATATGAAAAAAAAAATTAAAAATATTATTATTAAAAAAATAATATTATATTATATTTTAATAAATCCAACGGCTAATTCAATGTGGGATTATGGATAGAGAGATTCTGAATTTATGAAAAATATGTACTTTTCATCATATTTTGAAGATGATTTTAATGAAACCAATACTAATGCTCTTGGTAGAAAAGTGAAGTTGGTACCATGAAAGCGTTCAACAGATTTGGGAATGAGTAGATGCCAGCCTTGATCATTGATGACCATATAATGATAAGATTATGGAAAGATGATAGAGTTCAAAATATAGAATTTAAATGTACAGATGATGTTTTTTAAAACTAACTGATTGATCTATACAATTACAAGAGTGTCTAAACTTCAAATACTCCATTATCTGATATATGCTTTTGATGCTTGAATTATGAGTAGCGGCAGTAGTGGAAGAGGAAGCCAACTCATTATCTGCTCTAGCTGTAAGAACTGGTGCATACAATCCATAACAGTACATCATGATGTCATTGTCATGCCCTCATCGTGCGTCGGTGCCAAATTCACACATCCAAGCTAGTTTTAGCGTGGAATCTATTATAGTTATAAAAAGGTCATATTAAATATCCTACATCCAAGCATTCCAAGTCATGAGAATTAATAGTACTTTTCTCAGTTTTGCTTGTAACGTCGATCTTCGAGATCTTAGGGTACGTTTGGGTAATGATCAAGCACTCCTTGTGCAAGCCAAAGGAAATGGAAGTGTAGTAGTAGATATATAGGAAGGAAGAAGCAAATATGTTCACAATATTTCATTTGTATCTGAAGTAAAACAAATCCGTACGGATGAGGACTCATTTATGATATGATAATTAAAGAAATCAGAATGTTGTACATGAAGGAGGAAACAGAGATCGATGATCTGTTATGATTCTAAAACCTTGGGAGTAGTAGATCGAAGATATATGCTACGTACTAACTGTGGCATCTAAAGTGATGGATTTTGTCATTATTATCAAAATTAAAAAAATTTAATAGCCATTATTATCAAAAAATTAGCATGATGAGTCATGAGGGTGGAAGTAGCCGGCCTGCTCGATCGTTAGGGCCGGGTTCCAGAATGAACAGGTGGTGGTCAGCTTAGCCATTTCAATCTGTACGTGCTCATGATCATCTCCAGGGTTTTGTACTCAAAACAAAGACAAGGAGGAGAGAATATATCATATATGCTTGAGTTTGGACCCACCGGACCATTCATCACTAAAACATTTCCATTCTCTTTACAAGTTAGAATAATATTTCCCGGCTTGCTCTGGTACTCATGCCTTTTAGAAGAATGACAGTCTCGATCGAGCCCGGCCATAAGGTGGGACATATAGCTAATCTTTCCATTATATATGTTTCCAATGTAGTCTTTTATGTATATATGAGCCATATACATACGTCACTGACATGTGGACCTACATATATATATATATATATATGTAGACCTTACACTGGCTATTTAGCTAAGGCATGCTTTGATCAAAAAGACAAATCTTGAATTCATAACATTTTGCAGAATACTGTCAGAAATGCTATATAATTATATTGTCTTCCATCGCTGAACTCTGTGTCCCACTCTCCATTGTTTTCACTGATAGTGGAAGGACCGATTACTTATTAATTAAGGCTTTGACTTTGATTGAGAGGAGATATGAGATAATTTATGAATAATAATAAGATTTATGAATTAAGATTTGTAAATAATAATTAATAGTAACTCATCAATCCAAACCGACCCTCCGGAGTCTCTCTAGGTGATAAATATTTTCGTTTTAATTTATTGCAATGATCATTTTGCTGACATAAGTTACAAGTTTATCAACAAATACTTGTTGGGTTTCTAGAGAGTGATTTATTCTCATGGCGGTCTGATTCGATGATTTGGTCTTGTTTAATTTTACAGATCATCTCATTTGATATTTAAATATAATTTAAATATAAACATTTCTTAATTTTAACTTTTTAATTTTTTTTATTTAATTATTATAATTTTTCAAACTTTCAAATAAAATAAAATAAAAATCAACTTTTTCAAATTTTAAGATAAAAATTATATTTTAATAATATATGTAATCTATTGGCAATTAAAATGAATCATTGTCAGTGAAGCGTCAAGATAGAGAGGTCGTTCG